>NC_048926.1:18400742-18439903 GCF_011077185.1 Oxyura jamaicensis | reverse complement strand
CCTTCCTTCCTTCCTTCCTTCCTTCCTTCCTTCCTTTTTCTTTTTCTGCATCTCTCTGTGGCTGACATGAGATTTAGTTGAATTAAATCTGCCATGGCATGAACATATTGAATGTTGACTTAGAAAGGTGTCTGGCTGTCAAGAAGTCTGGTTGTGGGGATTCATCAGATCAGACCACTAAATTCCTTCCATATATAACCATTGCCCAGTCTTGCTGAGCAGAGTTGGACAGGGTATAACAGATATTAAAGCCTGTTGGCATGACTATTGCCTACAAATAGAGCTGCAGTGTTCCCAGTGCAAAGTGCAGAAAGGAACAGGGTGAACTGTCCTGAGGTTTTGACTGATTGTAATCACAGTTACTGTGGTAAATCTCGTTAGCTGTAAATGCTGGAAGGTGTTTGAAAACGTGGTGATAAAGGTCATAACTTGGAGCGCTGAACTAATGCAGATGGAGATGGACCTGAACTTGGCCCCTGAAAGAAATGAAAGTAGCTTGAGGACTGTTCACATTTACACATGGCTGCACAAAACACTGTTAAAGATCAGCTGTAGGACTAAGATTAGGTCAGGTGTAGAAGAAAGTAGAAGTGGTACGAATTAGCTGGAAGAGCAAACAGCTCCCTACTTCATACTGTCTCTTGGTCAAACAGGATTATCCTGCCATGATCCTATATGCTGCTAGGAATGCTGCAGTTTTAGAATCAGTGAGACAAGTTGCCAATTTTCCCACCCTAAATTACCTTGCTCCTGGTTGTAGGACTTAGGATCATTTAGTCTTTCCCCTTCATGCTAATTCCTGGGATGCTGGCATATCTATTTGGTGGTTCTTGCCTCCAAGCATGGGATCTGGCCTCAGAAGCCTGGTTCTTCTTTGTGTGCCACTTAAGAGCCAGCAGAGTGGTCATAACTGTTGGTCACCACTGAACGGAGATGTATCCTGCCCTAATCTGAACCCACAGGTTACACCTATAGACACGTAATACCCCATTCTCATTTATTTGGTTCCTAAGCTACCTTCAAGTTTCTAAAATGGTGGGTGTGGGATGTCCCTCTCAGCAACTAAGGGCGAAGTCTTTGCTCTGTGAGACCTCTCTGCACTGCTTCAGGTGGCAGGGAGAGGTCTTCTCCTGCGCCCCGATGAGCTCAGCTGCAGGGGAAGGAGGTGCTCGGAGGGGACATTGCGTAGCAGAGCTTCTTCACTCTGGTTTCACAGGTTTCCCACTTCCACCCTGCTGCGAAATTCTCAGGCTGACAGCTGTGACCAGAAGGCAGTTCTTTGCTAAGAAACCTAGACATTCCCAGTTCCTGCTTTAGATTTTAACTTCCTTTTTCGTGCTTTTTTAAAACTCTTAATTATTATTATTCTTTCTTTTTTATTACAAGGAAGGCCTAGCACAAATCGAGAAAAATAAACACATACACAAATCAGAGCTTTTGCCAGAAGAAATTGTAATAATCTATTTGTAAACTGTGCATCACCTCCCAGGCATTATAGATACGAGATATGGATCTAATAGATCTACATATCTGAACTCATCTTCACCCGTTACCTCACCGACACTGTCTGTCATGGTCAGTTGTGGTTACTGCCATTTCCTTCAAACAGTGCTGGCTGCTGAGGGAGAGCATTCATTTGTCTCCACTACGGATCTGTCACACGGTTTAATATTGACTGCTCACAAGTCACCAATACACGTTACTTTTCCTTACGTAAGAGTTCAGTGAGAAGCAGTTCCAGTGCATAGAGTTTGTAACAGTAAGCTTCTATTACGCTGATGACTGAAAGGCGTTGTGGCTATCCCTCCAGAGATGACAAGGAATAGCATGGCTGCTGTCAGCAACTTCTCCAACCTTTATTCCTTTGGGGAAAAAAGGAGACCAACTCTTCTGCATATAGTTAACTCTGTCTTCCAGTGGAGTTGTTTTAAAATACGTAGCAATAACCACCTTCTTTGTATTCTTTCCTGATGATGTGTAATATAGATGTGTTTCTTTCTTAGCATTTGATTCCATCCATACATGAAAGCAAAAATGATGGAGCTGGTTGTTTGTGTGACCTCTACAAAGTCTGGTGAGACTGCGACTGCCCTTCTGTGGGAAGTGAGGAGCTGGAAATATCCCTTGGGTACCACATGGGGAAGTCATGCAACTGCTTATGCTGACAGCACATGCTTAAGAAATGCCAAAGGTGGATCTAGCAAGTTTCACACGAAGCTATTTTATTTCAACTTTTACAGTTTCCATAGATGAACGGAAGTTGTTGCTTTGTTTGTTTGCTTGTTTGTTCATTTTTCTACCAGGAGGCATTTATATTTACAAAGAACTGCTCTGAGCTCAACCTTTTGTCCCCCTCTGGAACAAGCGCCACAAGTGACTAATGGCTTCCGTACGAGCACGTGGCTCGGAGCAAAGGAGACGCCTGACGCAGGGCCTCTGCAACCCACCCTTGAAGACTTCCCAGACACAGGAAATGGCCTGGAAATCACACAGTGTTTGAAACACATGCAGTTACACAGCCGACTGGTAGCTTGGCTGGTTGGAAGTGACTTCTCTGTGTCAATTTTCTCTTTCAAACCCAGTCCAGAGAGGTGTGTCACAGGGGGTGAATGCTGTTGGCAACAGAATTTTGCTCTGCTAACCGCATACACTGATAAAAAGGAGGAACATCTAGCGATTGCTTACTGTGTTCAGTTTTGGGCTCCTCGCTACAAGAAGGACATCGAGGTGCTGGAGCATGTCCAGAGAAGGGCTACGAAGCTGTTGAAGGGCCTGGAAACACAAGTCCTGTGAGGAGTGGCTGAGGGAACTGGGGTTGTTTGGTGTGGAGAAGAGGAAGCTCAGGGGAGACCTTATTGCTCTCTACAACTGCCTGAAAAGAAGGTGCGGAAAGCTGGTGGTTGGCCTCTTCTCACAGGTAACTAGTGAAAAGACTAGGGGGAATGGCCTCAAGTTGCACCAGGGGAGGTTTCAGTTGAAAATGAGGGGACATTTCTTCTCAGAAAGAGCAGTCAGGCATCAGAATGGGTTGCCCAGGGAGGCTGTGGAGGCACCATCCCGGGGGGTGTTCAAGGAAAGGCTAGACTTCGTGCTTAGGGACATGGTTTACTGGGTGGCATTGGTAGCAGGGGGTGGTTGGACCAGATGATCTTGAAGGCCTTTTTCAACCTTAACAATTCTATGATTCTATTATTCCTTCAGAGTAAATCAGAAGGACTTGGGTGTCACTGCACCTGCTGCATCATCACTGTCCAGCAGAGTGGCACACATCAGCATGCATGAAGATCTGAGGAGAGGCTGCCATCACACTGGCCAGTCTTTGGGCTTGCCTTAGACTTAACTCTGGGCTGGGGCCCAGGAGTAGCAATTGAGTGTAGAAAATGACCTGAATTTTTCATCATTCCGGCAAATTTATCCACCAGTGCAGCAGTGACAATGAAGCTAGACAGCAGTAACTTGTCCCAAAATCTCTCAATAGTCCGAATTCTGCTACTGGGAACATAAATGTAGCAGCTGAAGAATAAGCAAAGTCTTGGCCCGTTGCTCTAGCTTGCACCTTGGGTAAGTTAAGAAAGAGAACTACACTCTCCCTTGCCACTGTGTTTGCAAACCCCCTACACTCAAGGAAAGTGGTGGTGCTGTCAGGTAAGGATGGTTTTCATACATGCAGTGCCTGGGGCATCCATGCATCACTGGGGAAATCCAGATTTAAATCTTATTCCTCTCTGACTGAGAATGGTGTCACACCCACCTCCTGAAAACCCACTAGCTTACAGACTTTATTAATTTATTATTTATTATATACAAAACTGCTAACTGCCAGAGTGGCAGTGCCTGAGCATTTAAATACTCTCACAAAGGCATTGCATAAATGTTCCTCTCTAGAGAACTGCCCCTAGATGTTAATGACAGAGGCTTTTTTACCCATTGTTTTACAGCTTTTGATGTTTTTGTTTACTACTTTCAGATAAACAGTCTCACAGAAATCATATCACAGCTTTCCTTGCAGTCTCAAGCAAAGCAATTTTTCTGACATTTTACTGTCATCCAGCAGTTACCCAGCAGACACTTTTTCCCATTACTTTTGCAACAATGCTTACTTTGTTTTCCAGTTTCAATGAGTTATATTAACCTATGCCTGCTTCTTTCGTGACAAGTTGTTTTCCCATTGCTGCTCCAGCTTCTAATGTTATTCTAACACCTGATAAAAGAGCTCAGCTGACAGCAGATGTGAATCTACCACAGCAGATTCTCTGTCAGATGTGTGCAGTACGAAATCACAGTTTCATATAATCCATGCTGGTTTTGAGCTGCCTTGGGACCACTTTATAAGAAGGTATTTTGGATTGTTTTTAAAAATACAGGAGATGTCCTTAACAGAACACTGCCTGACCTTACTGCAGACACAACTTTTATTAGAAGCTGCTTTTATGAGTATAGAAATAATATTATAGAATCATAGAATTATAAAGGTGCTGGTTTCAATGTCAAAGTCCCTTGTGACTTCCCATCAGTTTCTCTAGTCAGGGTATTTCAAACCCTGTTTCTGTATTAATTTGGAAGTGATACAAGCAGGTGTATGTGTCTAAGCTACAAATAGATTAGCGACAATATTGCTGAGCACAAAGAAGGAAAGAAAGGCCCCTCATCAAGTATAATGAGAACAATGTTTAATAGAAAACTGCTGTAAAGTTTGGTCAGCTTAGATATTTCATGCATGCTGCATAGCCATATTTTGCATATGGCAATGACAGTGTGGGGTGGTGACAGTATGCAATGGGACAGGTGACACAAAATGTGTATTAGTATAATGCTGTCATCTTTTCATGGAGTTTTGTGAGCTCCTAAGGAGTTTTCTAGTTTCTCATCTGTGCTGATACTCCTTTTTTGATGTATGATTGCTAACTAAAACCAGTGGTGGTCTGACATTGTAGCCAAAAGTTATCAGTGGTTCTCCTTTCCTTGTCCTCATGAAAAAAGTGGTCATATCTTTAAAAGGAATCACTGAAAGACGATGAGCAGCAAGATGAACAAGGCCTAGCTTCCCACGGAGTTGTGTTTTACAGGCCCCAGTTCTGACCTTCTGCAGGCTCACCTTCAACTCCTTCCTACATATCTTGCACAGTCAAGTTTCAGTGTATTCTCTGGCTGATGTAGAGCTAAACATCCTGCCAAATTGGCCAAAATGTGTGTGTGCACTGGCCAGATGGCCACTGCCTCTTCATACAGAGAAGACGCTGAGTTGACCATGTCTTTCACTCATCAGGAGATACTAAACTGGGCTTCTTTCCTCCTTCTAGCTGACGTTTTTCATGGAGTTTGTAAGAACATAGTATTTTACAGATCTTTGCACCCCTTTCGAAGTTGGATAAAGTTGGCTGTAGCCCTGATATTGGAGTTGGGAAACAGGTAAATGGCACTGTTTCACAGTTCCCTTAGCAAACCAGCCTAAAAATGAAGAAGGAGAAATTGTAGTTCAAAGAAGTTTTCAAGT
Source organism: Oxyura jamaicensis (assembly GCF_011077185.1). Lineage (NCBI taxonomy): Eukaryota > Metazoa > Chordata > Aves > Anseriformes > Anatidae > Oxyura > Oxyura jamaicensis. Next base: position 18,434,409 of record NC_048926.1, on the reverse strand, counting down.
GTTGTATATGTTGAAAGACTGAAATGTGTGAAACAGCTACACAGAAGCAATATGCTAGAATGGTGTTTTGTAGGTGGCTGAAGAATGAGGAATTAAGATCTAAAATGTGTTCCCTGTGATTTTCAAAGATAAACACTGCTACCATGCTGCTGCAGTTTCTCCTCTTCCCTGTGATACTCTGTGGTGGTTTCACTCATCTGGGCAGCTGAACTCCACCACAAACACACTCTCACTCCTCCTCCTCAAAGGGAAAGGGAGAGAAAATATGATGAAAAGGGCTCAAGGGTTGAGATAAGGACAGCGAGATTGCGCAGTAATTATTGTGGCAGGCAAAACAGACTCAGCACAGGGAGACTGATGTCATTTATTGCCTATCACTAACAAGTAAGAAACCAGAAGAAAACCTTCCCCCCATTCACCCTCTCCTACCTTCTCCACCCAAATGGTGCAGGAAACAGGGAATGGGGGCTGCGGTCAGTCCCTGACTTGTCTCCACCGCTCCTTTACAGTCCCTCTCTGCCCCTGCTCCCCGTGGGGTCCCTCCCACGGGATGCCGTCCTTCCCGAACTGAGCCTGTGGGGGCTGCCCACAGGCAGCTGCTCTTCAAGAACTGCTCCCACACGGCTCCATACCACGGGGTCCATCCCCCAGGAGCAAACTGCTCCAGCACGGGTCCCCCACGGGTGGCAGCTCCCCCCAGGCCCCCTGCTCCTGCGTGGGCTCCTCTCCACGGGCTGCAGCTCCGGCCCAGGGCCTGCTCCTGCGGGGGCTCTCCATGGGCCGCAGCCTCCTCCAGGCCACATCCACCTGCTCCACCGGGGGCTCCTCCACGGGCTGCAGCGTGGAGATCTGCTCCGTGTGGGACCCATGGGCTGCAGGGGGACAGCCTGCTCCACCAGGGGCCTCTCCACAGGCCGCAGGGGAACTGCTGCTGCCTGCCTGGAGCTCCTCCTGCCCTCCTTCAGCACTGACCTGAGGGGCAGCAGGTCTGGTTCTCACTCTGCACTCTACTAGGAAACTGGCCCTTATCTAACATGGGGCAGCTGCTGGGCTCTTCTTATTGTGGCCACTCCTGCAGCCCCCCGCTACCAAAACCTTGCCACGTAAACCCAATACATGTTGGTATTGAGAGACTGAACTTCTGAAAAACCTGCAACCAGCTTCACACATAACTGTGTCTGAGGGAAGACTATAAGTCAGAGTGGAGTTTGTCTCCTAGAAAGCAGTGACATTGACCAGGAACTGCAGATGACTATAGATGATAGCAAAAACAAAACAAAACAAAACACAAACAAACAAACAAACAAACAAAAAACAGTTCAACTTGGTCTGCAATGTCTTGCATTAGATCAAAGACAAGGATAATCCTTGGCCTTATAAGCAGAAGAACATCCAAGTGGCTTAAGGATGAAGTATTATCTCAGTACTGGATTAAGAAGACAAGAAAGGAGCAGATTTTTCAGTGCAGTTGTGCATGTTTGGTAAAACAGTTATAGTAGGAAAGGAATCTAAAAGATGGGGATTTGAAGGATACTTGAGGAAAACAAACCTCATGCTCTTATGAGAAGACTAATAAGTGGCTTTCTCTTCACACGTGCCCAAAGTCATTTGCTTTGATGATGGCCTAGAAGATTACAGTTCTGGATAAGAGATTTCTGACTACAGGTGACACTTCAGAAAATCAAAACAAAACAAACAAACAAAAAACAGAGTAAAATTTGAAGCTGACTGTAAAGAAGTGATGGGAAACATTTCTGGGTGCAAAACTTAACCATTGCAAAAATATACCTGGGAATGTCATCCTGCTTGTATTTACTTGAAAGTCTTCAAATTAATCCTGAAAGTCTTTCTTAAATATGTATTGTAGCTCCAAGAGAGATACAGGCTTAAACAGGCTTAGAGTCTTAAATAGGCTTACAGTCTTAAAATCTATGAATTCTTGACAAACCTTGTCAATCAGAAGTGCCCTATTGATACAATGAGGTAGAAAAAGGCCAGCAGCCAAGCAAAGGGATCCTGCCCACCTCATCTCTCTGGGGAAGAGAAAATGAACAGGCTGGCATATCTCAGTGCCCAAACACATCCCTACATCCTGATCTGCACTTTCTCCCACCCTGACAATCTCCTGCTTCTGACTTCAGCTGTGATGGGAATTGTCTACCTGAATATATGGACTTCCGAAGTGGTAGGATGAGAGTGCAGCCTTTCACTAGGCTCTTGCCTAGTTCACACCATGATCAAGCAAAATTGTCCTGACGTTCTCCAAAATTCATAAAAGAGCTATAGTATGGCCTCTACATCTCTATATTTGACAATTGTATAGGTATCCTGCTAAGGATTTTGATGCCTAGCTGAAGATGCCTTAGGTTTTAAATGGGAGCCCCAGTACACATAGTGTCATCCCAGATGTTTTTCTCAATCTAGCATGGCTCTGGTTTGGAAAGGAAAAAGCATAATGGGAAAGGTTGCCTAATATTTGCTTGGAATTTTGTTAACTAATGATTACACTGGAAGAATCAGTTTGCCTTCTGGTTGCAACCACTTGCCTGTGCCACAGTCCAGCAATGTCCTCACAGTGCAGTTCTTCAAGAGCACAGCTCTTCTCCTGCCCTGTTGGACACATTTCAGGTGCTTCACCACTTCTAAACAGAAGAAATTAATAATCCTTTTGAAAATGATAGGACATTGGCATTTATTCATGAAATAACTTATTTATTACCCTAGCAAGTCAGGCTAGAAAATGTCCATTTCATATGAGGAAAATGTTTTAGCTGTTTTGTACTGGATTTTCATAGTATGAATGCAGTTCACTCTCTTGGGAAACTCAGAAAAGCATACTTTATTTCCCACTTTGGATTCAAATTCCTAAAAGGCTTATAATAAGCAACCATCTGGCTGCTGTTTAGTGTCCCAGATGAAATAAGGATGGTAGCCTGAACCATGTGTCCAGAGAACAGGTGTCCCTATTGAAATTACCAGAGTAATTGGTAAAGAGACCAGAATCTCTGGGGTATATGCAGTCTAAGTAACCTTTCCATAACGAATGGGGTTAATTTAATTTTTTAGGCCATTAAACTATGGAGGTTTTCAGTTTGATTTATTTAATTTGCAAACAGAAGCATCTTGAGTGTCCCTAATGCCATGTTTTTGGTATTGTTGTATTTCTAATATTAAACCTCACATGACGGGTGCTGTGTGCCTGTTCTGAGATTCCTATTCTGGAAACAAATGTACTTGTCAAATTAAAGGAGACAAAATACTTAGGCAAGATGATATTTTTTTAAAAATACTCACTCTTCCTCATTTCTATTTTAAATTGTGATAGTCGAACTGTTGAGATGAAAACAATTGAGAGAATTCTTTTAACACATAAATCACAAATTAACAGCAAAAGCCTATTTTTAGGAAGAACATATTTGTAGTGTATTTTCTACCTGATCTCGGAGTGGAGTTTAAATAGTAATTCAGTAGTTTTATGCCTTTTAGAGTCATTTGATGATAATGCTATGCAGAAGAAACCTTTTTGCAGTTCAATTAGAAAGACAAGCAACTCCAAATGGGGTATTTTTCAACACTCTGAAGAGCCTGGATTACATTGCTAATGTCCAGAACTGTGTACTTTAACATATACAGCGAGGGCAGAGTATTTATATTTCAGGTGGTTATAGCAGATGTAGGAACCTCAGTTTTACTAATAACCTGAAAATGTTTTGAATTTGACATTTAGCTTTGAAATGTTAAAGGCAGACTGGCTTTCCCCTCTCAGCTTCACAGTGAATATTGAATGACACAGGCTTGTGGTTAGTCCTGTCCGAGACCTTTCCACTGTGAAGCCTATCCTTTTCATTACCCAGAAATTACTGGTGGTCACTTACTGTCACAGTAAAATATATCTTCTATTTCATTCATGCTTACCTCAGTTGAAGTTGATGTACTAACGTCCTTTTTAAACAAGAAGAATGTTTTTATTCAAGCTGTTCTGCAGGAACAGCAGAGAAGTGACTCAGATTTTGTCCATATACTCCTCACATACCAGTTCAGCATAAAAACCAAATATTTCATTGTTTTAACACGATGGGCAAAATGTGTAGCTCTTTGGTTCCTCTGTGATCGCATGATCTGAAAAGGGGGGAACAGATAAATAGAGGTAGTTAAACAGGAAGATCAAGATTTTAGAAATTCCTGGCTTCTGATCCTAACTGGCACTGACTTAGTCCATATCTTTAGATAAAGTGCTTTAGTGGTGGACCATTTGCACACATCTTCTGACCCTAACAATGAAGTTATAAGAAAGCAATAAGCCTAGGAAAGGAAGGTGTTAAAAAGCAATGGCTAAATAAATACCTTAACTTTTCTTTGCCTCAATTTTTTTTCTATTCTGAGCAAGAACCTTCATCTTCATTGAACTGTTACAAAGCTTTATATACTAACATTAAAAAAAATACTTTTAGAGTTCTTTATTTTGTATAAAGCAGTGTAGTTCGGCCATATTCCTTTCTTGGGAAAATGGGAGATGATGAAAAATGAATTGCTGCAAATAGGGAAACATAAGGGAGAAGATAAAACTGGTCAGAAAGCAGAGGTTGCTGTAGGAGGCTTAGCAGTCGGCTGGGATGCAAAGACAGGTGTACAGGCTCAGCTGTCCTGCCTTTGCATCTCTCACTCCCACTGCTGCTCACAAAAACCACACCAACGTTCTGCACACAGATGGTCCCATGCCCGCAGTGACACTCACTCCCTCCTTTCCCACCACAAAGGGAAGAAGCTACCCATAACATCAAAAGTCTGTAAGGTCCCACATCTGCTATGCCTTTTTCTATTCCTGTCCTTGCCTTGTTCATCCTTGACAAATAATGCAGCTCATTCTTCCTTTCCTGTCCTCGGTTCATGACACATACAACGTATATCCAGCTCTGTAATTGCATTTAACTGATTCAGTCTTCCATATATCCAGCTACTGCTACTTCAGTGATTACTTTTAGTTATCAAAGTGTGGTGTAGGCTTAAAGGCATTTAATTGTTCAGGCTTTTGATATTAAAAGAGAATTCTTGAATATCGGATTAATGTCTCTTCATGGTCATTTAAATTCCTTTAATGTGCATTAACAATAGCAGCTGGAGGAATAAGATACCCACCCATATCTGAACGTGTCCTGGCAATCCTCTGCAATGCACCCTTCCTTGCCATAAACCTATTCTCTTGTCACAAGGCACATCCATACCACAGGATCAACGTTTCCTTTCAATGTATTCAAGGAAGACACTGTTTTGTTTCATGCACCAACAAAAAAGTTGGTTCCTAATTGTCACAGTCCATGTCAAGACAAAAGAACAGTTGCTATTAATGTGAATAATGTTTGTGCAACCTCGCTTGTCATGCATCTAGTTTGGAGAATGACTGATATTTAAGTTTTCTTAGTAACTCCATTATGTCAACATTTCCTGGTTGCAAGAGTCATGGGTTTTTCTTTCATTGAAACAAGCCAAGTTGGGCAATGTGGCCTTTTGCTGGGCAGTCAGGAAAGGCAAGGCTACAAACTGCATGAATTTACAGCTGAATCCACTGTTGTGCATTCCCTCCATCCTCCACCCACGTGGTTTTTTGTTTTCCTGTTTTTTCCACAGGCACTTCTCCTTCTCAATTTTATTTTTCCTTGGCCTAATGTAGGGTTAAAGAATGAAAGGGAAACACAGAGAAAAAAAAAAAATGAGAGTGGAAATGATCAGGACAAGAAATATGACCAGCTGTTTAAATAGCAATGCACTCTGGAAGTGCACAAAGAATTAATTACTCCTTTCCTATTTTTATTTTTTTCTTAATCTATTTATTTCTATAGAATCCTAGATGATTTATGTGAATGATACAGTGACCAAAGAAGACGCTCTTCATGCTACTCCCTTTTCCTGAAAGTTGCACAGCATTGTTGTGTTCTGACATATGCCAAGTTGTTAAAAGAGTGTTTGCCACAATTGTACCTAAAGAGCTGTACAGCAAATTTGAAAAACAGCAACCATCGAGTTTTTCTAAGAATTATTCATCTTATATATGCAGTCTTCTCATAAAAAAATAAAATAAAATAAATCAACAAAATTGGCTTCACTGGATCTTGCTGCTATTGACTGCATTTGTTCTCTCTTCCCATCCAGGAAAAATGAGTTTTATGTTTCATTCCAAAGGCACAATAACTTGTCGGTGTTTCTAGTTTTTTTCCAAAGGCAAGTCCCATTTTCCTGTGTTAGCTGCCCAGAAAGCTGTGTGCTGGGGCTCCCACATCCCCCTGGTGCAGTTAGCCGATCTGGTGTTCCAGCAGAAGGTGCTCTTGGAGAGAGGTCTGTCATCATTTGCGTCAACTTCAGAAGGAAGACGGAAAAGTTGGGTTTAACCCAGTGTTAAGTGGGGAGACTTGCAGACAGCATGGCAGTACAGTGACAGGGTGCAACCTGCTGTTCTGGGAGTCCTCTGGAGCAGGTTTAGGGGCCATAGTAACATCTATAGACACCAGATTTTTAACCAAAATCTGAAGATCTCAATTATAGAAATCAGGTAGGAGCTCAGCTTAGTGGTTTCAGCTCTCCTGGTAAATTAAACATGACAGAGATCTTTACCTTGGACAGGAGACAATTCTCTTAGGAGAGCTCTCATACTGTTAACCCCTCTTGCCTTCCCAGACATGACGGCCACAACTGGGACACCGTCCTAGGAAAGGGTCCTAGGCTAGGAAATTGCCATGTCTAGGAAGTTTGGGAAGTCAGTTAGTTGTCTGGAACAAAACCTTGCTGAGGACAATTCTGGTGATGTAACAACCCTGAGTGCCAGTGCCTGGAACATCCCATGGCATTGGTCTAGCTAGCACATTTGCCTCGTACTTCAATGCAATACACAGCAAGTACGACACAAGACAGAACCCCTTTACATAACTGTTTTGGTGAGCCTGAGTTCTTGGTCCCAATATATAAGTAAGTACATAAGCTCCAAATACTTAAGCCTTTTGAAAAGATAATTTTTTCCCTTGTGCACTGGAGAACTGTACTCTAAGAGGTTTCAACATAGTAACATCAGAGTCCTGTGGCTCACAGCTAAGTGATGTCCTGGTCTGGTATTGTCAAGAATCAGAAAACAATACCTCCATCTTCTGCTGGTATACAAAGTTCCCAAGGAGATCTCCTCTTATAAAACCAGGCTGGGATTCTGTTTATTGTGACACACATACGAGAGAGAGAGAGAGTGAGAGAGAGAGAGAGAGAGAGTTCACACCAACATAATACATGGACAAAATATCTAAACTGGGTTACTTGTGATAGAGGAGAATATAAAATGCCAGTAGCTTCACATACATGTATAGTTGTGGCTTGTCCCAGCAGGCAGCTTCTCAGCACCACACAGCCATTTCCTCACTCCACACACCCCTGCAATGGGATGGGGAGAGAAATTTTTTTTTTTTTTTTTAAAAAAAAGGTAAAAAAAGTAAAGTAAAAAGTAAAGTAAAAGTAAAGTAAAAGTAAAGTAAAATGGGTTGAGATAAGGGCAGCTTAATAGGAAATAAAAAGGAGAGAAATAACAACAACAACAACAAAAGAATATGCAAAGCAAGTGATGCAGAATGCAAATGTTCACCACCCACTGACCAGGGCCAAACCAGACCCTGAAGAATGCCCCATCCCCATCCCAACCAGTCACCCCAGTTTCATTTCTGAGCCTCATCGTGTGGGACATCAGTTTGGTCAGCTGGGGACAACTGTCCTGTCTGTGCCCCCTGCCAGCTCCTGGTGCACCCCCAGCCTCCTTGCTGGCAGGGCAGCACAAGGAGCTGAAAAGCCATGGGTTTTGTGTAAGCACTGCTCTGCAATAACTGAAGCATCAGGATGTTATCAACCTTATTCTTATCCTAAATCCAAAACACAAGACTATGCCAGCTACTAGGAAGAAAATTAACTTATCCCAGCTGAAACCAGGACAATAGCTTACTTCAGCATGCTGCTTCAAAAACATGTCTTCTCATGTACAGTTTAGCTTCCCTTTAGATGTTGAGCTAAATGCTTATTTCTCATGCTAAATCCTTATGCAAGACAAGGAGGGAATGGCCTTCATATTTTCTGTATTTGTGAAGTCCACTAGTCAGGTATGCACTAAAGGACATCAAGTGTGAAGGAAGTAAGAGAGAAATGAGTGATTAGCATGGTTGTCAAGACCAGAAGAGCAAGGAGGACAAGAGACTTGTGCCCCGTTACTCACAAATACTCTGTCTAGGGAAAATGAGTCCTGTGAAACTAGTTTTTAGGGCAGAAAAAGGAGAAACAGCCAAGTCACTGAAAATAAACAGGAATTTGAGACTGTGACCACAGATATCCACCATCTGATGTGAAATGCTGAGTAAGGTTGAAAAGATTCCTCTGCTAGCAAGCAGGAACTCTTTGCTAACCTAATGGCTTTACTCATATATTTTTAAATGAAATGTCATAATCCTTGGGGCTGGTGGTTGTTCTGACAAAATAAAGTCTGTATCCTACCAGTTGCCCCACATCACAAGTGCTGCTGGGGCTGTCTGCACTAAATTCAGCTTTCTGGCAATATCCTCATTAACCTGCCAAAACAGACAAACAAACAAACAAGTAAATAGGCTTACCAATGAATTCAATAGCACTGCGTACTATTCCCAGGGTAATTTTTCTCAGGTAGAAGAAAACAAATAAAGTGAGTTCCTGTAGAAACAAGGAGAGGTTGATCACTTAAACACAACTGACTGAATGACTGAATGACTGAATGACCACTACGTCTGTAGTGTTGTCCAACAATTCTGGTGATAGAAAAGCTGACCCATGCTTGAGAATGAAGAACATAAGTCTTCGTTTCCTGGGGAATTCAGACTATTCACTTCAGTGGAAAGACCCTCATACATGCAGTTCCTGATCCCATACTGGCCTATTCTGTCCTTCACTAGGTACAGAAGCTTAAAAGTATGGTTTAAATATTCAGAATTAATACTGCAGTTATCACATTGTTTGAGAGTGATCAGATTTTTGAAGAGACAGCTGGGAGCCTGGCATAGGGGTTTCAGTGATGTAAAATTATTTAATGGAGTTGGATGAATTATTCATTATGAATCATTCATCTGACCAATGTCGGAACTTCTCTGTCTATAAATTATTCATATTTTTTTAAAAATTAAAATTAGTATTCATCCTGCCTTCACATTTATCAAGGCTTAGAATTTGGCTGTGCATACATTTAGTATGTCAAAAGGTACAAATTAAAGAACTTTTACATTACACAAGCTGCCTAAATTTATTTTTCTTTCTTCCATTTGTCATGCTATTTTGAGGTAGCATGAACAAAAAAAAAAACAAACAAACAAACAAAAAAAAACCACGAGTTCCAAACTGAAAGAAAGAAGCGAGAGAGCATGAAAGTTCCTTGTCCAGACATTAGGTCATGAATGTTTGTGCTGTTTTATGCATTAAAAGCTAAAATGCAGGGAAGGAATTAATTTCCATATGCAGCTTCCCTTGTTAAGCAATGCTTAACTAAAGCGCAGTGCTGCTTCTCTGCTTCTCCTGCTTCTCTGCAGTTGCAGTAGTATTGAATTAATTGTTAAGTCACTTCCTTGGTCCCTTGAATTAAGCGAGGGCTGCTTTTGGAGAAAATGATGTGTTTAGTAAATTCTGTCTGAGGTGGCACAACTTAATCCTACTTCATTTTCTGATTTGCTGAGCTCCCCCGTCTTTCCAGTGAACATGCAGTTCATTTAGAGGGAATTTAAGCCTGCTGACAATTGGCTTGCTCTTCTGTTTCTGTTTGTGAGTATCATAGAAAGAGTTCACAGATCATAAACTAAAGACAGTAAACCAGGAAACGGTGTTGGAAAACGCTTTCAAATGACTTCTGTGGTTTCATCTGTAGGGCACACTGATTTCATACACAGGACACAGTGTCTGAATTGCTTCAAATGATGAAGAGTGCTTGCTGTCATATACCTGTAGTACTTAAAGTGCTAATTCAGGAAGGCTGAGACATTCATACACTGAATGACACTCTGAGTAGTTATCTATCTTCACTGATGATCGAAAAAAAACACACAACAAAACAAACAAACAAACAAAAAACAATATTAATTTTGCATCCCAAACACCACTGTAAATCATATGCTGAATCACTACATTAAAAAGTCATGATCTGCATAACAAAATCAAAGTATTTTCCATTGTTGCTGGACAGTCCCAAAACTTGCATTCATCTTTGTGCATCTGTGCTCTCCTGGGACCATTTTCATTTCAGCCCAATAATCCGATTAATCCATTATCTGCACTTAGCCTTTATCAAGATAAAGTGACATATTGATTTTCAAGCATTACACAAACTGAAAAAGCAGAGAGTGCCATTTGAATGTAAGTATGCCAGAAGTCACATTTCTCCCTGAGGTTCACAAGGCCTTTCTTATTCTAGACCTGTTTCCTTTTGAGTAAACAGACTGATTTGTAGAGAAAATGTGTAATACGTGACAGAGGCACAGCATGTCAATGTTAACGTCAAAACTCTCGCTTGTGTGACTGTTTTAAGACATTTGGGTGTGCAGTTCACACCAGTAGCATAAAAAATTCTGCCCACTTCTTCCATGTTAGCACCAATTTACTACAATGCCACGTTCCACACTGAGTGCATGTATGATAAATATATCTACGAAGAGTGGGATAATTCCAACAGACCAATGCAACAGCGATTTAAGAATGTAGATATTTAACATACTGGCACAAAGGTCCATCTACTCCTTTATCCTGTGTCCACCAGTGGCTGATCTTGGAAAACTACTGAAAATATAAAGCAAGAGATTAAACTTATATAGTATTTGTCAACATCCTCCAACAATCTGTGGGTTTTATGGATTTTCAGAGACAAAGGAGTCCTTTTGTATTAAAAAAAAAAAAAAAAAAAAAAAAAAAAAAAAGCCTGTGATGGTTTTCTGTTCCATAAATATGTTTAGTCCCTCTTTAAATATATATATACATATATATATATATCTATATATATATATATATATATTTGAATACTTAAGATCTTATGGTGAGGAGCTCCACAACTGTACTTTGTTCAGATAATAGGAAAGAGAGAACAGTCTAATCCCAAATCTCTTCATGGTACTTGTGAGTTTACTGGTGTTTACAGTATCACTTCTGATTTGCCTCTTTCCAGTCCAAGTCTACATTGCCCTTCTATATTTTCAGTCACTTGAGTCTGTTCAGGATCTTATCTATTAGATAGCATTATATCTGTCTAAATGCATGTTGAATGCTGTGCAACCTTCAATGTATGTAGTCTTGGCCATGACAAGGGAATGGAGACACAACAATCCATAAAAATAAAATAAAATAAAATTCAAGTGCTTTGTCTCATGCAGAACCCCTGTAAGTGAAAATGTGCTTGCTGATAGAGATGATTTGCAGGCTAATCCCACCTACATGACTTTACAAAACAACCCCTCCAACCCCAAAAGGTAGAGAGTGTAGAGAATTCTATGCTCAGCTGCTAAGCTCTTTTTAGAATTGGCAGTAAACTTGCACTGCTGTGCTTTTTCAACCAACCTTGAATACTAAGCTTAGCTTCAATGACACCACTGTTCAGCAGAGGCCCACCACCAGCAACAAACTCAGACTCAGAACAGTGACTGAGCTATTTATTCGCAAACACAATTTCTGGTTACACATGGTTGGTCACTGCACATGTGTTTCCAGTTGCATGGAAATGACTTGTTTCCTACTAGGTGTTATTTCTACTTCAGTTGCTTGGCTCTGACTTCTGCTCCCAGAGCCAGACTGCCAGGGGAACAAAGACCAGTGCCAGATCTTTGAGACAGATGTGTTCTTTTCAGGCAGATCAATGAGCAATGTGGAGGGCAGAGCAACTGTCTTGTACTGTTGCTCATAAAGCTGTGATTTATTGTGCCAGCTCTAAGAGATAAATGAGGTCCTGAGTCAAAGTGAATCTTCTAATTGAATTATATCACTTCCCAGATGGCAATGACCTTAAAAGCCCACACCATGCAAAGATACAATCTGAACGGAAATCTGGCTCACATTGCACATTAACCTGTGCATCTTCCTGAGTTTTAGTCTATTTATGACTCAACAAAATCAGCAGCTGCTATTTTTAATGTAGTAAGATAAGCATTATTTCTATTTCTGGTACTGAGCAGATAGGAAGGCCTTCTGCTCAAACAAGGGAAAGCCTACAGTGATCTCTTGAGCCATTGGCAGCTCTCAAGCAGTTCAGGTGGGACTGCCACCCAGAGCTCATTTGAGTACCCAGCTGTGTCTTCAGCAATGGAACAAGGTGAGGCTGAGAATGTCGTGAGGCCAGTGCTTCCCAGTCCAGCTGCACACCCTGCTCAATGCAATGCAACCTGGCTCTGTCCCACGCTCCAGTCCCAACATCTGAGCAGCTGTCAACCCTGGTAATTGCTCCTGCTTGCAAATATCCCTTGTCCCCTGGTATGATCACTTGTCCTCCTGAACCTCTTACTCTGTGGCACTTATCCACATGGGAAAGTCTGGGATGCAGCTTGTAGGCTCAGGAAGACTGGTCACATGCTTTACAAATGTTGTGGCCCTGTCCTATAAAGCTATCAATGCTGGCAGATTTTTATGACCAAGTCTTGCCATAAGGGCAGAGGCTGCCTGTGTGCCATAAGGTTCAGGAGCAAGGAAGGTAGAGTAGATCCTGTAGGAGGTAAAATCAGAAAACAAGCATTCCTATCTTACTATGAGGAAACTGAGGCAGCAAACTCACAGGACTTGCCATTTCATATGATTAGACCACACCGTTCCTGACAATTTCCTCCAGAGGTTTACCATCCAGAATGCTAAAAAAATAAAATTCCTCATTTATCACACATAGTTGTTTAGCTCCAGCTTTCTGCCACAGAAATATTTGCTGTTTGTATTTACCAAGGTAACAATGTTATCCAAACTTTCTGCATAGTTGTTCTGGTTAATATTTTTGTTAATTTTACTTTTGTGATATTTGTTTTGGTTAATATTTCTTTCCATGTGTGCATCATCTACTTCCAGTGACACAAAGGAGAAGCATGAAAATAGTAACCTTTATAAATAAAAAGTGAAGTAAATCCAATTTCATTCAATGTGATGTTAAATATTAGAACTCCCCATGTGGAAAAACACACACAACTCAAAAACGTAGTGGCAAAAAGTAGAAAGAAGGATTCTCTGGGGTTTTTAGGTGGTCATTTTAAACTACTAGAAGGTTTGAAGTGAAAAAGAGAAATCTTGGTCTACAGAAGTAAACATACCTTTCAGATGGTGACTCAAAAAGCCATTAGAACCTGTGAGTTCATTTAATCTCCCCCTTCCATCCCCTCTTTTTTATTGTTTTATTATTATTATTATTATTTTCAGAAAAAATAGGGAAAGGCACAAAGTCCTTTTTCTTTTTCTTTTTCTTTTTCTTTTTTTTTTTTTTTAATAAATCTTTCAGAGTGTGGTGGTTTTGCACAGTTCTTGTTTGTAAGAATTTAAATGCTATATGTTAAAACCATTGATGTTACATGCAGGTGTGTGGTGGTTTTACCGTGCTAGGCAGCTGAATACCACAACCGCTCTCTCACTCCCCCTCCTCAGATGAGGAGGGGAAGAAGTAAAGGAAAGAACAACTCACGGGTTGAGATAAGGGTAATTCAAAGCTTTGGGAAGGGGAATGATTTTTTAAAAGCACTGGATAACACCTGAGACTGGGTTATTTCACAGTGCTGTGTCTGAAAGCATGCCAATTTTTCAGTCTACATGGTATGGTATGAAGACATACCATGTAGATTAAAATACTACAGAAGGTTTGACTTAAAACAATAAAGACTGGAAAATTAAACAACTGGTCTCTGCCTTTAAACCATTCACTGAAATAGTTCCCACCAACAAGGCCTCCTCTGTTGGATATGGTGCATGTGATAGGGCAGTTCTGGAGCCTGAACTTCTACACATACCGAAAGGAGAAATAGAGAATGCTTAGTGGCAGGGAGGTGTTTTGAGTATTTTTAACAATGCAGCTGAGCCCTGATCTGGTGCAATCATTTCACAGATCACTCTTTGAACCTCTTCAATACTGAGCTGAGTCTAAATGTGATGGCTCTTACAGTGGCTGTAGCAGTATACATTCATTCCCTTTGGTGATTTGGGTTCAAGCCACAAAATATGGGAAAGCAAAATGACTTTTTACTCATTTTTACTCATTGGCTCTACCAGGTATTGAAGTGTTCCAGTTGTAATCTCAACTACAGAACAGCAAAACTGCATCACTGCCAATCCCTGAACACTGGATGGCACTTGAAATCCTGTCCAGCTCATGACCCTTCCCCTAATGGGATCTTAGCCAGTCCCTTTATTTCTGCCTTTTTCAATGCACAGACTTTAATGTTCTTTTTTTTTTTTTTTTTTTTTCTTTTTTCTTTTTTCTTTTTCCTTCTTCTATTTCTGAAAGGGTGGTGTTTCCCTTAGAAATTTCACATATATGTAGAGGTATATATAATATGTATGGATTTACCTATTTCAGTTGTCATTTCATGGCCTCTTAGAAGTACACACACATTCACACAATTGAAAATTATGTGTCCTTTTTGGTAAGAGAAAGAACTCTTCTGTGTCTATGGCAATACACATTCACAAAGCAGTGGATTAAGGGTGATCCTTCCTTTCCGGCTTGTCCTGTTTTCTGCTGTTGTTTGTTGGGTATCTGTTGATTACTAAGGTCATGTGAGCATAATTCTAGTGTGCTTTCCTTTCTGAAAGGACCTAATCCTGCTGGCATTGTGGTTGCCCAAAGCTCCTTTGGGAGCCATACCATGTTGCTGTACCTACTGGGGCGTAGTGATGGTTTAGGCAATATTATTTGTATACAGCTGTACAGCATGTGATGGCTGCAAAAATACCTTGGGTTGTGGATGTAATAATGTAACATTTTCAAGTCTTGGGACATTGGCTCTTCAGGATAGGTTATGTCTTAAAGACACTTTCAGTAGCTCTACTGAGTGGACCATTGGACTGCTTGTGGTTGGCCACGTCTCTGCATCTGTCCGTAGCAAGGGCTCTAGACCCCAATGAACTCAGTGGGAGTCTGGCTGATGACAGAACAGGTCTGATGTCAGACCTTGATTTCGATAGAAAAATAATATAAAATAAAATAAAATGAAGGAGAGAATAACAAGTAAAACAACCCAATTAAAATGCTTGCTAAATTAGAAATTTGCTGTGCAAAATGGACCACATAATATTTTCTCAGTTACAGTACCAGGGTATCCAGGAGCAAAGTTATTTCTCATGCACTATAAAAATATTTTGCTCTCTTGATTTCAAATGCAAACATTAAGCCTGTATATACTTTTTCATTAAGTCTGTGGGATTTAATGGAGGTGTCTCTTTTTGTAGTAATGCAGACCATAAATAGGAAAATACAGAAAATAGCCAGAAGATAATGCAGAGAGATATCAGAGAAAACATGGAGAGGCTGATAGAAGTAATTGTAAGTTCTCCTTTGCTGATAGCAGAGGAGAAGCTTGTGACTTTAACTGAGACTGGAGAAAGCCTTGACTAGGGACTGGACAAAAGTAGAAATAGTGCAATGAATACTCATAGCTTTTAGGTGAGAAATGGCAGCCCTGGGCCTGAGTTCAGTCTCCTCACATATCTACTGATAGTGACGAGGCACAAAGAAGTAATCTTTAGCAGTGCCTTGGTGTCATCATCGATTTCAACTGGCACAAGCTATCCCTGCTGCCTCAGAGCTGGCTGGGGAGGCATTGCCAGCCACCCCTCCTGGTGGCTCTCCTTCCTCATGCCTCACTTCTGCCCTTGTGCTTATCATGACTGTGTGCTGCACCCAGCCACAGAACTGACTTGGGCCAAAATTAAACTTGGCTTCAGTTGTATCTTCCCTGGGTCAGAGCACAGCCCCGTGAGCTCAGGGGAGGGAGGAAGTAGCCAAGGAAACTGTGCTGAGGGACTAAGTGAGAGAAACTGTGCTAGGTCAACATAAGCATTCCTGGCTGGAATGATTTTCTATTTCAGGAAAATAAAATACGGTGAGTAGTAGCAAACATGGTTGTCATAATCAAATGAGGGGACTGCTTGTGAGAATGAAACTGTTTTTGTTTCTAGATGGTTTTGATGAATCACATTCATATCATGATGCCCAAAAATTCAAAGTTTATGAGTAGACAACAGGCTAAAATGTGGAGGGAAGCAAGGAAAAGTACATAGGAAATTCACAGAAAAAATAAGAAAGAGAAAGGAAAAAACAACTAAATTAAGCATAGGGGTGAACAAGGAGGAAGTATGAAGCAGTGAGTAGACAGCAGAATGCCTCAAGGAAAAAGAAATAATAGTAACAGGAAGAATAATACCAGGAGAAAAATGGCAGGAAAAATGGCAAACTCCAAAACGCAGTGGAAAAAGGTCACTGTGAAGTCATCTCTGAGCATCGATAAATAAAAGCAGATAACCATGAAGCCTGGAGATACTGGTGGATGCATTTTATAGCTGATGTCTGTCAAACTGTCATTTTCTGTATTCATGTTATCACAATAGAGGGAAATGCATGCTGTTCTACCAGTAACATCTACATACCATCATGTTTTTTTTTCTTTTAGTTCTATTTCCTTTGCATACTTGAGAGAACTATAATTAGCTTTTGATGGGGTTAGCATCTCTCAGACTGCAACACCATTTAAGCAATAAAAACACTTTACAATCCCCACCAAAATGAGCATCTGAAATAGTCTCAAGGTTGTCAAGCCCCACCTTGCTGATGAGGGCCTGAGACATTTCTGTCAACATGAGCCCTGTAGAAGTAGCACTAGATAGAGATCCCCCTGCAAAACTCTCCCAGGCCTACACAAATGCACATCAGGGTGTTCTGATTTAACCCAGCTGGCAGCTAAACACAGCCGTTCGCTCACCCTCCACCCTCCCTCTCTGGGATGGGGGAGAGAAATGGGAAAGTGAAGCCTGTGAGTTGAGATAAAGACAGTTTATTAAGATAGAAAATAATAATAATGATAATCATAATAATAATAGTGTGTACAAACCAAGTGATGCACAATGCAATTGCTCACCACCCACTGACCGATGCCCAGCCTATCCCCAAGCAGCCGCCCCCCCTACCCCAGCTAGCCACCCCTATATATTGTTTAGCATGACACCAGGTGGTATGGGATATCCCTCTGGCCAGTTTGGGTCAGCTGTCCTGGGTCTGTCCCCTCCCAGCTCTTGCTGCACCCCCAGCCTGCCCGCTGGCAGGACAGAGTGAGGAGCTGAAAAGTCCTTGGCTTGGTGTAAGCACTGCTCTGCAGCAATTAAAACATCAGCATGTTATCAGCACTCCTCTTATCCTAATCCAAAACAGAGCACCCTACCAGCTACTGGGAGGAAAAATAATTCTGTCCTAACTGAAACCAGGACACAGGGCAGCTTGAGGGAGAAGCAGACATTGTTTGTCTGAAAAAAGGCATCTAATGAGACAAACACAGGGCAGTGCATACCAGTAATACATTCAGGAGTTACTACACCATGAAAGGGAGAGCTGAGCAGCTATCTTGGTCCTTAGGGAAATTAAGGGGTAGTACAGGCACTCAGTGCTAAACGAAGAGGTGCTATTATAAATTTCACAGCCAAACATCAATATATGGAGAAGACCACAAGGGCAAAGGCAGCAGAAAAATCAGGTCTAAGGAGCATGAGAGAAAGTGCTTTTTTTCTTTCAGACCATCTGAGACTGTCTGGACAGAGGTATTTCCAGCTCAGCTCTGGCATGTGGTGTTACAGCATCTCACCCTGTCCACCTCTCCCTCTAGTGACCTATTCAGCACTGTTGTTTCCTTTATTTGTGCCTTTGCTACCCTGCCTTTGAATTAGAGATGCAGATAGAGCAAACACTATAATATGTTCTAGGGCAGAAAGCTTTTTAAGAGGTATACAAAATGTATGAAGGTATATTAGGGGTAAATCTGGTGGAAGGTGTGATTTGTATTGAAGCTGTGTTACCATTCGCAGGAGTAACAACTCAGCTACAAGCTATGTCTCTATGCGAGGTATCATCCCTCAACCATCTCTGGGATGGGACTGAGCGAGTACTGGAAGTACTACACTAGGGAGAAAAGGAAGTGAAGGCAAAAATTCCCAGCCTGAAAAGCTGACAGCATGCTCTCTAACTTGAATTTTGGCCATGGAAGGAGAGTGAATACATATGATTTTTAAAAAGTACTATGAAACTTTGAATCACCATAAGTGACAAGGGCCTAATTTTTTCCCCCATCATGTATAGTCTGGATGCCTTCATCCTTTAAATAGTATTTATCATCATTGTATCTAAATGCTGGCATCTACGAAGCTCTTATTTCCTATGAGAGGAATAAGATCATTTGAAGGAAATCCAAGAGTTTGTGAAAGGAATTTTGTGGCAATGAGCTGGTAAGGGATTTTGTGGCAGTGAGCTGGTCCAATTGAATGGGCATGAGCTGCAGCACACAGATCTTTTTTTTTTTTTTTTTTTTTTTTTTTTTTTTTTTTTTTTCTGTAATATGCACAGCCACTTCAAACTCTCAAAATGAGAGTCTGAAGAGTTTCTTTCCACTTGTAAACAAAACTATTGTGTTTGATGGACTTAGATTTATTTTTTTTTAATATACATTTAACTTTTATTATTCAGCCAGTTGCCTCCAGATCTGATATCTGGAGCATAAACTGGCCAAGGTAGGATGCTTCACATTCACTTTTCCTGGAGGCACAGACTGCTTCATACTTTTTGGGGCTATGGCCTCCTCTGTGGAACTGACCTGAAAAATCACCTCTCACAAAGAAATGCACTAGCTGCTATGTGCAGGTGAAGGGTTTATCCTACTCTCTGGGGTGAGTACAGAACAGATCACTTTATTGAATGAAAATGTGGGTAAGAGCCATGCACAAATTGATGTGTGGAAACTAATGATATCAGCCGTTGTTCCCAAGGAATCAAGAGGTAACAGATGTTGGAAACTAATGTAGATTTCCCAAGGGGAATAAATAAATAAATAATAAATAAAAAGAAATAATGAAGGAATAGAGCTCTCATCAAAGTCATTAAAATTACAGGGTCACACAGGAACACCTCAGATTAAAATGTGTGCAGAAACTATCTATTTCCACAGGAGAGATGTTGGTGTTTTTTGTAAGATGGAAGGACCCTGGCAGAGCAGCAAGACAACTTCCATAATTTAGGAAATGCACCATTGAAGCTTAGCTTGCACCATGTGGAAAAATACTCTGTGGTCTTGAAAAACATAAATTTTGAACTTAGTAAACTAAAATTTAAATGCTTAAATACTCTGAAAAAACACTTAGTATATATCAGTACTCAACTGTGTAGTTAAAAGGACCTATGTCACAGCATGAATATAGTATCTATACCAGAAAATCTGAAAAATAAAAGACTTACATTATCTTGTATTATATCAACATGCAAAATTTAACTCAAACTTCGGCAAGTTGCAAAGCTCAATGTCTGCTTTCCTTTGAGCCTTTAATAACATTTGCTACCCAACAGTAGGCATGATTACCAAATGGAGACATATCATGTCATGACAGGCTGACAGCTCCTGCTTTCCTAAATGCAGGAATCATTGTGGACTTGGTAGTCCATGTCCAAATGAGCTCAGAGACATTCTCCATTAGTGATATTTGTCAATCTTTGCCATGATTCATCAAGTTGTAGTATGTTACTGCATAGCAGGATACCACAGGGGACTAAAACTTCTAGAAAAACAAAAGAAAACAAAACAAACAAAAAAACACAACTTTGATGTTAAACAATACAAGCTTTTATGAAAATTCACAAGCCTACAGACTACATGACATCTACAGATTTTTAAGTTTATGATAAAGTGAAGTTTAGCTTACAGTGTTTTTTGTTGTTGTTGTTTTTTGTTTGTTTGATTTGTGGGGCGGACTTGAAAATAAAAATAACAGTAACCAGTGATTCTGAGTAACAATTCAAGCTGCTTGTAAGTCTAAAGATAGCCTCATGGGATCTGGGTGGAGCATGTGTGTGTGAGGGAGAGGGCAAACATGAGAGAAAAAAAAGTATAAATAAATTCTGGGCTGCTGCTGAAGTCTCAAGATAGAACTTTTGAGGACTTTGTGACTTTGTCTCAAGAGTAGAAATGAAGTGATTGGTATCAGTCAGGTGACTTCCTACTAGTGAGATTTCAAAAAATAAATGGGATTGATAGTTATCCTGTCCTATCAAAACACCCTGAAACTAGTGGATAAATTATTCATGCACCCTGGTATGCTTGGATGTTTTATTATCCCTGACACAACATTAATTGTTGTTTTTCCTGTGGTTGGTCCCATGGATTTAAACTGAGTTAATGATTATGTCCATGGTGTTCTTGAATCTGACCACTCTGAACAGGATCTTGCTATCTCGGTAGATATTGAAGGCCCAGGGACATCAGGTACATCCTCCACTTTGTTGTAAATTGCCTGCAATGGCACTGGGTCATCCTATATGCTGGGGAGTCCCACTGAAACCCTGCCTGTATCTCTGGGATAGGAAGAAAAGGAGGACATGAAGGGCTGTATATATTCATTTTGTGTCCAATAAACACCCAGACTCCTTCCAAGCTAAGCTGTTCTTGAGAAACAAATAGTGGCCCACATGCCTCCACCCAGAAACCTGGTGGTAGTGCTGGGAGGAAGGGCAGCAGAGGCCTTCCCTCCCTGAGGC
The DNA here is from genome assembly GCF_011077185.1 of Oxyura jamaicensis. Lineage (NCBI taxonomy): Eukaryota > Metazoa > Chordata > Aves > Anseriformes > Anatidae > Oxyura > Oxyura jamaicensis. The sequence goes on along the minus strand of NC_048926.1, from coordinate 18,413,651 downwards.
CTTTCCTCCCACTGCTCTGCACGGAAGTCCTGGGGCCCTGGGGGACAGCAGCAAGGGCCAGCAGCATCAGGTGCACAGCCAGGAGGTGGAGGGTGGTGGCAATCCCCCTCACTTGGCACTTCTTAGGCCATACCTAGATGCTGCATCCTCTGGTTTGCACTCCTGGATCCAAAGGGGACATTGCAATACTAGAGTGAGCCCAGCAAAGGCCCCCCGGGATGTTCAGGGACTGGAGCACTTGCCCTCTGAAGGAAGCCTGAGGGATGGGACTGCTTCTGCCTGGAGAAAGGAGGGGTTTGGGGGCACCTCAGAGCAGCCTTCCCCTGCCTATGGGCAGGTCACTGACAAGGTGGAGCCAAGCTTTTTTCAGGAAAAAAAATAGAGCCTGTGGATGAGGCCTCCTTGCTTCTGCTACTAGAAGCATCATGTTCACACTCTCTGTCATCCTGATGGAGGATTTCAACCACCCAGATGTCTGCTGGAAGGCAACACAGCCAGCTGTAAGCAATCCAGATTTCTAGAGTGCATTAAAGATAAATTCGTGGCCAAAGTACTAGGCAAATAAATCAGAGGAGAAGTATTACTGGACCTGGTGCCCACCAGCATGGATGAACTCATTGAGAAGTTTAAGACTGGCGGCACTCTGGGCTGCAGTGACCACTCCCTGGTTGAGTTTCTGATCTCAAGGAATATGGGCCTGGTGAAGAGCAAAGTGAGAGCCCTGAACTTCTGAAGAGTGAAATTTGAGCTATTTGAAGACCTAGTGGATGAGATCCCCTGGAGCATTGTCCTTAGGGACAAAGGAGCTATACAGACCTGGCAACTTGTTAAGGGTGTTTTCCTTAGAGCTCAAGAACTCTCCCCTGTGTAAGAAAGTGGGCAGGAACCACGAGGGACCTCCTGAAGTTCTTTCCAGCCTGAATTTTCCCATGAGCCTATGATTTTCCTTCTCTCTTTCCACAATGATTCCTCACTCATCTGTCTGAACCCATCCCATTCCCCCACATCTGGGCCTTCCCCAAGACATCCTGGTATGAGCCTTACACACTTCCACAAGCTCCCGACAAACTTTCCCTTGTAATATTTATCAGCCCCAAACACTTTTGTCATGCTCCCTCCTCGGAAATCTTAAAATACCTGCAAAATACCATAACCCCCAGAGCCACATGCGCTCCCCCTGACCAGGCCCCTTTGCCCAATGACAGCCTTGTTCTGGTACAGGCACAAGAGTTTTACTTGGTGTCTATGGCTTCTGTATTTGAACTTTTGTGCCAGTTTTCACATCACCAAAGATCCTGGATCCCTCTGAGTGCAGTCTGGAGTGAACATAAGGGAAGCTGAGACTAGAAAGCCTGGAAGAAAATGTTTGATTGATGATGGTCTCTGTTTTTTACCCTCAGTACCCAAATTAGTGCTCAGAAGTTGGTGTGGTAGTAGTAGTAGTTATTAATGAAATAAAAATCCCCTGTGTGGAGATTATTCTGCTCATAACATAAGCACTGAGGAAGCTCTGGAGCACAGTGACTCTGCTGCAATGCACAATGTGACCCAGCTGCACCGGGCAGGGCAGTCAGTAACCAGCAGGCTGCTCATGGCCCTTCTGCCTGGGCACCATCAGCAGCTCAGCCTACTTGATCTTCTTCCATTTAATCTGCTTTGCTGGCATCCAGAGGAGGTCCACAAGGAAGGTCCACTTTTGACAATGTCCTGCTCACGGTGTACCCATGAATTAGAAGACAGTTCTTTACCTGCCATGGAAAGAATGCCTGTGGCTGGGCTGTAGACAGACACCAGGTCTGGTGCTGGAAAGAGGGCCTGGAATAGAACGCCATGGTGGGACATCACCTGCACAGCCAGTTTGTGTCCACTGTGGGGTGTGACAGGGAAGCTGCGAGGAGGAGGAACAGGCAAAGGAGACCTACAGGAGTGACCAAGATTTCGGAGATGATGCAACTCAAGGGCCTTCAAATGCCAGGTCCCAGCATGCTCCTGTAGACAATGCTTCTCCAATGCAAACCCTGCCAAGTGCTGACAAATGAGCAGAAAAAAACAGTTTATCCATTTTCAAACTAAACTTTATCTTATTGTTTTTTTTGGGTAGTAATTCCACTGCCAGCATTTGCTGAGCAAATACAGCTATCTTAAGGACTGCTGAAAGAACAAAGGAAAGTTACTCAGACTTCTTAATTCCTTTTCCTATTTTTATTCTACTTTGTACTTGTAAGATTACACTTACGCTTGCTCACTAACTAAAACACAGATTTTTAAAAGAAAAATACAACATTGTTTGATGAGCCTTCCTAAATTCATCTGAAAAGAATTCTGGGAGAAAGGATTACAAAACCCTTAAGTTGAAAAGCTTTGTAGTCAAGCAGTGACCACAAAGCCTGCAGTCCAAATTCTGATCTCAGAGCAGCATAAATCTAGTGTAATACCAATGGTTTTGGTGGAGTTACTCCAGTTCTACACAGCAGCAACTGGGAATTGAAATTGGGACTTTGCCTTTAGTTTTGTCCAAAAAATTTGAAAGTAGAAAAAGTATCTTTTTTTTCACAGAGTCCCACAGGAATTTAGAGGGTCATCACATTGAATCATTTTCCCAATCTCTCCCCATGCCTCCCCACAAAAAAAAAAAAAAAAAAAAAAAAGGCACTCAGAAAACTTACTGTTTTCTCTTTTGTTAGCTCAGCTAGAAAGATAAAAGATAAATCATGACTTTCCTGATATCCACATGTAGAGGTTAAACATAGTTCTGAAACATTTGCAGTGTGAGACATCTGATAATCTTCTTTATGATTTGATAACATTCTCTACAGTAGTGTAGTGGAGATTAATTAGTTAATTTTTCAAAGGCTTTTTTCAATGGCTATGTGAAGTATGACAGCTATCACAATAATAATTGTTGTAAGGTCTTGAAGTTAATACCAGATCTCTGGGTACCTGCTCTTTGATCTTTGTTAGAATGCTCAGGCTTAGATTGCAGCATAAAATCATGGTGCTGAAGGAGCCTGTAGCAAAGTACCCAGGATGTGGTTAGAGGCCTCAGCATCTTTTAGAGTGGTACATTTAGTGTGAGGGCTTGTCTGCATTGGGACTTACCCCTGATTAACTCCATGTGTGGACACTCCTATTCCAGAATAGTGGGAGGAGAACAGGCCTTAGGCTTGAGAAGCATTGTCTCCCTCTTGGTATTATCCTTGGCGGTGACCCCAGTGAGGGTTCAACACATCTGCTGAGGAAGCTGAGGACAATCTGGCAAGCGAACACAAGGATCAGCTCCCCAGGCAGTAGAAAGGACCCATAGGCTGGGGTGCTCTCAGAAACAAAAGCCTGACATGATTGCTTTTACATACAGGAATATGGCAGGCTTCCCCAAATTGCTATGCATGAAAAGGAAAATTGGAACCGGCTGTGTCTACATGTCCCATAAATAGAATACATTTCTCAGGGAAACAGCCAGCAAAAATAGAGTATAATAATCTTCACTTAGTATTTGCATATTACTAATGCCAGAATAAAGTATTAGAAGGGACAATGGAAGAGGATTATTCTCATTTAAAGAGCAAAACATTCACAAGGATGTTGACTGTGGTATTAGGACACTATAAGTCTTGACAAAGAATGAGCAAGTCTGTGACAACAGATGAAAATTCAAGAGCAGTATTATGGTTATTAGGAGTAGCTCAAATCACTATAGACCTGAAGAATTTAGCTGGGAATCCACCCACTGTGGCTTTTAGCCAAAATGAGCTTTTGACCCTCCAAATCCTTTAAAGAAGCAGTTTATAAAACTGAATGAAAAAGAGACAGAGGTCTTTTATCAGAATCTCTTCTGTGAGACTATAGAATCTAGGTGGTGGATCCCCAAAGGAAAGGAACAGCCCAACCCAATACATAGGCGTCGGCATGACCTTGCAGCTGTAACCTCCTTGGCTGTAGTTTCTGCAGTGTGAATTTCTGGGTGTTTTCATCTTTGTTACCAGCTGGCTACTTGGTCTTGCATGTGAGCACACCTTACAGTAGTTTTGTGTGTTATGGGAATGTTTGCTACAGGAAGAGGGAAAGGCAAAGCAAGGCCATAGCATTTTTCTTCTCTGTTGAGGATGCTGAAGGTGACACTTGTGTTGATTTTTCCTTTTCGGTGCTGCAGGGTTAGATGCAAATACAATAGAAAGACAGTGTGGTTGAGTTTTTTTCACAGGAAATAAAACTGCTACTTCCTCTATACACACCAGAGAAATTGGCTCTGCTTAAAAAAAAAAAATAAGGTAAGCAGACATTTTCTGAGCTAGTTTTCTCTCTTATGACACCTGCACATTCAAATCTAGAAAAAGGTTGTCAGTGCCTGTAAATAGATTAGCTTTATCATTATGCTAAGCAGCAGAAGAGGATATTGGATTTATTGTGAAGGCAGGGAAATGGCAACCAGCCCAGTGGTGCAGCCACTGACTGATAGCATGGCCCCATTTTCTTACATCTCTTGTAGCAGGCTTGAGTATCTAATTCATTTGATGGAACAGCATATTATATTGACTAGTTGTAAAGATAATCACATTCTGTGTTTCATTCACTAAGCTGTGGTTAGAGCTAGTCAAATAATTATTCATTTGAGGTAATTCAGGTTTCTATGCATCTAGCACTCCTGTTGAGGGACTAAACACATACAGAAAATGATTTCAACAGTGGATTACTCATTTGCAATTGCATGATTAATACAGTGTGTGTAGATATTTCTGTCTGTTTTTGGGGTAATTTATGCAAACTTTTGCTATGACTGGTAACTGGCTATCAAAGTCACACAGTGTCTTCAGCTTCAGAAGGAGGAGTAAACCCATTCTAATTCTTTGAACTTGGAAGATGATTGTAGAGTCTGATGCTTATAAATTTCATTAAAATTTTAAGGATTTAATTTAAAGTAAAACATTAATTACTTAAACCGTATACAGTTAAAAGTACAAGATTGTATCTCTTTTCTTCTCCCTAAACCAAAATCCTACACAGTGAATGAGTGGGAGAGGCTCCCCAGGTACAGACAGGGGTTATGGCCAGGGGGAAGGGGATGCTGGGGAAGATTATGGGATGTTCAGGGGAGGAAACAAAGGTATGTAAAGGGAGGGATCAAGATGGTTTGGGAGGAACGGCATGGGGAAATAGAAGGAAAGATAAGTGCATGAAAGAGGCTGGACCTGTGTAAAGGTGTTGTTTGGTCAGTACACTTGCCTGGCCAGCTGGCTTCACACAACTTTAAAAGAAGAGAGGTGTGAAAGAAATAGGGAACATGTCTCTTTTTTATTAAAGATACAGAAAATGCGGAGTTGTCTAAATAATAACATTGAAGGTGCTGGTACCGTTAGCCATAATAGGAAGTCCAAGTGGATCACAGAATCACAGAATTGTAGGGGTTGGAAGGGACCTCAAGAGATCATCAGGTCCAACCCTCCTGCCAAAGCAGGTTCCCTGGAGCAGGCTGCCCAGGTAGGCGTCCAGATGAGCCTTGAGTATCTCCAGAGAAGGAGACTCCACTACCTCCCTGGGCAGCCTGTTCCAGTGCTCTGTCACCCACACCATGAAGAAGTTCTTTCGCATGTCAGTGCGGAACTTCCTGCGCTCCATTTTGTGGCCATTGCCCCTTGTCCTGTCCGCACAAACCACTGAAAAGAGGTTGGCCAAATCCCTCTGTCTCCCACACTTAAGATATTTGTAAACATTGATAAGATCAGTCTTCTTCTTCTCAGAAGTCTTTTTCTCAGTCTTCTTTTCCCAAGGCTGAACAGACCCAGGTCTCTCAGCCTTTCCTCAGAGGGAAGATGCTCCAGGCCCCGTATCATCTTTGTGGCCCTCCGCTGCACTCCTTCCAGGAGATCCCTGTCTTTTTTGTACCGGGGAGCCCAGAACTGGACACAGCACTCCAGGTGAGGCTTGACCAGGGCAGAGTAGAGAGGGAAGATCACCTCCCTTGACCTGCTGGCCACACTCCTTTTTATGCACGCCAGGATCCCATCAGCCCTCTTGGCCACCAGGGCACACTGCTGGCTCATGGCCAACCTGTCGTCTACCAGGACCTCCATGTCCTTCTCCTCAGAGCTTCTCTCCAGCAGGTCACCCCCCAGCCTGTACTGATACTTCTGGTTGTTCCTTCCCAGGTGCAGGACTCTACACTTGCTCTTGTTAAACCACATCTGGTTTCTTCCTGCCCATCTCTCCAGCCAGTCTACGTCTCACTGAATGGCAGCACAGCCTTCTGGTGTGTTGGCCACTCCTCCCAGCTTTGTGTCATCGGTGTACTTGCTGAGGGCAGACACTATTCCCTCATCAAGGTCATCGATGAAGATGTTGAACAAGACCGGACCCAGCACTGACCCCTGGGGAACATCGCTAATCACAAGCCTCCAGCTGGACTCTGCTCCACTGATCACCACCCTCTGAGCTCAGCCAGTCAGCCAGTTCTCAACCCACCTTTGTTTCCACTCCTCTATCCCACACTTTCTGAGCTTTGCTATCAGGATGTCATGGGAGACAGTATCAAAAGCCTTGCTAAAGTCAAGGTAGATGACATCCACTGCTCTCTCCCTGTCTACCCAGCTGGTGATGCCATCACAGAAGGCAATGAGGTTGGTTGAGCATGACTTCCCCTTGGTGAATCCATGCTGACTACTCCTCATAACCTTCTTCTCTTCCAATTGCTTGGAGATGGCATCCAGAACAAGCTGTTCCAACACCTCTTCAGGGACAGAGGTGAGACTGACTGGCCTGTAGTTTCCCAGATCCTCCTTTCCCTTCTTGAAGACTGGCGTGACATTGGCTATCCTCCAGTCTTCGGGCACCTCTCCTGTTCTCCAGGACCTTTCAAAGATGATAGAGAGCGGTTTGGCAATCACCTCTGCTAACTCCCTCAGCACACATGGATGCATCCCATCGGGACCCATGGATTTGTGTGTATTGAGCCTACTCAGAATGGTTGGTTTCAGTCAATTACTCCTTTTCCCAAAGAAAGTTAGATGTGAAGAGCCAAGTTTCTTCTGATCATCCAGTGGCTAATTTTCCTACATTGCAGAGATAGCAGAACAAGTAAGCACCTGCTGACATCAGGTTGAGAGGTCAGAGGAATATTTTTTAGGTAAAAGGAAAAGTAGTCAAATCCCTTACTGAATACTTAATAGTTTGTATTTTAAGACCTAATTTTTCAAGACGTGATATGGTTATTTTGAACACCTGGCAACATTTTAGTCATAGTGGATGTAAATTATCTCACCTTGTTTGTGGTTTAAGCAAATGTCTCTAAGCTGTCACTATAGTCATGGATGACAGAGAAGAAAGGTAAGGATTTAATAGGATTTAATTTACCTATTTCCTCAGATGGACAAGATGAATTACACCTAAAATGCATTTCTCTTCATTAGTGCTAAAAAGAAGCCCAGGTTTATTTGTTCACCTGCAGGCATCAAGCAAAATGATCCGTTGCTGTTCAATTTGCCCTGGAGGAAGAAATTTTCTTTTCATGCCATGCTCTTAAGTAAGTGTATTAAGTAGCATGTATAGAATTTGGTAACAGCCAAGGAAGATATCATAATCACATTTTATGTTTTTTATTAAATTCCAGAAAAAATAGATAAATTCTGAATTATATATTATTCAACTTTTAAAATTTAAAAGTGTAGGAATATATTGGACCTCAACTTTATTTTGTGTTTCACAGTAATTAGGCTGCCTTTGCCAAGCTCTCTTGGAGTCTGTCCCACCAGCCCCTCCATGCCCCCCCCCCCTTTTTTTTAATGAAAGTTTTTTTAGAGATTACTATGACACTGTGTTTTAAATTGACAGTTATCATTTTTCTTCAGGAGATTTTGAACCTTTTTAGCCTGATTGTCCTTTATTTCCTAGGAGACAGTTTCTGTCATGACCCTAGCTGCCAGAAATTCTCCAAGCAAAATAATGAGTTTGCATAATATTAATTGGGACATCTGCATTTGATTGATGACACAATGGAGCCCTTAAAGTAGCTATTATTTTGGCCTGACAGTATTTAATATTTTACTGTGGCAATTCCCAATGCGAAGTAATGAATATACTTCTGAAACACGGCCTATATTCTATACTTTAGATGATGCGCAGAGAAACATCTTGTTCACAACAACAGGCCACATCTAGAGAGATTCATGCTAATCATAGCCAGAATATATTTGCATTATAGTAACAAAGATAATCCTAGAGAGAGGAATGAATGTCAATGAAAGGTCTTTGAAAGCTCCCATCTTGTGATAAAATCAGTTAGCTGAGTGTTTCACACAGTTAACAGAGCAGTCTGTACCACCACATTTGGAGTAGATATTTCCCAAGTGCAAGATGTGTCAAACTCTTTGGCAGTTTACCAGCTGGCAACAACCAGCAACTCTTCACAGTTACTTTGCACCTGCACCTGCATGCACTGACTTCTTGTCATCTTCCAAAAATGTAATTTGCTGGGGTAATTTTAAATTTTATAAAATCTTACAAGTCTGAGATATATGCAGCAGCCATGGCAATGTATGTCTGCAAAACTTCTGTGAGAGATGTCTTTCTTCTGCTCATAAGATGAGGGATGGTATTTCCTATATGTGTTTGGGAAGGGATTATTTTCAGCAATAGTTAGTTCAGTGCTGCCCAAAATATACAGAAAAACAGCAGAGTTAGAATCATAGAATCATGGAAAAATTAAGGTTGGAAAAGACCTTCAAGATCATCTGGTCCAACTATCACCCTACTGCCAATGTCACCCACTAAAATATGTCCCTACACACCAGGTCCAACCTTTCCTTGAACACCCCCAGTGATGGTGACTCAACCACTTCCCTGGACAACCTGTTCCAATGCCTGACCACTCTTTCTGAGAATAAATGTCTCCTAATTGTTTTAATTGTTGAAGAGGAGTGCTCTTTGTTCAACTCTTTGTTTTAATTGTTGAGGAGTAGGGGCATGACGTTTCCATTTTTTCACTCATCAGGGACATGGCTCAACTGCTAGGACTTTTCAACTCTGATGGAGAGAGGCTTGGCAACTACATCAGCCAGTTCCCTCAGGACCCTGAGATTCACGTCATTGGGTCCCATAGACTTGTACCTGTTTAGATTCATCAGGTGGTCTTGAACCTGGTCTTCACTTATGGTGGGTAGGACTTTGATCCCCAAGGCTCCATCTATGGGTTCATGGAAATGAAAGACTTGGGAAGCCTGTCCACCAGTGCAGATGGAGGCAAAGAAGTTGCTGAGTACCTCAACCTTCTCCATGTCTGTCATTACCGATTACTCAGATATAGAAATTCATTCCTAATATAAGAAATTAGTCACCTATAATTGCTTACACACTCCTACTTTCATCCCTCAGTCTATTTTCACAAATGTTAAAGGCGCATAGTGGCCCTCAGGGACTCCTCCTGTCACTACAGAGCAGCAGCCTGAAGGGAGCTGTGTCCTCTCTTGTGCTCTTCCTCAAGGCTCTGTGCAGAAGGGATGCCACCTCTCACACAAGGATTAGGGGATGGGAAAGAAGCATTCACACAACCCCTGAGAATCAGCAACAGAGTTCTTTATTGCGGGGACATCCTGCAGGTAAGCCTGTGGGATGTCCATGGTGTTTGGCGGCTCCAAGCTAATGCTTGGGATGGAGTCTGCATGACAAGTACGGAGCTTGCTGGGCACTCCTACGACGTTGTTGGTGCACTCGCATGGCAGAGAGTGAAGGAAGGCATGGTGGGGTAGTCAGAGGTCTGGTCTGGCCAAGATGGATCCACCTCCATCGGTTCCTCCACATCTTCTGGTGGAACCAACTCCATGGACTCCATGGTGTTTGGCAGGAGGATAAGCCAGTCCTTTCCTGGGACTGCCCAAATGGGATGCCTTCCATCTGGAATGTTTTCAGGCCAGGGTGCTGAACCAGGGGGCATCCTGTTCCATGTCTAGGTCCCATGTCACTGTCTGGTTCATTTTCATGCATGGTTTTGACACTGCCATGTGTTTTACGGCCATGGCTAGGTCCCATGCTGTATTCTGGATGATAGACATGCCTCTCCTCCATGCGATTGTCCAGCTGATGCTCATGCCTTCACTCCATGCCGCCGTTGCACCAATGGGAAGGCCCAGGCCCTCTTTCACTGCATGGCTGAGGGCCGGCCTGTGCCCTGCATCATTGCGGTGCCAGTGGTGGTACCACCTGTAAGTGTCTGAGGGCTGGGCGCCGGAGGTCCCTTGGGTACTGGTGTCAGTTGTGTTACAGGCGCGATCCCTCTGCCCATGACACATCTCCTTGGTAGGTGCACTTGTTCTTGGTCCTTTTTTATAGGGTCCAGAGCAAAGGTGGGGCAGTTGTGGCCACTGTGACCTCAGCAAACCTCTGATGGAGTGGCCCATGTGTGCCCAAAGGCAGCTGTGTTGGGAGTGGCCTGGAAGATGCTCTCACATGGAAGAAAGAAGAGGGTTGGGGGGCTGAGGGCTGAGCTGCTCTTTTCTGGGGCGGCTGGCTCCCCTGGGCCAGTAGGGCTAGCTGTCCCAGAGAACTTCTCTTTGTTTCTTTGTACACACCACCTGAGCCACAGGTTACTAGGTGATGTAATCAGCTTGCGATGCAAGCACATTTTATTAAATCTGACCTAAGCTTCACACACTAGTAGGCTGATTCTTCGTGGTGTATGTTCACAAGTGTAACACTGCACCAGTCTCTGTAAGAGAGAAAGGCAGGACTAGAGCTGCGTTTGAAGACCTCTTATATTTTCAAGCTCCTGCAAGACTTAAAGTAAAGCATGGCACTCCTTACATGTTTAGTTCACAGTATTTGGTTCATGGAGGTGTATTTCTTCCTGGAGTTTTGAAAGCTTCACTATTTTCCTTTTAGAAATTAAATATGAAAAGAAATGACTGTATATTCCAAGGGAAGTGTTTGATCATTAAAGTCAAGGGAAAAAAGGAACAGTGGTACCCAATGGAGGTTTAGGATCAGGGACATTTAACTTAAAATAACAAAGTTCATTGTTAGATCCTGAAGTTTCCACTGTCTTGTTGATGATAGTGGTGAATGGAAGACTTATGGCCTTCAATGAACACACTTCTCAGCTAACTGGTATCCACAACACCTAAAATCCACACATTCTTCCTTTTGAGCAATTACGAAAATCCAACACTTTCAAAAGTCAAAGCATTCCTATAAATAGGCCAACTAATTCCAGCTTTCTGACTCCAACATATGTTCCCAGTCAGAGTTTCTATGTAAGAGCCAAGTTCTTACATAAAGTGGCAAAACTTTGTCAGCACTTCGTGACAAAGAGTCTAGCTCTTTTAGAAACTTGCCATCGTTGAAAATGGCAGAGGAGGACACAAGATCTGTCCCCTCATGCTCAAGCTGTCACTAGTTCTAGTTCAAGCTGTCACAAGTTGTTTTGCTGAACAGCAGCTGAAGGTGTTCCATGCAATACAGTGAGCAGACTGAACAGCTCATCCCCGTCAAAGAAGAAATCCCACTCCCCTCTCTGTCCTTGGTGCACCTGGTGATTGCTCACCTCCCTTCCCTAGTTCTGGCACTTGTCTGATCTCCCAGTTCAGCTCTCCCATGCAGCATAAGGGAGGCAACAGCAAGCTGTAGCTCAGCAGTCAGAGGTGGGTCTTACCTAGTGGTAGCCCAAAGCTATGGCTCTGCAGATGCATCATGAGAATTACTAATTTACTTGCATAAAAGACTGCCCTAGGAAAGAGAAAAAATACTTTACTGCTTGGTTGGTTGCCCATATTGCATTTCTAAGATACCCTGGTGGAGAAAAGGCACTGCATCCTTTCCTGCACACTATGTGAGCACCTTTTCACCAACTGATGGATGACCCTGCATCTCCCTCAGTAACATGCCTTCACCTTCCCAGCCACAACAAGTTTCTGTCTCTGCTCTTCTCTGAGCGCATACCCTGATGAGTCATTAGCAGAGAAATTTTGAGAAGCAAGTGTTATTGCATAAATCAATAGGACTTCAAACATACACATTTACATTTGAGGCATGAGATAATCTTAACAGTAAGATACATTATATATCAATTCACCTTAATAATTGTCAGCCACAGAACATCAGGTATGTTTCGAGTAATGTTCTGATTTTGCCCTGGGCATTGGAAATATTTTTTATTTATTTGTATATTTTTTTTTTACTTATTTATTTGTTTTCTCCTGCGTTGTATATTTATAATGATTGAAACATCTCTGCTAAGAAACTCATCTCCAGCTTATATATCATGGCCATTTCTGATACCAGTAGTCTTAATAAAATGTGAAAGTTATAGTACTGAAGTAGCTCAATAAATAGAGATCTATAACTCCAGGAGCTTAGGTTTTGATTCAGGCCTCAGTGACCAGGTTTAGACACAAATTGAAAGACTGACACTGAACCTGAATCTGAAAGCTCAGAACATTCAGACAAGTCTTGTGGTTCAAGCATATCTTCAGGTAAATTTGACCAAAGTTAGCACATTGGCATCTGGTAGCCATCAAACTGCAATGGTGAATCTGGGTTTCTGAAAAACACTTAGAAATTTAGAAGCTCAGCTGCCTTAGAATGAACTTCAGAATTATTCCTGCTGTTTCTGGCCTTGAAAAGAAAGAGTCAGATCATCTCCTTTCTCTTATTGCTCATTTCCAACATAATTATAATACCTGTGGTTCCCAGAAACATCATGAATGTTTCCATACTGTAGCTGTATGTGGTAGGGAAGTGTGACAATTTTCATTTTATAGAAAGAGGCTAAGGCATAGAGGTGAAACAGCCAGCATGATAGACAGAAAGATTGTTTTGGAGTATGAAACTCAAACTTTACCTCCGAGAGAGAGAGAGAGTAACTTATGCTAACATAAAGCTGACCTTTTTTCTTTCTTTCTTTCTTTCTTTCTTTCTTTCTTTCTTTCT
>NC_048926.1:18335691-18400342 GCF_011077185.1 Oxyura jamaicensis | reverse complement strand
AAGTCTCTGCTTACTTCTTAACTCTTGTCATTTTTTCCCTACTTCTAGTATTGAGTGTAGAACAGGCCTGAAAAAGAGCCTTATACCTCAGGAAATATATATATATATACATATATATATATATATGAGCTAAGAAGACAAAGCAAAAAATTATCTTTAGTTAAAACATTAGTTACTGTAGTTAAAATGGAAAAGCAAGAGTTTAAAAAGCTTTAATTAGACCTGCACTATCCTCAATATTACAAATAAATTTCAATTCACCCTAGGCATTTCAAGTGAATACAGATGGCAAGGCAAAGGGAAGTGGAATTAGAAACAGTCCTCAGGAAGTATTTTTCTTGAGAATAAACTATAGAAGACACTTCACAGAATGAAAAACATAGGGTTAGTTATGAAACATATGAAAGTATTGTTAAATATTTTAACAATATTTGCATATCAAAAAGTATATACAGAAAATAATATTTTTTCAAAACTCATCCTGAAGAAAAAAAATTCTTTATTACAAAGCTAAAAAAATGAAAGTTTTAGAGCAAGACAGAGTGAGACCCTTCACTGAAGAGCACAGCAAATGGACAAGAGGCAAAAGGCACCTATCCAAATTTCAGTTGGATCTAAGGCAAGAAAATCTCATGATGAGTGCTATTAAGCATTGGCGCATATTCCCAGAAAGGCTGTGGAATCTTCCTCCTTGGAGACTGTTAAAACTCAGCTGATAAAATGCTGAGAAGCCTGCCCTAGCTTTGAAGCTGGCCCTGCTTTAAGTTGGGAGGTGGACTAGATGAGCTCCAGAGGTCCCTCACAGTCTGGAGAACTCCGTGTTTTTGTGGCCAAATTCTGTAATAGCCTAGCAGAAGATAAGCTCTGGTAAATCTCCAGTAGAGAAACCAGATTTAAAACACTTGAACAACCTGTGGAAGAGTAATATGTGAACATGTGTTGACCATGTCATTGCAGTATACCCCATACATTCATTTTTTGTTGAGTTACATGGCAAAAGAAAAGGAAAATGTGCTAACTTAACCCTCTGTGAAAGAGACTTCAGCTAATTATTGTCATCTGTAGTTCTGGCATCTTGAGAGATGTTAGATATGTGAACAAATGGTTTGAATAACAGAATATGTTCTTACTAGACAGTTTAGCTCCATAATTCAGTTAAATTCAAACACATCCAAACACTTCTAGTCTTACTGAATTCATACACCATCAGCACGAGCAAGGATTTTTTTTCTTCTGAAAAGCTGGGCCAGGTAACATGGATGCCTTAAAAGAGCCCCCCCTCCAGCATCACCCACAGCAGTGACCAAGCAGTAGCTGTCACAATGCAGCAGATCCTTGCTCAGCCACCACTGTGGCACAGCAGTCCTGTGTTCTGCTCACAGACCATCTAAACCTTTGTAAAGAGAGGTCCCTGCTGCAGCAAGGGTCTCCTGATGGCTTTGCAAACACTTGCCATTTGAGGCTTTTTCAGAGTCCACAGAAATGTTTCCTATAGTAATTTCCACAGACAGGAAACGTGCTCAAGAAAGAGAAGTTGGTGGTTGTTGATTACGCAAAGCATGATGAGTAAAAATGCTTTGCTTTTGCAATTCGTGTAATGTAATTTATCAGCAAATTAGAGAACAAATGAGTGAAATGATTAGAGAAATCATTAATCACACATTCAAGATATTTTACTGTGGAAAGTTCCCAGACACCTCAGCTGTGCACTTGTGTAGGATTACACATTTCTCTTGGCAAAGAGCAGCCTGTGACACACCAGTTCTGCATCATGAATTCACAGTGACACCAGTATTCCAGGAAGGAGTGGTGGCAGGGAGGATCCATGACCTAATAGCAATGGTACACATATATTTAGTAGATTTTTTTTTATTTTCTTCCAAGTATCCTTCAAAGCCATGTAATTCAAAGCCCAGGTATTTAATTAACCTCTAAAGTGCCTCCCACTTGTCTGCAAAGTCATGTATGTAATGTCTTCTATCCAGTAGATAAAGATTTGAGAAATGGAAGGTCTAGCACATATTATTGCAGTTGTTTATGGCTAATGAGCAGGGCACAGAACTCCCAATGTCCCTGACAGCTGCTTTAGAAAGACAGCAAAAAGTGGTCTCTGCCTTTAGTTCTTAGTTCCTTTGAGGGTACTGATGTAATGCAGCACAGTTGCCAATGGGTACCACGATTTCAAATTGAATTGAGTTTAGTGCAATCCATTTTTAAAGTACAAAATGCAAATAATACATTTCTAAATTGAGAAAACACACTCAGAGTAATCCCAAGTACACATTTTCAGAGATTTTGATAGTTTCAGTTTATTTAGATCTAAATGTGACTGCTTCACTTGTTCAAGATAAACTGATGGATTGAGGCAAGAACCCAGGCAGATGCTTGGGCACAGTGCTGCAGTTCTCTGAAAAGTATGGGTTGCCATACAAAGATTTGTCTTTCCTTAGGGAGCTTGAGAATTATTACGAAGAGCAGATGCAGCTAGTACCAGGGATTTCTTTTTGTGTGGATGTCTTGTTAAACAGGAAGGTTGGATTTTTGGCCAAAAACTGTGTATTTTAAATCTTCACAGAAAAATATATATATATATAAAGTTTATTCTTTGCACTCTCTTAGTGCTCCTGTTTTCTGGAGGAAAAGAACTTTGATTTCAAATAATTTCCTTCATTTGAGAAACAAAGTGGGGTAATGGAACAGTTTCCCCTTATTTTTGTCGTCATCAAGTCAGAGACTTCTTTGTGTGAATTTTTACCTTTAAAAATAAACAGCTATTAAATCATTTCTCATTTTAAACACATTTTCTAACAGAAATGGAAGGGAAATTGAATTGGAAAGGAAAAAAAAAGAGATTTTTTTCCTAATTATTAATGATTTTTTTTTTTTTTCCTAGGATATTTACATGTTAGACTCTTTTGAAGAATTACATTGCTTGTGAATAATTTATAAAGCGGATCTTAGATTAAATCCTGTTGAAATATTCATTGGAAAGAATTCAACCAGCTTTTACAAATAGCCTTGAGCTTTATAATTTTCATTACAGTCTGTTTTGTTATCTAATCAGCAAAAGCAGTGAAGCAGATCCCATCTACATACCAGGCATGCAAAGAGAGAATATCTCAGTGATGCGATACAAAACACAAATGCAGCCTAAAAATGCATCTACAGAATTAACTGCACAAATTTCATTACTTCTATTTTTAAAGGAGGGGTTCTAGCTCTTGCTACAAGTAACACTAACTTCCCTTTTAAGGTTACTCAATGTTTTCGGCAACATTCTCCCTTTCTTCAACACCACATGGATGGAAGCATGCTTCAGCAAGCTTAGATAAAGCCTATGTTCCCTGCTTCCTGCCTTTGTTAGCTTAAAGCTAAATTGCTGTTGGCCTGTTTCCAGCCTTGACGTGATGCTGTGCACTGGCAGTGCTCTAAGAACTTGGTGTAAAAGCCAGAAAATCTGGAAGTGATGACAGGCACCTGTTTAGAGGCAGCCAGATCTGATACTTGAAGTCACTGGTACCTATACCTGTTCAGAGAAGGACTTTCAGGCTTTAATCAAGTGGTTAATCACAATTTCACAAACTCTCTCCACTGTATATATACTTGAATGCTTTGTTGGGTAGCAGACATTTCAATTAGTGTTTCAGAATCTGTGATAAAATATTTGCATTTCAGATAGATCCTAATGTTCTTCCGTATTATCTGTGTGATTAACAAACCAGAGGTTGAATATGCTGTAAAGTTAATGATCCCTTAAGGAACTGACAGGCTTGCAGGAAACCAGCAAGGGAAATGTGCATCAGCTCTAAGCTATGCATGACGTTTCCCTCTGAATTAAATAGCTGAAAGTGTGCTTGGAAGGATTTTCCTTGGGGAATTTTATGAATAAAAATGAAGGTCCTAAGCAGCTTATCTTAAAAGTAAAAGACTCTGACCTGGACAGGAAGAAATAATATTTACTTTTACTGCTTTGGATTTGACACTGTGGTGCTTATTGAATGACTTCACTGGGAATTTTATTTAGCTTTAAACTACAGGAAGAAATTTTTACAGTTAGCACCAAATGTACACAGAATTTGGAAAGGATGGGTGATGGCAATTTCGTACCTCTATGTAACATCCTTTTGAAGTTGGTCCTTTTCTCCTTTATCATTTTAAAGCTTTTCCTCTAAGAACTTACACATTTTCTCAACAGGATAGGCCTGTAGATCTTCAGAGAGAACAAGGATATTTATTCTGTAACTGAAGTTTATCTAAATTTGAAGCCATTTTCTTGGATGCCATGAAAAGGAAAGTTGGGATGCAAGCACCTGCTATGAATTATATTAGCAGCCATTATTTCTGCACCCTTGGTTTCATTCTGATAATAGCTGTCAAAGTTAAACCAACTCACTACCTCATTCTTACACTGCCAATAAAAATAAAAAAAGAATTTTAGTAGAAAGAAGATAGGCAGGATGTCATTGTGCAAAATGTGAGGGAAAACAGAGCAAAAGATATTTTTTAACAAAGTAACAGACAACTCTCTTATAGAGAAAAAAAAAAAAAAACAAAAAACAACAAACAAACAAACAAACAAACAAAAAACATATATGCAGCAAAACACAATAAATCAAGCTACATTCTACCAGTTTCTCCTTCTAATGAATGTTTTAGAACTGCTATACACAGCAGCTGCAAAGTTCATCCAGGAAGAAACTAAACACCTTCCACATAAGTTTACTGCAACTTGTTACCCAGTACTCTGTCCTCGAGGAATGCTGTTTTGGAAAACTTAAGACTTTGTACCAATATCTTATATTAGTTTCTTTAATTGTGGAATTTAAATTCTGAATAGATGTTTTGGAAAACAGCACTTGTTGCTTCACATAGCTAAGCCAACAATAGAAAAAGACATGCTAGCATCTGCTCCTTCTGCTGCAGAATAGCGTGATTGGTACAGAAACCTCACTGAGAAAGGGTTGCCTGCCCATAAGCGAAAGCCACAGCAAGGAAGAAGGACAAGACAGAATGAAATGAAACTCAGGGAACTGAGCTATTATTTGACGATTCTTCCTGTGGTATGGTATGTCCCAAATGGTCCTGTCTACCTCAAGGTCTTGCATGTGCAACGGAAGTGGGAGCAGTGATGGTAGAGTCTAAATCCAATAATAGATTTTGATTTATCTAGTAGGCAAAGACCACCCTCTGAATGTTACCTTTGCAGTGCTGTATGTAAGGCCATATGATTAGGAAAGAAAAAAATCTACTCGTAGAAATTATTCTGTGTTGTGGTTTAACCTAGCAGGCAGCTAAACACCATTCGTTCACTTCATCCCCTTATAGTGGGATAGGGAAGAGAAACAGAAAAAAAGTAAAACCCTTGGTTTGGGATAAAAAGTGTTTAATAGAACAGAAAAGGAAGGGATGGTAATAATAATAATTATAATATATATACAGAACAAGTGATGCACAATGCAATTGCTCACCACCTGCTGCCACCTGATGCAAGGAATTAAGCAGCAGCTGCCCCTCACACACCCCCAACCAACTCCCCACATTACTGTTCAGCAGGGCACCACACGGTGTGGGACACCCCTGTGGCCATCCTGGGCCAGCTGTCCTGGCTGTGTCCCCTCCCAGCTCCTGGTGCACCAGCAGCCTCCTCTCAGGCAGGACAGCACAAGGAGCTAAAACATCCCTTACTCAGTGTAAGTACTGCTCTGAAATAACTAAAACATCAGTGTGTTATCAACATTATTCGCATCATAAGTCCAAAACAAGGTGTCATACCAGTCACTATGAAGAAAATTATCTCAGCTAAAACCAGGACAGTCTGCTACCAGATTTTCCATGCTGTGTAATCTTCAGGAAGAAAATGATTCAAAATTATTTAAACCAGGCATTTTGTTCAAGTAATCAGGGACATTATATTCTAATGCTGCATCTATCTCAGTTGAAGTTTAGGGCGCTACTGCTGCAGCCATACCCCCCTTTCTTCTCAAGAAGGATGTAATTCTTGCTGTTGGAAATTATGACAGTATTGTGCAATGCTATTCTGAGACAATTGAGTGGTTCCATTGCCAGTCTAGAAACAGTACTCTAATTGCCCTGTGCATCTCATTATAAAATTCAGTGTTAATACATTTGTAGAAATGATGAAAGTAAAGGTGGTGGACTCCAAATCATTGAATGTTTAATGGGAATTCTGAGAGGGGGAAAAAGGGACTTGTTTTTACAAATGGTGCAAATCCTGCTGCTAAAATGAGTCAATAGTGCAGCAGGCAGAGTAATGTTTACCATACACAGACATATAATATTCACTTCTGAACCTAACAAGGAGTACACCAGCACATATATATTCCTAGAGACCAGTGAGAGAAGAAAGCATACTGAGTGCATCACAGTGAATATATATTTGTCTTCCAGTTTAAAACAGAGGAAAAGGAAGTACCTAGGAGTCTATGCAAACCGAGACAGCTGCTGAGTGAATACTAGCGCAATGATCTGAAATTTTCATGGTTTGTGCTTCTGTGTGTGATGTACACAGTGTGTCTGCACAAAACACTGTCCCTAGAAAACACCCAGTGTTTCCTGCTGCCCTCAAAAAGCATAAAACTAATGTCATGATGGCTACTAACTGGTCTTTATTCAAACTTACCTGCTTGAGAGAGTGTGGCTTTCACATTAATAGCTTTACTATTTATGTAAACAGGCAGAATTTTGCATCCCACTAGAGATATTTGACTAGTTTCCCAGAAACTCTGAAATATACTTGTTCTTGGAACTTTAGAACAAAAAATCTGAAATGGGATTTTGCAGTTACCCTGAACTGGAACGGAAAACTATTTACATTTCTAAATCATACTTAGATTTCTATTATTCCTATTATTATTTCAGGCTTCCATAAGTTTCCTGCTGATAATTGCAGCAATTCCCTCCCCCTAGCATTTGGGAGGCTGTGTTTTTCAATAGCTCTTGACATACAGCCACATATTCTCATTCTTGCTACAAATACATGCTCTGGGTTTTAAATACTTGTTAAACACGGACAGAGTAACATTGGGTGGAAGCATCCAGAACAGCCTCTGCAATCTTGAAACAAAGCATTCAGTATACAATAGGCAGTGGACAAAGTTTCCCAGAAGAATGAGCTCTACACATGATACAAAGGATTTCTGTGGCTTAAAAACCACTTTTTTTTTTTTTTTTTTTTTTTTTTTTTTTTTTTTTTTACCAGGAAGTAAGTTGTAAAAGGCTTGGTTTATTTATAAATAGAACATAAATGTTTGGATGCTCATGTGATCAACAGCATGAATTGCTCAGAGCAGATGCTTGTAAAGGTCAGTCCAAATTCTCCTTTCTCTTGTATCAATGTACACCTTCAGTGACACCTCTAGTTTATGATACTTATGATGATTAATGGCTTTTATGAAAATTTTGCAGCAATGGGAGAAGCAACCAGGATCAATATCATAGC
Source organism: Oxyura jamaicensis (assembly GCF_011077185.1). Taxonomy (NCBI): domain Eukaryota; kingdom Metazoa; phylum Chordata; class Aves; order Anseriformes; family Anatidae; genus Oxyura; species Oxyura jamaicensis. The sequence goes on along the minus strand of NC_048926.1, from coordinate 18,392,883 downwards.
TGGCCTTTTTATGCAGTATTATTTAAGACAGGAAGTTAGGAAGTTGCTTAATAGTGGTCTCCTTTCCTGGTTTCTGTTATCCCTTAAATAATGTTGAAACAAGCATTAATTATTTTTTTTTTTTTAGGTATCTCAGCTTTTGCTAACATCAACAGATTCAACCAGCAGGAAAAGCTCCATAAAAAGAGTAGGCCTAATTCTTCTCTCATTTCTTTCTGTTTTTAGTGAGTCTGGAGGTCTTGATTTAGGCAGACTGACTCCGGAGTTAGTCCTGTCCCAGCCAAGTGCTGAAGTGCTTTTGCTTAACCTCAAATACATAGGAGATCCCCTTCCTGTTCAGCAAAGTGCCTGAGCACAAATTAAAAGTTAAGCACATGATTTAGTCCCACCGGAGTCCCAGGGACTGACTCATGTGCCCAGAAGTTAACCACATGCTTGAAAGTTTGGCTGAATAAGCATAGAGCAGCTCAACCACAGCTTTAAGCTAGCATGGGGAGAAGTCTTGCATCGGCGTTTGAGGTCTGTTAGGAAGAGGCAGAACACATTACAGCTGCTTGGCTGTCCCACTGCACCTGGCCACATTTCCACACAGATCTGGAGCAGTGGCTGGGGCCCAGGCCCACAGAAACCCTTCCTCCCCAGTGCCCACAGCTCTGCAACTGGCAAGGCCCTGGGCCATTTGCCTCCCCTGGAGATCTTTGCACATGGCTGTGCTCTGCTCCCATCTCCTTTAATGCAAGAGCTCCCATCTCTGCCCTCAGAGGTTGTTGTGCAGGCCTCAGTCCTCCCATTTCCCAACAGCTTCATCTAAACCTCTCATCTATAAATACCACAGGCAGAATCCACCACAGGCAGGCCCACCGCTTCTGCTACCTCTGAGGCCCACTTGTGAAGGCAGGCCACTGCCCTCCTGGGGATGTAGCCCTTCCTTCCACCCTCCTGTGTGTTGTCCTCCTCTTTCCTCATGATTCCCCTGTCCCTGCAGCAGGCTCCTCACGCCCTACACGGTGCATTTCCTGTACATCAGAGCTCAGGAAAATCAGCGTGCCCAAGCCCTGCAGCCTGCCCTGTTCCCTGGGTGCTGGTAGGACCAGGGAGTTCATCAAGACTCATTGGCTTGGCCAAAATATGGTCAGAGGTCTCACTTGTCCTTCCCAGCAGAGCAGAACTTCGTGTTTGCTGTGACCATGGGTGAAAATCAAAAAGCACAAGTCACATCATTCTCCTCTTCCACCTCAAGGCCTTGCCCTTGTGAGGAGTGGGAAAGCCTCACACGTGAACACACACAAAACCAAACCAAACCAACCAACCAACCAATCAAACAAAAAGTTACAAAAATTAAAAAATAAAAAAGCTCTCTGGGTTTGAACTAATCATACTTTGGTTTTACTCAAACCATTATAGGAAGTGCTCACTCTGATCATGCATCAGTTTCAAAGTTTTGAAATTAAACCAGAGCAAAACACCATGAATTTGGGGGTGGCTTGTGTATAGCACGCATATCTGAGCATGGCTGGGTTCAGAGTTTGGAGGAGCATTAGCTGTGGAGTGTTAAGTTTGTTAGGTGTATGTGGTCAAGATTTGAGGTAATCCAGAATAACAAAATTATACACAGAGCAAACTCCATTGTTATTGTTCCACTTTATGCTTGACTGACATCCATAAATATATTAGCAAACTCTAAAATGCTATTTCTCAACTTTTTTATAGCAGATTTTTTTTCAGTTATGTTCAATTAATTAAATAGGCATATTAAGCTTTATTTTGAGCACAGCTAGACAATACACCATTGCTTCTAAGGAAAAGTACTTCAGAACAAAGAGTCATGATGATTCATACAGAAGCTGTTTCTGTCTGCAATCATTTTGGCCAGCAAGAACCACAGGTCTTCTAGAGTGCCCTGTAGTCCTCAAGACTCCCCTGATGGAGTCCACATCAGTGCACCTGGGGAGCACATCTCAGATCCCTGCCGGGGGGTTGCACAACTACATCCCACCCCAGTATAGGCTTGGGATGTGGCTGGGACACATCTCCAAGCACTTCTCATTGTTACAACACAGGTAAGGAAGTAAACAATGGAGGAAAAGAGAAAATCAAGGAAAATGATAGTGTTATGTAGAGCTGGGGGAAATGAAGAGCTGCAAAAAAATACTGAGTATGAAGACAGGGCCCAAAAGACAAGGCTCACAACCTTTTTCAGGTTGAAGAGGCACACAAGTGCTGTGCTGCAGCTGGCCTCTGAAAAGAACCACTCCTGGGAGAAAGAAACTATTTTAAACTGCCCTCGTGTTCCTGTCCTTTCCCAGTGACTCATGCTGTCCTGCCTGCTCTGTTTCAAGGTTTAATTCTGTACTAGAACATTAATTGAAAACAGCTGGAGGCCTGTCCATACCTATTGACAACATGCTCATTTTGTCTCCTACGGAAACAGAGGGAGGGAGCTTGGAGGACCCCAGGCAATTCAAAAAACAGACATAAATTTTTAAAAATAAAATTACTGACTGTGAGGGAGTACAAAGTGCAATGTTAGCCCTGGAACTGTACTTGTCAGGTGGGCTGGCAAAGTTGAGGGAGGGCAAATAACTTTGTTTGTAGCCACAGGGAGAGACTACTGCAACTGTGAATAGCCTGTTCTGGACCCTAGGAAGTAGCTAGAGCAGCACCACTCAGAGAAAAATGAAGTCAGGAGCTTAACACTGCAGGATTGTTTTTGCTATATTGGTCTGGGGAGAAAACAATTTAAAGTCCCATTTCCCATCATCTTTTAGAGTAGAAAGTGTTTTGCCATTAAATCCTGAATGAAATAACTTTAGCCATGTTGTTAGGTCTAGTACAGAGTGTCTGCTCTGAAATAATCTTCCACAGAAATGGTGGTATATAAAGAGTTGAAGAAAGAAAGTGCCAAAGAGCAATAAAATAAATGTCCTGACTCTTATGGTACAGCTGCGTTTGCATGCAATCAGCCAGTGCCAGCAGTCATACTGTTGCCACTGTTAAATCATTTTCTAAATTCTGACAGTTTTTGTTATTGTAGCAAATCTGACCTCATCCTGGTCCCATGCCAGGACCAAAGAGCTGCTCTATTTACCCACTGTTGATGCAATATTTAAACTCAAAAGCTTTCCAATAGCCATTTTGGATGGAGAAGGGAAAAGCAGTTCTAGAACAGCAACTTCTGCCTGAAACATAATTTAAGGTATTAGCCATTTTGTCTCATCTAAGATGGTGAGTAAAGCCTTCTTTTTCTATTTTTTTTTCCAAAAGCCCATACTTCTGGATCAATTTTCTGTTCAAAAAGACTTTGTAGGGGAGGAGGGATGCTTCAAACCAGATTTAAGTCCAAATTAAAATCCTGGATCCTAGCAATGAGCTGATTTATTTATTTCTTTATGATATATTTTTTTTTCCTTACATTTTTAAAAGACCAGAAGAACCACTAGAACAGTTTGTTTGACCTCTTGTATCACTTTGTTTGACGACAGAATTTTTGTCTGTTAAAGACATGCTTGTCTGGGGAGCATCTTCTGAGTATCTAGCTCTTAATCTGAAGATTTCAGATCACTACTTGTCTTGACAGTGTCTTATACAGCTATGGTAATCACCCTCTTCTCTCCTCTGATCATATAGAGACTCAGTATCCTTCATCTGACTGGGACACTAATGGTAGCCTACAGTGAAATGGAATAAGTCTATCCACCATCTCACTGGCACAAAAAGTGCTGCTCTGCCTCTCATATCACCTTGTGCCTAATTCTTCCCAAGCAATTAAATTTAACAATAGAATAACAAACTCACTCGCTGACTAACTAACAAAAACACCTCAGATTGCTTTAGTCTGATTATGGAAGGTTCAGACAAGAAACCAGAGCCTCAGCTAGGAGCAGTGATGGCAAAGCAAGCCCTTCCCTTACACCTCTTGGGCTCTGCTGTTGCCTCAAATTGCCAGGAGTGAGGGGGAAAGGCTTTTGAGCTCAAGGTTCCTCACAACACATGCAGAAAACAGTAAAATCCAAGCTAACTTCAGGCTTTACAGGACTGCTGTTAGTTATATTTAGTTACATCAACTGAGTAGAAAAAATGTGCAGTTGCATCCTGAGTGTTACTGGGGGAAAATCAGGAAGGTCATAACAAATACTTAAACTAGCATCTCTCTTGAGTCCAGAATTTTAGTACCTGAGATGCTTATTTTAACTTCCTCCTTTGAAGATTATGACCAAGAAATCAGATATGGCATGGCTGTTTTTTAAAGAGAAATTCTCTGAGTGGTAAGTGTTTGTCTGTTTTTTTGGCTTAGTATGAGTTTGCTGTAGTGGTTGATGAGTTTCAGCCACATCATTTCCTTGGGTCTTTGGTATACTGGAAATACACCACACTTCAGGGTAAACATGATAAATTATATATCGTCACTCTTTTTGTGTGTTCACAGCCTACTCTGTGTATGATGTGTGGTGGCTTTCATTAAAAGGTTGCATCTGAGCAGCAGGGCACCAGGGCTGCACTTGCCCTTTTTGGCTTCTCTTTGTAAAATCAGATAAACCCATGGGGACGAAACTGACTGCTCTGAGACCTGAGGGTTCAGCGGGGGGATGGAGAACATGGGGAGACCACGACACATTACAGCAGTTACAGAGCCCTATCTGTGGCAAAGAGCAAGCCACAGCCAAGCCTCAGAGGTGCTGAAAGAACAAACAGATGTCCTCAAGAGCTAGCAAAGACTCTGTACACTTTATTATAAAGCCATCAGGCTGCTGGAAGTTGTTAGTGAGAGCAGAAACAAAAAGGTATGGACACTGCCGGGTTACTATGGGTGGAATGAAAGATGGTGTTTGGGATGCTTGGTTTTGGCGACTCATCATGTTTTTAAAGTTTGTCCTTACATAGTTTTTAAAACTTCCAATAGTGTTAAAAATTATTTTAATAGGCAATTTTTAGTGCTTCTGGAAGCATACTGAGTCTGTATTTGTGTAATTAAATTTAAACATTGAATTTGCAGTAACTTCATATAACACTCTTTGGCTCTTTGATTGGCTTTATTTTAACTAGCAAAACTTGCAAGTCAGAGAGCAACAAGACACTCTTTTTGAGTGTTGTGCTTCCAAAAGCTAGAAAGAAGATGGTAAAGAGAATCAGAAGAGCTATGTCCTAATGTGTCTATCTCTACCCCCAAACCAGGTCCCACATGTGCTGTCCAGGCCATTTGATTCTCTCTCTTGCTTGACCCAGGCCCTTAGTCCCCAGACCTTCCAGGTTACCATTACAAAACCTCTCCCAGTCCAGAAGTTGTACCACTTGTATCACTTGCCCTCCAACCCTTCTTCCAAATCCCAGTTTAAGTCTGTCCCAGCTCCTAGACTGATAGCAGCTCCACCACTGCTGCCCACCAATATACCCCTCGCCCTCTGCTGATGTCCCCCATTGCCAGGTTCTGCAGGGACCTGAGCCTCTACCAGCTCAAAGCTGAGCTGCTCTGACAGCCTGTGCCCAGGAGAGACTCTGGAAACTAAAGGTAGGGTACAGGCAGATAGAAAGTGAAGAGCTAATTTTACTCATGTGAAATATGGAAAGGTTTAAAGCAGACTTCCTTTTAAGTTAAAGCTCTGAGAATTCCTAAGGATATTTTCATCCTTTCTTCTTTTTTCCTGTCTGAGCTAGACCACTTCACAAAAGGAACAATCTTCCTGCATCAATGCATGTACTGAGCACTCTGCCAACCATCTATCTTCTAGCTTGGCACATTTTTCCTTCTGTGCAAATTACAGTGAATGTTTTTGTTAAACAGAGAGGAAAATGTTTGATAGATGCCATGAAAAACACTTTCTCTCTCTTAGCCAAACCACAGTAACTTTTAAAAATTAATAGATTTTCCATAATGCATCAGAGAGACTGTGATCAATAAAACTGAGTGGAATCTGTTATATTTTTTTGACAATAGAATTGCAAAAAGAGCAAGAAGGAATATAATCTATATCTGATAACTAGCACAAGACAGCCCACGCTTACACTACATCACAAAATCTCTGAATCTGAAACTGAGATCATCTGAATCACAAATGGTGTGTGAGCCTAACGAAAGTATAAGGTATATCTGATAATTCAGTTATTTTAACACAGAGAGGTTGTTGTTGTTATTATTATTATTATTGTGATGACTGTCCCTGTTATTGTTATAATGCTTTGGAAATGCATTTTTATCTGGTCAGATCATCCTGTTACTCAAATCAAGCTTATATTATCACAGTCATCTTGTTACATGTTAATGGCCTTGTAGCTTGTATTGATTTTTTTAAGAGCAAAAATATAAAACAAATGCTCAGGTTCTTTCTGCTGATGTTACCCTGCTCACTCCACAAAGACCCAAACAGGTTATTAGATTTGCTCCTACTAGGGAGCAGAAATAAAAGGACAAAATATTTTCAAAATATTTTCAAATTCCATGCCGACTGATTTTAAGAATAAAACTAAATTCCCTACTCTTTTCCGGGAATATTGGCTTAGCAAAGAAATGGATAAAAATCAGCAGAAATAATGTTTCAGGCTGGAAAACAATTAATTAAATAAAAGTTCTAAAATGCTCAAATTACAAACTTTTCAAGGCTACCATGTTACCCAGTTTTTGCAGTGATTTTGTTTCTTTTATTTTATTGTTGTTTTTCATGAATATATGAAATACGTTTATAACATCATGTGAATTCTTCTGCAATTTTCCTTCCTTTGCAGATTGGTGACCATCTGCAAATATGCTTGTGCTTTTCTGCATCCAGAAACCTGTGCATTTGCCACCTGCATTTGCAAAGCCTAAGTCCTTCAGCTGTGTAAGTAATGATACCTCTGCAGGTATCCTTGCAGGTAATGATACCTCTGCCTGTCCCAAAATGCCAAAACAGTGAGCCTCCAGACACCACCTCAGCCCTACTTGCTCCCTTTCCTTTTCTATTTTTTTCCAAGCAGTTTCTAACTGATGCAACTACTAACCTGCTACTCAGAGACATTCTACAATCATAGCCTGTCCCAAGCATATGTTTAAATCTTGTTAGTGGATGTGTGTAGAACCCAGGGAAAAAAAAAAAAAAAAAAGCTCCAGGGATCTTCTTCCTCAGTTCCCTCTAGTACTTCAGCAATACAGCAGATTATAGAGATGAAGCCAGTAACAGGTATTTTCTAATTCTAAAAACCTCTGCACAACAGAACTTTGTTCTGTCTCAAAATGTTTTTTTTCCTGTCCTCAGGGCTTTTAACACACTAAGTCTTTCTGGTTTGCTTCAGATCTTTTCCTCTATCAGGTAATCTTGCCTGGACTCCTAGCAGCTCCAGTGCTCCTTCAGTGAACTCCTGGCTCAGCTAAAGCCAATGATGTAAGTTCTCTGGCCTGCAGGATAGTCAGGGTTTCATCTCTCATTCTTGCAAACTTTTTCACTCTACTGCTTCATTCTTATTTTTCATTTCCTCTTGAAATTTCCTAAGCCTCATTCTTCATTGCTGGTTCACAGACATTTGCCTCAAATTCTCCATTTCCTTTGTTTTCTTTGCTCTTCAGAGGCTCCACATCTTATAAGCTTTGAAAAACAAAACAAAACAAAATATTGTCCATGTCCTGTTTCAAACACTACCACAAGTTGTATCACCCTTTTATTGTCTGGGTACATATAATGCCAAGTCTCATTGCAAAAATTAATGTTTGCTCACCTTCCAAGGACTAGCTGCCTGTTCCTTTATAACATCATACAGCTCCCATTTTCACATCCTCGCCTGACTATTTTATTCGCTTTTAGGCCTTTTCTAAAATACTGTTGCTTACAAATGCAAACAATTCTTGGCATTTTCTTTCCTAAACTTCAGATATCCAGACCCACGCACATTTTTAGTTTATGATGCTGAAATGATGCAATAGGTACAGTCTCAAAGAATGACCTTTTGCTTTGCTGGAAGGATGCCCAAGCCTCCTCCTCTTCATGGTTCTGTTTAGAGGTGGTTAAAGTGCCAAGGTTTTGAGGGTGTTACTTTGTGAATTGTTTTGACTGCCAGTCCACAGCATGAAAACCATGTGTCCTTAGTGATGCTCCTTGGATAAAGCAACTTAGACTGAAGGTCTTTCAAGCAGGAGATTACAGTTATGTATAAAAGCAAGAAAGGAAAAACAAAGAGAAATACTGCAAGCTCAAATGGTGACCTGCTGTAATTTTATGTGAACGGGAGGACGTTTGGGAATGATTGATTCAATCAATCAGCTAGTGGCTAAATAGTTGCTTCTATAGATGCAGAAAGGATGTTTATTAATTAAGATCTCTGTACTTAGAACACATTTGTTTTATCTTTAAAACCATCAAGCTGTGAGCTTGCAGCACTGTTCCTCCTGTTTACCCTTCAGACTTGGAATTTTCCCTTGGGAGAAGCCTTCACACTACAGCAAGATCCAGAACTTTCTTTGAAATGCCTCCAAAAATGATCTCTCTGACCTATCCATATTCTGACTCTTTGAGAATTCAGAATCCCTTCTCCTTTGGATAAGGAGCTTGTAGATGCTGGTGCTGTTTGAAACTTGAGTTTCAATTCGCAACTCAGACATCAGTTGGCTTAAAAGAAATGGCAGTTCTGTGAATGAGTGTTTTCTGGTTAGGAAAATATCACCTCCTTCCCTGCAGGGATCAGAATAAAAGAGTTTTTCTCTCCCTTTCTCTCTACCCTTTCCCACCAATATTCATGTTCTTGCAGAAATTTCCTGTTTAATTTAGTTTAATTTAGCTGCTTCTTCAGAATTTGAAGCTTGTTAGCATCTCTACCTGCCTTTCCAAATGCTAGAAAACAGTGATCACCTTTGGGGTATGGGATGTGATAACCAGAACTGTGCTACAGTCTGAAAACATATTTAGAAAATGAAAATTGTTGTGGCTGGAGTTACAGCTGCATGATTTTGATTCCAAGTTCTCACTTCAGTACTATACTATAGCTTGAAAACCAAGAGCTGGCTGAAGGATCTTTTAAGAACGATGTGCCATGCCTGTCATACCTTCTTAAGATACATTACAGATATCTAGGGATCTGTGTCTACATCACTTTACTTTTAACACCTGGGTACAGGCCTATAGAAATGATTAATTATGAGTCTGGTCATTTCCAATTTCTGCTCAGAACAAATATGATCAGTTTTAAACAGTAATTAGTAATCAGTAATTAATTAAAATGCAATCTGATTGAACAGGTAGTAAGAAACTAGGAATGAGTCATGCTTGTCAAGTCTAGGATAGACTCAGAAGTACAAGCTTCTTCACTCCTTTGCTGTCAGGTGTTCTTGACACCCTGTATCAGATTTTGCAGCATCATTTTGACTGTTTCTGAGTTTTCCTCCTTCCTTTCAAGTCAAAACTGGCAGAATCTTGAGGCCAACAAATATCCCAGCCACAGTGTGAGTTGCAATGCCAATGGTGCTTGTACTTGAGTCTCCTACTGAAGAGCAAACACAGTTGTTTGGTGCCTCTGAGGTAGCACTTTATTTGACTTGTCTTTTGGGAGTGGTCCTTGGAGTCAGCCATCTCCCTGCCTGTGTCCAAACCTTGCTTTGGAGGGACTTGGCTGGAGGAGCCCAGAGCTGAGCCAGATGTTAATCAGTGTAGACAATTAGGCTGCCAGCATCCAGACTCACTCCTGGCCCTCTTTTATTTGGCAGATAGGCATAGCCTTTGACTCATCTTCTAATGATGCCCTCGGGCTTATGTTTATTGTTTCTACAGCTCCAATACTTAAAACTAGGTTAATAAGATTAAGTCTGTGTGCTTCATTCAGACTGAGCTCTTCACAAGTCCTTGAGCTGTAAATGAATAGTGGCTGTAGGCCAGAGTATTGCAAGAGGCCACACCTGGAGTGCTGTGTCCAGCTCAAGGCTCCTAAGCACAGAAAAGGCAGACCTCTACGGGTGTGAGGCCAGCAACGGGCAATGAAGATGATGAATGAATCAGAGCATCTGATATACAAGGAGAGGATGACAGAGCTGACAAGTCTACAGTTTTGTTAACCTACTTGACACACATGTGAAAGTGCATTCATAAACCTCTTTGTTAGATACTTAGGTAGAAAAACACCCAATTTTGCTGAGCTAATCTGGATTATTTACATCCAAATACTTTGGATATAATACTTTGGTATTTTAGCTTTGAAAATCACTGTTAACTGCATGTTTTGCAGATTTTTTTCTCTCCCTCCCTCCTCTCCTTTTGATGGAATTGCTCTCCACAGATGGCATTTTCAACCAGACTGGGTTGAGGGAGTAATTTTCATAGAATCAAAAAATTACATGGGTTGGAAGGACCTTAAAGATCATCTAGTTCCAGAATCCCTGCTAGACACACTGCCAAACCCACTACATCAGGTTGCTCAGGGACTCATCCAACTTGCTCTTGAACACTTACAGGGATGGGGCATCCACAGCTTCTCAACAACCTCACCACCTTCTGAGTGAAGAATTTCCTAACATCTAATCTAATCCCCCCTCCTTTAGTTTAAAAACATTCCTCCTTTTCCTGTCATTATCTGACTGAGCAAAAAGTTGTTCTTCATCTATTTTATAAGCTCCCTTTAAATATTGAAAACTGCAATACGTTCACCCCAGACCCTACTCTTCATTAGGCTGAACAGCCCCAGCTCTCTCAGCCTTTCTTCATAGAAAAACACAGGATCCTTTACGGAGGAATGATGAGAAGCCACATCTCCTCTGATATGTTGTGTGTTGCAACCAGACGTGCAGGGTCTCCTTTCCCAAGCTTGAGCTCTGACTGGTACCAGCAGCAAAAATTTGTGCTCACAAGTAAAAGGGGCAACCTTTGTAAGTGTGGTAAGGGGCAGCTTTTTTACAAAAGCTGGAAGCAGAAACAAGCTGTACTGCTGCTACTCTTCCTTGAATTTTCTCCAGATAGAAACTTTTGAAAGTTTTAACATGTGAGCATTCATTTGAAAAAGTTAATAGCCTGGGGACCGAAGCTGACTACAAGCTTACAGGCTGCCTGCAAGGTCATCATGGAAGATCGTAAGTCAAAGAACTGCTGTGGATATGATGTGCCCAGGAGTGATGGACAAAACAAAAACAGGAGCAGTCAGACCCAGAGAGACAGTCACAAGGAAAATAATTAATGATATTCAAAAAAAAAAAAAAAAAAAAAAAAGTAAGGTGTAGGAACTCAGAAGACTGGTTCAGATACTTAAAACAATGTGGTCATTTGTAGGAAAAGGGCAGGGATACAAAATTTTTTAATGACAGTCATGCGCTTTTTCTGCATTTTCCCCAAGGGAAGTGGAGTATTTTCATAGATCTACAACTAATTTTCAAATTCTGGATTTCAAGCCAACTCTTCAATTAGCTAAACACTTCAGTATTTTTAGAAAGAGTACTAAATGTGTGCTTTCAGACAAGTTAGTCACACACGAGCACATTTTTTTTTTTTTTTTTTAACTAAACTATCTATTATTCATGAACGGCTAATAAGTATATTTGAGGAGATAAAGAAGGAATTAATACTTCTTTCTGTAACAGCAATGATCATATACTTAATGTGGTAAGTCAAAACCTACCCAGAACTAGGGCAGAAAATAAACAATGTTTTTACAAAAAAAATGCCTATCCTGAAAGACTTGGCTTCTTCCACACAAACATTACAGAAGATGGGAGGGTGGGAGGGTTTTCTTTTGAATGAAGTGAAGCTAAGTATTTCTCTGTGTAATTAACTGGTGAAGATAACAGTGAAGCTATTACTAAACAGAAGTGATCTAATGTGCTGGTATTACCTGGCTGAATGTGAATCTACTTAGGATGCCAGTCATTTTAGCAATATGACTTCAGTACTAGTTTTATCTCATTTCAAATTAGTCTTTTAATCTTTCTGTAATGTTATGTTGTTAAAAAAATAAATTCTTACATTTAGTGATACATCTCACTTTTATTTTTTCACATCTTTAAGTTAACTTGTTTAAACTCCAAGTTTTCTTCTGAAGTCTTTCAAATCTGTGAAGCTCCACAGAGATCTTTTTCTCATGAGCATACTGAAGTGACTGAGTTATGTTGTGTCTTGAGAAGTTTTAGCAACTATTTCAATAAATGAAAGTCTTACCAGATGCATATCTTCCATAACACTGAAAATTATTATGCTGTTTAAAAAGTAACCTTGTGAGTAAGTAGCACGATTCTCACGGTTAAGGCATTTAAAATTTATTACAGGACAAAGCAGTAAAATTTTACATTAGACTATGTCTTGGCAAAGACACCTCATGGATTTAGTTCCTATGTAGGAGTGATTTATGTAGTTCAGTCTTCTTAGGTCCCTGCTCTCTGTTCTTTTTAGGAATTCCACACTGTTAATAGCAACCCTATATCCTAGTAAAAGGAATTGTTATGAGGACTGTTTCCAGATCAGTGTATTTAGAGGTATCTAATTCTGTGCTCCTACTACAAAAACAACTAGGCTTGAGGGCTGTAAAATTTGAACTTCAAACCTGTTTTATCTGTACTGTATTAAAAATATGATCCAGAGTTTGAGTTACATTCACATAGAGTGTACAGATTTATTTTCTGCCATTAGGGCATCTTATATGCCCTTGCTAAAATTCTTAGTGTGAAACTTATATTACAACATGGGAATTTAGAAAGCAGAAAAAAAAGTGGTGATATATGAACTCTCACAGCAAGTGTGTCTTTGCTGCTACAGACTTTGTTACCTTGGTCCTCTGTAGACCAGTAGAGCTCAGCATGATCTCCTGAGTTGTATTTTGATCACAACCTGTCTCTTCTTAAAACACAAACACTAAATGAGAGTGAGCGGAGAACTGAAACCCTCTACTACCCTTTCTCCCATGATCATTAAATTGAAAACTCAGTCTTCTCAGCTCAGTTGGCAGGCGTAAATATCCTATATGGCAAATCCAAGACCCTGGAGTATTTGAGAGATGTAAATGAAACACAATAGATGCTTCACAGCAGGAAAGCGTCTTGTTTAGTAGTTTCTGGTTTTCCTATTGAGAGTATTTCCAAACTCATGCTGCTGTTTTGTTCATGGTCATGTTCTAAGGTTCTTAATTAATCCCTCTTTGCTCATACTACAGAAGCACTGACATGCTCCAGCATCATACATGGCACTGAGCAAGCCCATAACAAAGGGCTGGAGATCCTTTCCTCCTCTCCAATGACACCAAGTGAACAGCTCCAACAGATCTAATAGGTACAACAGATAGTAGGCAATGTATGGACAATGTATATTGTATATATGTTTAAAATATGGACAAGCTTGAGCCCATTTTTTTGGGGTAACCACAGCAGTGGAGAGGTGGTGACACAGTTCAACATATACTGGTGATGAAAATAAAATAACCCTTTGGCCCCTATAGTTATTAAGAGCTAAAACATGGGCCACTGTGACTTCACAGGGGCTAGATGAAGACAACACAATTTTAGCAGATGACATGGCTTTCCCTTCATTTTTTGTCCTGTAGACATATATAACACCGAGTGATAAACTGACAGGCCTCTGCATGCCAGCTCTCTAATGACTCAATGTTTTGTCGGCTTTAATGCAGAGACAACTGAAGGGAGAAAGTGAGGGAGGATGAAGAGAGTGATGACTTGACTTTAATCGTTTTTATTTTCCCTCCACCACTGGCTGGGTTCAACAGCCTAAGGCTGGGGTGTTGAGCTGATGATATTGTTGCAGCTGTATTGCTTGTTCTGCACATCCACAAAGAGCAATTTCTTGATTTAGGGTGAGAGTTTGACTTATTTACTGCCTTGGTGTTGAAAGGTGCTTTTTGCCATTTAAAGCAGAACAGAAGATTTCTAGTAACTTACAAAGGGATTAAAGAGTAAAACATTATATATATATATATATATATATATTCACACAGATTAATAATGAGGAATTTGTGAAAGAGCCTTCCTTAATTAAATTAATGAGATTATGTAAGCATTAAATAAGAGTTCTTCTCCATAAAACTTATGTTCCATTGAATATGTTCTTTCCTAAATCTGACAAGATTTGGGAATTGTTGGGATTCAATAGCTGCTTTGCAAGGCACAACTTGGGTCCAAGCTGACCTTAATAAAGTAAAATATTTTTCTGAAATAGAGTAAGCTTTATTTATTTATTTATATATTTATATATTACTGAGAGATCATATATAAGATTCATTCTAATCAAATCTTGTGCTAACCTATCTTACTTTAGTGATTGTGTAGCATCTTTTTATGATTCATAACAAAAACAGACATTCTATTTTGGCAGTCAGATTAGTCTTAAATGTTTCCAGCATCTCTGCTGACCTTATATATATATATATATATATATATATATGTATATATATATATATCCTGACAACTAACTGGCATAACTAAGAATGAAATCTTGAAAGTACACCTCTCTAAAAACAATTAGTAGTAGAAGATACTCTTTCTTACACATTGGCCAAATACTGTAACTTCTACTTGATGATAAAGCTCATCTTTCCTGGAAGCCTCCACTTTCCTGTGGATCCTATAACCTGTGTGTAAGGTTGTGCCTGTCCCGGGCTGATACCTGCCTTGGCTTCTGACCAGCCTGATTTAGCCACATCTCCTGCTGGAGGGTGCATGAACCATCAGCAGGTCCAGTTGGATATCTTGGGATAGCCAGTAGGAAAATGACTGAACTGAACTAACTTGGGTGTAGATAAACAACCGTTGTCAGCTAAGTGTAGCAGATGACTGTGTAGTCTTTATTTCACATTCAGTGTAATGTGTATACATAGTGGCAAACATTTAATCTACTCTTTGCAAATTACTTCATTTCAAAGACTAAAATCTTCAATAAACTCAAGAATAAGAATACTAATATTTTGTTTAATTTCTAACTGCATTCTTTTTTGGAAGTCCAAACGTTCTTAGGCAAGGATTGTTTTTCAGCCTGTACACTTCTTGGGAAAAAAATCTTGCCACTTGAAATATTAGTTCTGCTTTATATTCCCTACATCATTAGAGATCTGGTTTCTTTAGATACAGCAGCATTAAAA
Organism: Oxyura jamaicensis; assembly: GCF_011077185.1. NCBI lineage: Eukaryota > Metazoa > Chordata > Aves > Anseriformes > Anatidae > Oxyura > Oxyura jamaicensis. The sequence goes on along the minus strand of NC_048926.1, from coordinate 18,377,868 downwards.
ATTATTCCTGGAGCAAATATCTAAAGTCTGGAGGAGTGCTGGAAGCTTATGTCTATTCTTATCCTCAGCGATTTTAGTGCATTAATTCTAGGCATCTCCCAGATCAGCATGTAGTATTTTGGGATTGTTTGTCTGAGACAGTGAAATGATATGAAAAGATTCTTATGTTTTATTTGGAGACTAATGCAGGGAATATGAAGTTACTCTGGGTCAACTAGCAGCACAATGGTATGGGACACTGCGTGTCCACCAGGACAGGTGGGCAAAGGCAAGCATGCAGAGCCAATGTGGGTGGGCACCTGGGCTTCCCCTCCTGTGCCATCCCAGTACTGCCAGCCCAGCCCAGCTGCTGCCTGCCTGCAAACTGCCTGATTCTGATTCATTTCCCAAGCTGTGGGGAGGAGGCTGTGACCAGTAACAAGACGGTGTCCTCTTCTGCCAAATCCCAAGGAAAAATATTTGTTAACCACTTAGGCTGTTTTGTAAAAGCATGTGATGAAAACAAACGCTTCCTTCAATGACTGCTACAAACAGCACAAAACCAGTTACTGGGCCAATGCTATTTAGCTAATTCTGTTACCACTGGTGTCAGAACTCTCTTTTGTTTTCTAGCATAACTCCATCTCACCTTACTCATTTGACATATTAACTGAACTCATTAATGGAGAAGAGATCTGAGTCAGCTGGATTTCACTCAAACTGGATTACTTCATAGGGACATACAATCCATCAGACAGGATAAAGCAAACACTCTGTTGGGTCATAGTCTTCCTGCAGCCCAGTCCATTTAAAATCCTGTGTGAGATCACTGCAGTCTCTAAGCAGATTACACACTTACCATTGCAACATGGGCAAATGTGTCAGGAGCAAAAGGTTTGCATCTAGGAACAGAAGGTTGGCTGTTCTCACCCTGGGCAGTCCTGCTCCTGCTGGTGCTGCCAGACCGTGCCTGCCTGAGGCATTTTGAGTGTCCCTGACCTGATGGCAATGCACCATTTAAATAGAAATGGGAAATTACTATTTCAGTTTTATTGATGTAAGCTTTAGTATATTGAAATATTTTAAATGATTGACCTGCTTCCTATTCTTCCATCAACATAAGGCAAATCTCAAAGATGCATAAAAACAAATACCCGCTAATCAAATGCCAGTGGCATATGGAAAGCAAACAGAGAAATGGTTGCTGTCAACGCTTTATTAGCAAAGAGTATTATAGTCATGGAAGATAGTCCTGCCAAACCAGGTGCTCAGGTATCCCTGCTTGCCCCTCTGAGCCCTCTGAGGTCAGTGGAGGTCCTTGCAAGGCTCTATCTATCCTGTGCCACTGGCTACGACTCTGATGGGAAAGCCCCCCTGCTGCACCAACATTCATGTGCATCGTTAGCCTAATTTGCTAAATCGTCCATAAATAATGCCTACCAGCTGCACATTGCTCAACACCACACCTCAGTATCTATGGTGCTGCTGCAGGCTGCAATGTGGACAGGGTCTCTGCTCCGTGCGGGGGCTCTCACAGCCGTGGTGGGAGTTGTTCCTTTGTGCCTGGCTGAGGACCAGACTGGCTGCAGCCCAGCTGAGAGCATTCAATGGCACTGTCTCTCTTTTTCCTGCCTCCGGGGCTGCCAAGGCAGCAGCTTCTTCGTATGGCAGGAACACGAATTATTTGAGTATTTATATTTCAGCCAATGAGAATGTTCAAAATACCGTACTGGTGTTCACTAAGAGAAGACGCTTCTTAAGCACACACTGAAATCACTGTAAGGATCCACTTTTTTCTTTCTCAATCTCTCTTTTTTTTTTATTTTAATTTTTTTCCCCTCCCCCCTGCCCCAGTTGTAGAGAGCAACAGTTTGGGGAAATCCAGAGCAATGAGACATAAAAGATCTAAAAGATCTGCTTAGAGCTCACTGGAGGGACTTTGTGGAATAGTATTGCTCTGAAATGTGCAATTGCAACAAAATCCTTTATAAAGGAAACAAAGTACACTGAAATTGTTTAAAAATGGAAAAAAAAAGTAGTTGTTTTCATTGTCTTTTTGGAACAGCCATTTAAAAAGTATATTATATTGAAACCTAGCAGCTTGGAAAATGCTTTGGCATTTCACTAGGAAGAAACCTGAATTTTTGGGCTTTTATCCAGCTTAAGATGAAGTTAAACTCCAAAATGTGAAAAACTTTTCAAGCTAGAATTTCCGTTCTTCATATGACTGTCGTATTTTCCGTGTCCTACTTACACTGCAAGAACAGGACATGAAAGCAGTTGCAAGCTAAGATTTTGTTAGCAGGCAGATTCCAGGAGAGTTTGTTCTTCCATACATTAAAATTGCCTAATTCTGTTCTCTAATTACTTTTTCCAGCTGCTGAGAGATTTTGTACTGATTTCCTATTGGCAAGGAAATTCCACTTGAATGTAGAAAGAAGGAAAATCAGAATGGGAAGCCAGTGTCAGATTAAAGAAAAAATGTTTTGTCAGTATTACACATGTGGCAAGAAATGAACATAATTCTTTTTAAGCAGCAAGTCTATCACAGATGTCATGTCAAACTCTGTTCTTCCACAGTTATGAGAGTTTCCGCATGGTATTTCAAAGGACAACACAAATTAGACAGATCCTTTTTTTCTGTATGAAATCCTTTGGTTTTGCCCATTGCATGGTCCTAGCTTTGTGTTACAGTCTTGATGATTTGCAGAAATATTCCATACAGTACCACTTTTATCCCATTCAGGAATATTCCTTGTAAAGGGTCTGTACGGAAATCCTTCTTAACTGAAGTCATTGGAAACAAAAATTGCTCTGGCTGTCTTATCAAATTGTGCTGTGTGGTAAGATATGCTTCAAAACGTTTATATTCACCTCACCCGTAATCTTATTGATTTTTTAATTGCTTGTTATTGCTATTATTTTTATTGCTTATTATCAACAATTGCAATCAAAACCAAATGCAAAGGGAAGATGTGCAACGTCCTCACTCCTTGCACTAATCAACCCAGACTCTGTGCCTTGGAGAGGCCCCAACTCCACGGGTGCTTCTGACAGCAGCTGTAGTTTATAGCAGCCCAAAAAAGTAGCTAAAACTTTAGAGTTAACGTTCATCTCTACATGCCAGAGTAAGGTTACCACAGTGCTGCACAGCCAGGTTTTTGTGATGGGATACTCTGTCTGACTGTGTTTATGTGTAGTTACATCCAAATGTGCTTGCAAGTCTTCTGCTTGCTAGAGGTGGCTCCACTGAAATGAACTTATCCCACATCTTTTAAAATTCCTCTCTATAGACTCCCTTTCGATAGGACACATTCACCTTCTTTTTCAATATGTTCAGAAAAAACACATTCCTCAGTAGACTGTCTTCTCGTTTGTGCTGGTTTTGCTGGTATGGCTTCTCCTCTGCATTTTCTCTAATGCCAGCCCAATATATATTCTGAATGACTTGGAAGGTCTCCCCTCCCTCAGACATTTGACAAATCATGCACATAATCTACAACATATCATCCAATTGCCAAAAGCTGACTCTTCTTCAGCATGACCAAATCACAAATCCCCTGTGTCGGTCTCCTGTCTAGGCCATGGATTTAAAAGGCAGCTGTATCATGACTCCTAATCAATTGTCTGAAGTATTACATAAACCATACAAACAATTACATAAATTATCCTTTGTTTAACATTAACTGATAACCGTTATTGATCATGGGCTGCTCTTTCTTTAATGATCTGTATGTAAAGTTACTTAAATATGTACCCATATTTAGTATTTTGTCAGGGAACTATCATAGAAACCTGTACAATAGGTGTCCCTTAATAGACTCATTTTACAGTATTCTTCCTCAAAACTCGGCTCACTCCATTCATTAATAAAACCACAACGGAACATTATTTAAATGAGTGTAAATTAGTTGAATGCTGGGGTTTTGCTTGGTTCTTGATGAGCTTGGCATCCTGTGGTAGCAGTGGTGTTACCAGCTGACTCTTCCCATCACTGGGAAAGCCTCAGTGCACACTGGTGAGGGTTTCGTCTCTGTGCCCCCCCTCTCGTTAGGCAGGATCCAGAAATAGGGTGTAGTAATGCCTCACCATTTTTACAGATGGGACTTACTGCAGCCTCATTGTGTGGGCAAAACAAATGCCATGAGATTTAGACTACAAGCCCCAGCTCAGCAGTCCAGAGCTGCCTGTGGATCCCCGATCCAACAGCATCCCTGCTCCCAGGCAGCAAGCAGCCCTGCAGCCTGCCAACAAGCTCCTCCATGGCTTTGCATCTGGACCCGTGGGCTCCAGATGTGCCCCTCACCTCCCTAGAGTGGTCCTGCCACTTTTCTGCACCTGCTGAGCTGGCAGCAGGGTGGCGTGGAAGCCAGCTGTTGCGTCCTCGTTCATCTGCACCAGTGCACTGTCAGCTAAGTGAGCTCATCTCCACCAGTTGCTGTTGAAAAAGGGCTTTCACAGTCTGTAGGGGGATGGATCCCATCTGCCTCCGAGCAGCGACACGCCTGGTCTTTGCTGAGATGTTGGATCCGTTCTGGTGCCAGATGTTTTGTTAGCTGGGCTGGCCAGCCAGAAAAATTCTCGTGGTTTCATGGGGAGTGTGATAGCTCTTCCGTCAGCTGGGTCTGCTTGTCTACCCAGGCAGAATTTAATCAGTGTCAAAGGTACTAAAGAAGAGCACAGGAAATACTGCCTGCTTTTTGGCTTTATAGGTAAAATCTGATATGCGTCGGGTCTATTTAGCTGCTTTAATAAGGTTCAGTTGAGGTAACGTCAGATTTCAGATTAGATCCTAGGGTTCTCTTGATATGCCAACTTTATATTGCTTGCCAACAGGCAACTACCCATTAAGAGGTTAAGTTCTGTGAACCTGGAAAGAAACTAACTCCTTCTATTGCACTGCCTCACTTCTTCCATCACTCGTCCTGGCAGAAGTGTTAGTGTCAAGATGCTCTTGACATTTTTCATGTGTCCAGCCACAGATGTCCTCAACATACCAAAGCTCTTTTGAAATAGTCATTGTGAATATATATAGCCCTGCCCTTGGTACGTACATTACTAAGAGTATTCATGGGCAGTGTACTCTCAGTGCTGCATACACATTTTCAAGGAATCAAATGTTTCTGAATGGCTGGGATCTTATTTATTTATTTATTTATTTAAGTGTTCTGCATGTACCTCATCTAGGCAAGGCATTTAGATAGGATGGACTTATACGAGTCCTGAATATGGTAGATTTGTATGGAAGTAATGAGGTAAAGTTTTCTCAGTTCTACTTATGCCTTAGCATGTCACTATTTTCTGTAGGTACTGAACAGGGCTCCAGTAATAAGATATTGACATAGAAACCATAATTTGAAAAATAATGGTAATCTCGAAGAGGGTTGGTTATGACAGGAATTTCAGGTGCCTGGCAGAGTGCTCCCATGCAGCTGTGAGCCAAAATGGAAGAAGCCATTCAGAGAGCAGAATGAAGACCTGCTAACTGCTTGGGTCTGCAACCCCGTGCCTGGTGACAGGACGAGGGGGAATGGGCTAAAGTTGTGCCAGGGGAGGTTTAGGTTGGATATTAGGAAGAACTTCTTTACTGAATGGGTTGTTAGTCACTGGAATAGGCTGCCTGGGGAACTGGTTGAGTCCCCATCCCTGGAGGTCTTTAAAAGACGTTTAGATGTAGAGCTTAGGGATATGGTTTAGTGGAGGACTTGTTAGCGTTAGGTCAGACACTAGGTGATCTTGGAGGTCTCTTCCAACCTAGACTATTCTGTGATTCTGTGAAGCTGTAATCTGCAAAGGAGAGGTGTTTCTAGGAGACATCTGCTGTTTCTGCCAGTATGCAACTCTCACAGGAGAGTGAGGGGGGTACTATGACCCATCAGTGAGCTGGCTTAGCTCTGTATACCAGGCTGGAAACACCCACTCTCTTACTGCCAAATGAGGTGTTCTGGATAAAGGATAACAAATTGCAACCTCAAAGTTTGAGGTCGCTTGAGATGGTCATGGGGACACAACAAGCAAAAGGAAAAAAAAATCTGAATCCTGATTTTGGTTTCCTTTTCTTTCTCTAGCACTTGGGGAAGTGCTGCTTCCAAGCAGAGGAGCCTTCCAGCTGCAGATACTGCAGGAAGGATACAGGGCCAAAAGGAAATCACAAGAAGCAGCGGAGAGATTGAGGCACAAACCCCACATGCTCATTCTGCAGTGTCTGACTGTATATGTATTAACTAGGCACAGTTTAAATAGTGAGGTATGTGTTAATTGGCATGAAACAAGCACTTGCATGTAAGAGGCCATGTGATCGCATCTGTAGCAGAAGTGCTCTGGCTCCTGAAGGCAGCCAGGTTGTCCTGCAGATGTTATAGACTCTTTCCACTCATTCCCCTGCCCAGGTGAGCAGTTCTTGTGCTCCTGTAAAAGGCCCTCTTTGAATTTGTTGTGGAACTGATTTGCTGGATTTTTTTTTTCCTGTTTGTTTACTCATCTTTGAGCTTGAAAATGCTTTCATTTACTGTTGGAAATCTAACCATACCTATCTCTCACATTATATACCATACAATACACATGCCATATAGACCCATTCAGGTCTATAAATCTCCTCAGCTTCAGCTTGGCTGATACAAGATCAGGTTTTCCCCAGTGGGCCAGAGGACCAGGCTGACATAGTTTACAGGACTGGAGGCCTTCTACAGCCCAGGCAGGAGGATCTGCTGCTTGCTGAGAGCTCTGCTGCCCCCTGAGCACCTCTGCCCCACCTGCACAATGATGCCCTCTGCTCTGTGATGTGATGTGTTTTAGTTCATTATGAAGTTGTTGGTTCTTCACTGTTGAGGGAGGACCAAGGGGAGGGTAGCTTGTGCTCCACCCGGGGGAAAGAAGAGCCAGGAGCATCTCTGTCTGTAGGCAAAGATTTTTGCATGTAGCACAGAGTGAGTTTTTCATTTTCCTCAGCTAACATAGGAAACAGCCAAAAAAAATTCTTCTTATGCCAACTTGAGCTCATCGAGATGTTGTTTAATGCAGAGTTTTTTTGGTTGGAGTTGTTTCTATTTAGTTATGTCTCCTACAAATTCTTGCCAAAGTATAAATTTTTCTGTTGATAACTTCAGCACTCGAACTGTGACCTTATTGAGCAAATATCAGGGTTTGAAACCTATAACAGCTGTGGTTGCATGTGCTTGTGCTAATCCATCTACCATCTTCTTTAACACACAGCACGGCTGAGCACTATGATATTCCGGCACATCTAATTTGAAATAATATTCAAACCTTTTGTAGAGATTCAAAGTAAGATTTCAAGTGTGCAAAGGTTAAGTAGCATTTAGATTTGTGTTCTGATTAGTGAACTCCCAACTGAAAAAAATTGGGTTCAAGTTTTCTGTTCCTCCAAGGTTTCTGAGCATTTAACTTCTGTGGTTTCAGAGAGATTGCCAGCCACCTCAACCAGGCAAGGTTCCTACTTCTGTTTCCCATCCTGTCTTATTTCAGTAATTATGAAGTGAGGAAAAATCTTCAAGGAAAAATATATTTTGGGAAGTAAACTTCTGTCAGGAACAAAATATAATTTCTGAACAGGCACTACAGAGCAATGAACGTATTCATCAGCGTGATAATACCGTGTCATGGGTGATGGCCATGTCCGTGAATGTGGTTTTGAACAGTGCATGCCCCTGAATATTTTTCTCTCCTGGTCCTTTTCTCTCTTTCCTCCTCCACACATGCAGTTCCTCCCCAAAAGTTGCACAGATTGTCACTTCAAGATATAAAGTTAAATCCATGCTCTATGAACAACAAAGCAATTTAGGCTTTCCCCTTTATTTGATGCCAAAATTTAGAGCACTGTTAGTATCCAAAAAGAAAAATATAAAGCCATCTGAAATAACCTTGAATTTTTCCAATAACTCAGTTTAGGAATTAGCAATGTCTGTGGATGCAATTTCCCCTCATATATTTGTCTGCTATTGCAACACAAAAACTGCAACGATTTTTGAAGGTGTTTCTTGCCCATACTGTTTATTTCATTGTTGAAAATGAATAATTTGCTGAGTAACCTCTTTACAAATGTGTCTATTTTCATTCAGGAGGTTCAGTTTGGAGAGCAGCCAATCCATTAATGCAGGAAACTGGTCAGCTGGTACGTAATATTTGCTAGTCCCTGCAAGATTCATGCTCCTCTAAAACACTCCCCATGCATTAACTGAAACACCAGAGAAAACACTCACATTTTTCTTTATGTAGCCATGAAAAAGAACACATTTTAATTGTCAGCACAGATTACACTAGAAGCATCACATGACTCAGGTTCTGTCCTAGCCTGCTGTATCTGGTTGTCCTGGTGTGCTCCTCTTACAGCAGCCACAGATGTCCTCACCAGACAGCTGTTGTGGGGGGACCAAATATTCAGAATGGATATTCTTGATGAAAGTATTGATAAGCAAAAAGTTCACTTAGTAAATTAGCCATTAAATGCATCTTGCAGATTTCTTACACTGGCTTCGATGAGGTCTGTGTGGGTGCTACAGTGAGCATTGGAAAGAGTGGGTCTTCAGCAGAACCTCCTTCTTCTGCCCTGCATGCCACCCTCCACTTCATGTAGTAAGATACCTGCTGGTAGTTTTAACAATGATATGAGGAATGAGGCCTGTGCAATGCAGAGCAGGTGGATCCATTCGCTACAAATTACAAATTGTTTGCATTTTCCTAGCAGTTGTAGTGTTGTGCTTCATCCCCAGCTGCTGAGTTGCTGGAGCTGGAAGTAGCTCACCTGTGTCTGATGCCAAGCTCTATTTCCTTACCAGGAGCAGACTTGCTCCCTTCTTACAGTGGTTCATAGGTAGAGCAAAGCCAGACTCACTGAGAAGAGCCTGAGCTTTCTGCATTGTTGAAGGAGCATCTCAATATTTTTTGGAATTCTTCCAATTGAAAAAATCCTCAGCTGTGGATCCAGTCCTGGAAAACTGGTGTGTGTGTTTGTTTGTTTGTTTTTTAAAGATATGCTTTGTTTATGCATATTTGCATCTGTCACTATTGAAGCTTGCTTTCTTTGAAATTAACTCAGATATCTGAATAGTGCACAACTTTATGAAATAAAAACTCAGCTAACTCAGCCGTGCAACTAAATGCAATGGTAAAGCACACTCTGTTTTATTCATACCATTCATTGTACCTGCATACATCTCAGTTTCGGTTTTAGAGAAAGATAATTTAGTGAGTATGTCAAAATCTTCCAATCTTTCAAAAGTTAATATAGATGGAAAATAGGTGTTTCAGGCTAGATGGCATGCATTCTAGTTGTTTGCATCAGGTTGTAATACAAACAGATTATTATTATTATTGTTATTTTGAGAAAAACATCTAAACCCGCCACACTCAATACAGATCCTGAAGACACTGCATTCAATCCTGGTGCTTTCTCAAAGTGCTGTGTATAGGACTTCTGGCATATGTGTAGAATGATGTAATTAACTTTGAATCTAAGAAACTACAAATTAGGACTAAATTTAAATTATGTGCATATTTGGAGAAAAACAAAGGAAAACTGCACTTGTGCAGTGGGTGGATGTGCAATAGGATTCTGCTTTTATTAGGAGATGTTGCTCAGTAGTCAGAATGGTGCACAAAACATCTGCTGGTGACAATTATTATGTATAAGAATTTATTTTGCACATGCAGATGTTTTCAAAGTGCACCAAATGGGAGTGACATGGATATAACAGTGCAGGCATTCATAACTTGAAATCGTGGCCCTGATATTTCAGGCAACATAAAAGGCAATATGAAATCGAGGTTCTTTTCCCTGTGAGCTTGCTCTGCACCCTGCCCGCACACTCTGCATGCGTGTCTGTATCCACGTACACGCTGCGTGATGATGTGCTCTGTTAGAGCAAAGCCCTCACTTTGCATGACAGCACAATTGTGCCTTTATGGCAAGCGGTGCAGTGCGTGGCATTCTCAGAGGCATAGCAGCTCTCAAAGGACAGCAATAGTAGCATTATTAGGCTGGAAACCTGCCTTCAAAAATACAAATATACAGCTATTTCCTGGTAAGGCTACCATCAGACGGTATCTGTAATGAAAACCCTCTCTTCCCACATCCATCTCCTTCTGCCAAAACTGTAATGAATTTTCCACTCTTCCCTGACATTTCAAACAGACCTCTGGTCCTCTGATGTTTCCAGCTGCACAGCAGTATTTCTTGCAGTTGATCTCAGTTTAACATATAAACACATCTCTTCCCAAATGGAAGTGCAGCTCTTTCAGACGTGGCCAAAATTTCCTGTTGGTCACCCCACTGTGACTTCAGCGTCTTGTTTTTACTGGTAAGAAAGTTGTACTTTGACCTTGAGGTATTCCTGTGGATGACAACTCCTGGGGCAGAACCAGGGAAGAGATAAAATAGTTTGTCTACAAAGGTCACAGCCAGGCAACTCCCTGGGATGTTCAGTTCATATCCTCCCATTCCTGTAGACAAGGATCGATGTGATTATTATCATTTACTTTTGCTTGCCTAAGACTCCCCATCCCAAAAGACTGAAGCTAAATCTCTCTTTTTCTCCACCTGCAGCTTCCAAACTCACCAAGCTGAGGTTTTCTGGGGTGATTCAAGAAAGGAAATGTTTTGCTTCTTTGGGAAATAGGGTCTAAAAATGATTTAATACACACACACACGAGGAGAAAAAAAAAAAAAAAAAGACCAAATAGCTTTTAGGGGACAATTGTTCTGCATAGCCATGTAGCCATGTAGTCTTTCTAGGTACTGGGACAATGAGCTCAGAGGGCTTGTCCGTCTTGGCTTAGGCACTCCCAAAATGCCAATAAACCTTTCATTTTGTAGGTGTGAAATAACAAACTGTTACATTTGAAGTCTTGTCTGTGGACAAAAAGGAAGCATGCCCTATATATATAAATAAAGGCAATAACTTATTGTTATTTAATGTAAATCTTACCAGTCTAATTAATGAATCATTATCAGTCTATAAGTTATTATGGCAGAAACAGGGAGACTAATAATGCAGTTAGAGCATTTCTGTACAGAAAATGTCTCAATAACATCAGTAATAGAATTAAAATTGCAACACATATATTTCTCAGTTTCTGTCCCATTTCTTAGAGGTGTGGTCACTCTTCCTCTGCTCCTCTGGATCTTCAAGTAAGGGCAGGTCAAGAGAAGTTCAGACAGAACAAGCCTGGCAAGCCTCAGCCTGAAGGTCTTGCAAATTCACTGCAAAGCTTACGGCCTCTTACTAGAAGGCAGTGCTACAGTGCAAGGCTGCACAAAATGTAGCTACACAAAAAATAGACAACATGTGGTTGTCTCTGGAGGTACTTGTGTTTCCATAACAATTCTCTAATAGCAATACATTTGCTCAGTTTGTGAAACATTTCTGAGTGTCATCATCCAGCTGTGAAGTGTGTGCAGGAGCTGGGAAAGCTTGCTTAGAGGTGGCCAGGACCCAAATCCTGCAACAGAGAAGCAGAAATCACCCTCTGAAATGTTGGTTTGGGAAGAGCCTTGTGCAGATGGAGTGCCCTACATCCAGGAGCAATGACAACCAAGGTGGCACAGATGTCCTGAAAACAGCGAGAGATGCAGTTGAGAGGGAAGTGGAGAAGTGGGATCCATGATACTGAGCAAAGTCATCTCTAATGAAGACCTGCTTTACTTATTTGTGATATTTTTCATGAAATTGAATGTCCTCTGCTCAGATTTTCTAGTCCAAAAGTGTGCTTTTCAATATATGGTTTCTTTTCTTAATTTCTTTAAGCAGATGGGTTGCACAAAAATCCATGCAATGAATTTCAGTGCTGTGTCTCTAAGAGGTAAAGCTTAGCTATTTTTGCAAAAAATGACTGTCGTCTAAGATGGCCCTAAGCTGTGGTGGTACTCACATGGTCTGGAAAGTTCTGGGGGCAGCAATATCCCCTGCAGAACCTGGGGTACTCAGTTTTCCCCTTTCTTCTTTGCTTTTCTGAGTCACCCCTTCAGCATATAGTCTAGGCCACTATTTTTGGAGAAGTCCTTTGTGGTTAAGTATAAATATTTCAAAGCCCTTTCATGTTGTTCCATCCCTAGCAAGGATAAATAAATAAATAAATAAATAAATAAAGCTTCTAATTCCAGTGGTTTATCACATGAAAGAAATCATATGACTTACTCAGAAAGCATTGAGTCTTTGGAGAAAAGTGTTTCTGCAAGATCACACCATCAGCTTGCCTGGCCCAGCACGTGTTGGACAGGAACAGGACTTGAAGTCTAGAGCTGCAATTGCTGGTTATTGTGCAGGAGTGCAGCCCAGTGCCCTGTGCCACCCAGCTCCAGGCGAGGCACCAGATCTGCCTGCACATCACTCACCCACCGGGGCAAGGACCAGCAACCTGCTCTGCCTCTCTGAGCCTTTCTCTTCACCTTTTCAATCACCGATTTACTTGGGAGGGGAGGGAAGGGAAATGTGCTGTGGAAGGGCATGGCCTGTCCTGGCATCCCAGAAATACAACAGAAAATGTAATTACAGCATTTCCCCAAATAATGCCCACTTCTACTCATCAGTCCAAGTCTTTTCCGCATTTCTGTCAAATGCAGCACCCATATTTTCAGTCTGTTGTTTGCATGTCTTAATCATCTTTCAAAAAACTTAAATTTCATCTTAATTGCAATTAACTTAAATTGTTCTTTCCTAACAAACACACAGCGTAGTCTGCATTACTTCACATCACATCAGAATTTCAAATTGGTTTGATTTGCTGTCATATTATTCAATTGCTTTGGATATATTTTATACATACGCATTTAAGACTTGCAGAACTCTGTTCTTTGTTTGCAGAAAAGACCCCTGCAATTAACAGCTAGAAGAAGGAGCAGAAGAAAAACAAACACACCTTATAAAATATTTAAAAGCTGTTGTTTTCTTATTAGGATGCAATATGTGAAAAGACCTCTAAAATAAACACATAACAGGCTTGCATGTGTTTAAAAACAAGTCTATTAAAAAATAATAAATCTGATCATTTTTATTCCATCTCAGAAGGCTTTGAAAGGTTTCTCACATGCTATACTTGCCACATAACCACATGCTTCCATAAAAAATGAATTCAAGAGAGAAAATATAATTTATTACCCCAGAGTAATATGAAATGTGGTGATTCATCTCATCTAAAAGCAGCTGCTTTCTTTGTCATCTTTGCAAGTAGCATTCATTTTCCTGGCGTGAGCACAATTTACAAACTCATCCCGATCCTCCCAAGATTCAGATAGCATCATTAGCATATATTTAGTAGTAGCAGACAGTGAGCAGCAGGTACAAATGGCTGGCTGATGAGCTAATGCTTTGGGCGCTTTTCCAGCTTGTATGATAAGAGAAAAATGCACTGCTTCAAAGCCTGTCAGTCGCAAAGCAATTAACAGAAAAGAATAATAAAGTGACCTAAAATTTCAGCACTGAGGGAGGGATATGGATGTACAGAGGTGTTGCCAAATGTATAGAGTTCTGGTTAAGACAAGGAGTTACCACTTAAGTGAGGAGATGCTTCATCATGTTTTCTTTTCATTTAGCCTTTTTGACTTCCTATTCAGTGATTAGTCAGTAGTAGAAACATACTGTACATCTGCTGCCTGCTGGCAGCGTGGGTAATAAATATCCAACAAACCAAGCTGGCAGGTCCTGCTGTCAACACGGATTGATTATTTTTATTTTGGCAGATGATTGTAACATATGTTGCTAAATAAATGTGCACAGGAGCTAAGCGTGTCCCTCACATTTGTTTTCAGGAGGTGTTACCTGCTGCTGAGGGACAACAAGCTCTTTTCACCAGTGGGCTTCAGCAGGAACTCAGAGACCCCCTCATCAACACCCCTCTGGCACAGGGTCAGACTCTGATTCAAATCATGCCAATAATTAACCTTCCAATATCTTATAAATACACTCCCACAGGATTACTGCCTGTGTTTTACTCTAATCCATTTTCTGGTGGTTGTGGCATGATAGCCAACAAAACCTCTGGTGTTCTATAGGTATGTTAAGTCTATGATTTTCATTTGCACCCCTGTAAGTGGTAGCATCAAAAGGAAAACTGGATGGAAAAAAGCTCCATGGCCCTCATTTGTTCTTTGTAATGTCAGTGACCAAGCAGATAAATCTGAATTTGAATTTATTTTATTTTATTTTATTTTATTTTATTTTATTTTATTTTATTCAGTAAGAACCTTTCAAACATATGCACTGTCCTCAGACAGACTGGAAACCTTTCTAGAGGAAATTCTCTTTTGTAAACACTTGAAACTTTGGTCACTGGTTTCAGAAGTACTTGCTGTCTGAGTCAGCATGGGGCAAAGTCACCACATTTCATATGTGAAATACTGGGTGTTACTCTCTGTAGGTATCATGCTGTGCTTGGCAGTTCTAGTAATTACTTGATAACACGTTTGATACACATGACTTCATTTTTTTTTTTTTTTGCTAGACTCCGAGAAATCATTTCAAAAAGTTTTAGTCTAAGACCTATCTTGAAGACGGTGAATTGAGAAGGAAGTGAAAAATCGATACAAGTGCTTGCTCTGATGCTATGAACCAGATGTATAAATAAATAAATAAATAAATAAAAACGAGCAGCATAGTTCACATTACAGGCACTTCAGTACTCTTTAATCTAGACTTTGTTTTCTTTTAGATGGCCACAAACATGCACAACCATCATAACTGTAAGGAACTCTCACAGAGAAACGCCCAGTTAACCTGCACTGATGGGTCTCAGGGGCACATTAATCAATGAGCTGCTTGGCCATACAAAGATCTGAGCAACATTCAGTGCAACATTCAGGAAGTGCACCTGCAGCAGCCCAAAGTGTTAAGAATTGGTGCTTCCAAGACTGAGCATTGGCTGATGAGGGTTTTTGAAGTACATAATTTGGGAATTAGGTGCCTAATTGCCTCCTTGAATGTAGTCCCAAACATTCAAGTTCTGCAGCTCACTCCTGTGCGTTTGCTTTGCTGCATCACTGCCCTGCAATCCAGGACACACCTCTGGTCTTGGGTGCTTGGTGTTCATTGGGACCTTGAGATAGGGGAAAAGAATGAAATATATATATATATAAAGACTGGGTTATCTCCCTTCTTATTGTTAGAAATTATGTTCTGCTAATCAGAATACAATTAGATTCTGCTAATCAAAAAAACTGCTTTCGAATTACAAATAATTGATCAGGAATTAAAAATAAATTAAGAAAGATTTCAAATTCACTACTGAAACAATATCTTAATAACACATACACAAGAGACAAAACAGTATCTGACACGTAAGAACTTGAAAAAAAGGTTTCACAAATACCTAATATAAGTTTCAATTAAGAATGTCACATGCCAAATTGGAGTCAAAAAAAAAAAAAATGCAGAAGAGATGTTTATAAGGTAAATTTATATAAAAACAGAGTTGCTACAGCCAGAACATGACTGGTACGCTGATAATTAGAAAAAAGTCACCTCTGCCCACAGACTTTGCCAAGTGCCACAGACCACAGGTTTTGTGGGGATGGTGACAGCTCTGTGGGAATGCGGTCCAGCAGGGTGTTCGCAGAAGCGTGGTGCGGTGGTGGGAAGGGCAGCATGCAGGACATACCTTTCACGTGAGGAAGTGTAGTTTAGAAAGATGTTAGCCTGAAATCCCGGTCTAGAAAAGGTGCTCGGATTTGGTAAAAATCCCAGAATATATGGCAAACTATTTGGGGGCTTTTCTATGCTGGAATTTTCAGCATGCTGTTGTCAACTAGGGATGTGAATTTAGGTTACTGGAACTGCACAGCTGCCCATGGGAGCAGTGGACATTCTCGTTCAGAATTGAAATAAACTTAATTTGATTTGCTCTCATTCATTAGCCGAGTAAATTAAGCCAAATGGAAATAACATTAATTCTGAATGAAAACATGAACACAAGGCTTTAACAAGGTTTAGCTAATCTACGTTAGATCTAATAAGGACAAATTTTCTTGAGCCTCCAAGCAGACAACTCATTAGGGCCAGATCCCATAAAGAATGCAGATTTTATGAGCCTACTTTAGGGTACCTGGCTTGAGGAGGGGACCTCTGTGTCAGGCAACTTGGCTTCCTAAACATTTTGCATTCACAGTCCTGAAGAAGACAAGCAAACGGTCACCTCGAAGCAGCCCACAAAGGACTGAGTCATGGCCAGCACTGCCCCTCTGGGAGCCTACATCCTTCCTTTATGGCTTCAGATTAATGTTTTTTATAACCTCGGTACGGAGTCTGGTGTCCTCTTTGGCAGGTGGGCACCTTCAGCAGCAATATCTGTGATCGAAGAGCTCGCCAGGGCTATTCCTTCCCTTGTTGCCCCCAGTGCAGAGAAGAATGCAAAGGCAGGCTGTGAGAGGACAGCCTGACCTAGAGGCTCATCACCCTGAGCACGTACGGCCAGGAGTTCCTGCTCCCAGGGCCTCTCCTGTATTTTACACCAAGTGGTTACTCAATAGTAGATCTTAAAGAGAAAGTGGCCACAACTGCCTTCTGAAGGAAGTTTCATCCTTTGGGTGGACACTCATGGCCTCAGTGTGGCCTAGACAGAAGCTCGCAGCGTCCTCCAGCTTCTTTCCCTGGCCATCAACACATTGCTCCCCAGCCTGCTGCCTACTTGGGCTGCATGGGAAAAGAAAATTGCTTCCTCCTTCCTGTCCTCCTGCCCTAACAAGTTCCAGCCTTTTCTGGCCAGCGGAGTACTAAGAGCGATGCTCCCAGATGCTGAGGCTGCCCTTTATCTGGTTACCACTGTGAGCTTCCCTCCCCACCCCCCGGCACGGGATGCATGTTGCTCAACCCCGTCGGCCAGACGCATTCTTTAGCTATGTTTCAAAGTGTGAGTAATC
Source organism: Oxyura jamaicensis (assembly GCF_011077185.1). Lineage (NCBI taxonomy): Eukaryota > Metazoa > Chordata > Aves > Anseriformes > Anatidae > Oxyura > Oxyura jamaicensis. The sequence continues at coordinate 18,361,025 of NC_048926.1, read as the reverse complement.
GATTCGTGAACGCTGGTGTGCTTCTTCATCCCTCTATGCTATGGACAGCTAAGCCTGGAAAACCACATCCACATGGAGGGGGAGACGGGCAGCGCAGGGTAACAGCTCCAGTGCCAACAGTGCAGGTGGATGCATAAGCCATTGATTCATTTAGGGTCCAAACTGTGCCATCTCAACTAGTGGGGGAAAAATAAATATTTATAAAAATTATAAATAAAAATAAATAATAAAAAATAGCAATAAGCATATGCGATATTTTTGAAATTTAAGACTGCTGAAGGAGGCACTTGAGCTTGTAGTCAGGCTTTTGTTAGTGTCTAGCCATCTTTCAGCCTTGTTTGCCTGAATCCAGTGTTTCCAGAGCGTAGCTACACATGGACACAGCACGCAACTGGTGCAACACACTGACAGCACACACGTTGCCTCTGGTGCAGCTCACCTTATGGATGCTGAACAACAAGCTGTTTTGCTTGCATCCCCAAGGTGCCCTCCTGAGACAGCTGACAGCGCCTCAAGGTCAGAGGAACAGAACCACTTCCTACAGCTCCTGAGAACTAGTGGCCAATCCCTCTCCTCCCTCTCTCCCTCACAAACAAAGATTTTTAGTGAAAAAACTAATTTTTTCCTTTTTTTTTTTTTTTTTCTTGAAAATGAGAAACTTAAAAACAGCATGGGGTGAATCAATACCAACTGTGAAAAGTACTCGCTACAAAAAGAAGTTTATACTACCTCACCTCTTTAACTGTTTGTGTATACTCTCCTCACCTGTACTGTCATTCTAACAATAAAATCCTAGCTGTTAGGGTCAATCATATGGATCAAAAAAAGAAAAAAGATCAAATTAAAAATTCCTGATTTTATCTTCTGACAGAGGATGTTTTCCTGCTCCTTGGAAATGTTTTCTAAAACTACAACAGGAGGGGAAGGAGGAGGGAAGGAGGGGAACAAAAAAAAAAAAAAAAAAAAAAAAGGCAAAAAAACAAGGAACTTGTTCCTTCACATTCTTTATTTCAAATGATAATTTCATATATCCTAAAACAGCCAGAAACAGCCAGAGATTTTTATTAAAATTATGTGAAAAAGCTTTATTGTAGGGAACTTTGAAATCTTTGGCTTAGATTGAATTGCACCTTAGCACAGGAGAGGAATACTGCACTGTGTCGACAGGGAGAGCCTGATATTCTTCCCAGTGGAGTCAAGCAGAAAAAAAATTCCCCTGGATTTCAAAATGGAACCATGTTAAGTGCTTAGTTTTAAATGGGGTTGCAAAGCAGCACAGCTATCAGACAGTCTGGATAAGAATGCCTTTTAACTTTTAAATCAGAGCTTCTTACTGTATCCAAAAGTCTTATGTATTAATTTCATGCATGCCTGAGCTCTACTGCCAACTGTGTAAGTCCGAAATACAGTGAACTTACACTAGTTGTATTTCTTACAAATATTATCCAACTTATATTCTTGTGTATAGTACTTACTATACTGCATTGTGTTACGTTGAGAAATTACTGAAGCTACAAAAGCAGTATCTCAAAAACAAGGTAATGATAGAAGTAAGGTAACCCATGCAATTCAATTCAGCTGTCCTGTGGATATGCATCAAAATTGTGCTGCAATGACACTGTCACACAGGATTTTCCTGTCTTCCTCTCTTTCAGTTCACTGTATGAATAGTAACTGAGTGAGCTTCCTCTGGAGGCTTATTTTATCCCAAATAATGCTCATGTCTCATTCTGAAGACTGAGTATTAATTTCCTTATGAGGTTTTGATTTTTTTTAACTTAATAATGCAGTGTCTAAAAACTTTTTCAAGGAACTTGTTAGCAACATTCCAGAAAAATGAACTGGGTTTACATTTCCCTTTTGCAGCTGATAGAGTAGAAGCGTCCTCTAACTTGTGGTGCTCAGCTTAGAGAACAAATCCTAGAGCTGTGCATTTTGTAGCCTTTTCTCTATTCAGAGCAGAACGACCTCAACCTACAGTGAAAACTGTGAATGCTGAGCACTTTTTTCAGGTTTTAGCTTTAATCTCAAGCCTACACAAAAATTGATATAAGTAATTCAAATGATTTTTGTGGCTTACATTGCATAGAAGAGCATGGGTGCAGGCAGGGATGGAGTCTAGCTCTCTGAGCACCTCCCTGCAGGCTGAAGACCCTTACTTTTCTTTCTCCCTGCACACAATACAAATGGTGCTGCAAAAGAAGTAAGGATGATACAGACAACACTCTCCCTGACAGACCTTCACTGGCCAGCTGATCTCTGTATATGCTGTGCACTCAAAACAGGCAGTGAAGTGATGGCAAAACATGATGGCGTATCAAGGTGTGTCTTGATACACCAGTTACACAGGCAACTGTATTTTTTTAATTTCTTTTTTTTTCTTTCTTTCTTTCTTTCTTCCTTTCTTCCTTTCTTCCTTTCTTTCTTCCTTCCTTCCTTTCTTTCTTTTTCTTTCTTTTTCCCAAATCATTGGTCAAACTTACCATTTTTTGTTATTTAACTTTCTAGTGTGCAGACTCCTGAAACAATTTAGACTACAACATAGTGGTGTGGATATTCAATGCTCCAGCACAGTCCTTCAGTCCCCATATTACCAGAGTTTATCAACAGAGTCAAAACTTTTCAACTAACTTATCAGACCTTCGACCAATGAATAAATTTATACATACATATATATAATTTATAATGAGAAGAACAAGCTGTTGCCATCCTCAACACCAGAAGAACTTAAGTTACCCACTTTGCATCTGCTTATTATGGCTCACTGGTGACAGCAAAAGGCCAAGACACTTTGGAAGCCCAAGGAATAATGAGGGACTGGAGGAACAGGCTTTCTGCCCTAGCCTTTCCCTGGTCTTTGTCCCCATGTTCCCCTCTATCAACCCCAATGTCCACATTGATGTAGCTGCCAACCTGCGTGACAAGCTGCCACTTCTCTCCTCCCACAGCCAGGTACCAAGAACAGCAACATCAGGACCTACTGACACCTTCCTTGCTCAGATCTGCTCCAGGAGGCTCAGCCCCGTCTAGCTGAAGGGACAAAACAATGACAGAAAGTCTCATGGAGCTGCTGCTGACTGAGGTTAGACAAAAAGATGGCTTGAAGCAAACGAGAGCTACAGAAAAATTATCTGTCAAACTTTAGAAGAAGTGAGTCTGAGGAAACCTTAGTTTAACTTTGAAATATTTGGGCAAATTTTCACAGTGCAGCGTATCTGGGCGTATCTGAGAATGCAAAAGGTAACAAGTCTGACAAATTTCACATCCTTGTTCCAAAGCATGAGAAAACTAAAGCTTTTCAGCCAAAGGATCTAAAAGGAAGAAAAACTTTTTTTTTTTTAAAAAAAATATATATTTTATGATCTCCTTCTCAGAAATAGCTGAACAGCTTTAAGTTTCCCTGAAGAATTCAAGCTGGAACAGACAACCAGCACGGAAGGTATTAGCTGGAATTGTGAAAGTTTGACAAAATAGTAATGTAGTGCATACCAAAAAGGTACCTGTGCCTCACAAAATAATGTAGGTATTTTCAGTGCACACAGTTCATTAACATCTTATAAAAACGTATGGCTTTTATGTGACATATGCTTCCATTTTGAATTTTTTTTTGTTGGTTCTTGTCTTGCATGTTTCATCATCACAATTTTACTGCTGATCTCTCTAAGCTGGGTTGTGCAATGCTCCTAAAACAAATGTACTCTGCCATTGGATGATGAAACTGGTGGGGAGTATCTAGAAAATGTGCACAGGTCACAAACAGAGAGAACTGTTTTCTTTGCAAGCATCACACAACAGAAGGGCTACAACACAAACATATCTAATCATTTTCACAGGTTGTTGATTTCTAAATGTAAAGCCTCTAATTTAAAAAGAAACATTACTCACTCACCACTTGCTGATAATTTTAAGTAGCTATATTCCACTGATGGGTTTATTCTACATTTTTCATTGGATACAGCACTTTCACAGAAACCAATACATCAGTGAATTTTTTTTGCAGCTTTCAATTAATCCCCCTAAACTCCCAGTAAATATAACAGACACATATTACTATCAGCACAAAAATTGTAATGCATCAAACACAAATTACAGGAATGGAATAAAACAAATGCGTTTATGTTATGGAGCTCATTTCCTCTCTTCCACATTTATTCATTTAAGAGGTTTTGTTAGATTTCCCTCGAGACCTCCACCGTCCCACACAATATACATTCACCTTCCTGTAGAGTACATTCGGACCTCAGATCGCACCATCCAGTAGTCCGTCAGCATGGGTGGTCAATGTGACACTTGGTTCCAAGTAAAACTAAAATAGTAGATCTCACAGAGTGCAGTAAGCATGAACTGAGTTCTGGCTCCCTACATCTGTTTAACTCCACCTCTCTCTAAGTGAGAATAAAAGCAAGATGCTAATGTGCCAATACCTTTTCAAACTTTGCAACACCTCAGATCCAGGATTGCAGTCAAGCATTTTGGTACATCAGGATTAACAAATTAGCACCCCTATTCTCCCTCTAACCCAACAATTCACAAATGAGAAAGTAAGGTGAAGGCCATGACAGTTTATTTGAGAAAACTGTACCTGTCTGATAATGTTTTATGTACACATATCACAGCTTAATTCCCCCTGGGCATGTACACTTCATTAATACTAACCTCCTAGAATACTCCAACTGGACCAAGATCAATTTCTGATCAGGTCTTAATACCTATATATAGAATTACTTCAATTGTAGCCTGATCTAATTACTGCAAAGTCATTTAACAAAATGCTATCTGGCTTAAGCAAACATAAGCCACGGAACAGCTCAAACCCAGCTCACTGCTGTCTCAGGCAATTAAACAGTATGTGGGAAGTTGGAGCACTGTTGGGAAGAGCTGTTACGGGAAGTGGTGGGTTTTGGATGTAGAACAAGACACCATGAGGCAGATAAAGAGCAAGTCAGCTCTATGACTATGGTCCTTACTTTACAGTCAACATTGCTGTTTGCAGCACTCTTTCAATAGCCTGCAAATGGATTCTTCCCTCACTGATTGTCCTTCTTTTATAAACACTGTTGTTTTTTCTTCCTCGTCACTCTGTATTTCATTTCTTTGGGTATGTATTAGCAGCACTGCTGAATGCGAAGTGGTCAAAATAGCAATCTTCCAAGCATTTTGGGGCAAATCTTATACCCAAAACTACATTCTTACATTTATTCCTCTGAAACAGAGGTGTGGGGTTAAGCTACAGAATCTCAGATGATTGAATAAAAGAACTGTACATTTCTGCTGCATAGGTGAGGAATGATTTGTACTTAAGTGTAACTATTGCTTAACTTCCTTTTCCAGGCTTTAATTTGTTTAAGCTATCTTTGACTAATTTAATTAAAAACAAAAAAGTAAACATTTTGCTTCCTTTGAAGGTTTTGTTATTTTTGTTTAGGAGAAAAAGGCTAGGATAAATAAAAACCCTCTCTCATACTGACCTCTAAGAAGGGAACCAATAGGTTATAAACACAGACTTCAGACTTAATTCAAGGGAAATAAGCCAGAAAACTCCTTAAAAGATAGTGTTTACACACATATAAATGCACCCTGCTTGTCAAAAATATTTATACAAAAATTAAGACAATTGTTAATTCTTGAGTGTTATAAACATAAAAATGCCACCTGTTTTCCAAGTCAGTTCAGCCAAGACTGATTTCAGATCATTTGTATTACTGAACATCCCTGAAAATTTGCAACTGAGTAAACTAATGAATCACAGTGGAGTCTCAACTCAGACAACCAGCAATGTAGATGCAAGTCTGAAGTTAAACTGAATCAGCAACTGAGCAATGAGCAGATCTTTTCCTACTTACAAGAAAAAAAAATGTTCTAGCCACATAGCCTGCATTCATATCCTTTTGATAAACATCACTTTTGTTAGGCTAGTTCTTCAAATTTCCACTCACAGTAATGCTTTATACTAAAAAAACCCTCACTGTAATATTCATTTCAGAAAGGGAATTCAATGGTGTATATTTGTATATGTGCTTAACATCCTAGTACATGTAACAAGTAGTCTCCATTTTCAAGGAAAGTGTGAATAGATTTAATTTCTCCTTTTTGAGCCAACATTTGTCATAAGACAGTACTTGCTGTGCAAACTGGATGGCAGCTGATTTTTTTTTCCAGTTAATATGAGGTTTCATTATCAGTTCCTGTCATAGGCATCAACCCTTCATTCATTCAATCATAAAAATGTGACTTACTAGAAAAGGAAAAATAGAGTCTAAAGGCACAGAATCACATAGCTGCTCTAGTAGGAGTTTGTAAACAGAGAATTGTTTGAATTTAGGAAATCCAAATCTAGGAAAGTAAAAAGGCATCTGAAGCAGGCTTATCTAGCCAACTTCCTTAAAGACCCAAAGGGTTTTGAGGTCTACAAAGTATGCACTAAAATACCGTATTTCAAAAAGCAATAAGGCAAATAGTATACTCATTATTTCAAAAAGTTACAATGGTAGTGTAGGCATACACAGTATAACTTAGTTACAATGTGTGGTACTGTTTCTACTACATAGCCCTATAACTGTTTCCTTCCTACATAATCAGTGATTAAACCGGGATTCCAGGTGAACACAAACCATCCTTGTACCACCATCTACCACCGGCAATAGCTCTTTAACAGCAGCGGTGTTTGCTTCGCTGCTTAAGTCATGTTCAAATTGAGCAAAGTCCACAAATCAATGTTCAGAGATTAAACACTGTCATACTTGTGAAGAGCTTCTTCTAGCTTTTGTGTCACTTTTTGAAAAAAGAGTATTTGCTGTTGCAAGAAATGCTGCATCTGTGATTTAAAGTCCCTCACACGGATTTTGTGGAAATGATTAATTTCTGCTAGGGTTGCAAAAGAAATAATGTTACAGCGTTCTTGAATGCCCTCTGCTTTTTGGAGCTCCATCTTCCCCTCTTCGACATGCCGCTTACTCTCCTTTACTTTGGTAAGGGCTCCTGTGTAAAGAAAAAAACACAAGAGTACAACTGTGAGGAAAATGTAGATTCTACTGCATTTTAACAAGTCATTTAACAACAACAAGGATTTGTATAAGGCTCATTCTGAATGTATTCATATGTGTGTTTATATGAATGAAAAGTTCTTTCAAGTAATAAAATCACAGAACAATGTATCTTGCTAAAAAAAGAAGAAGCAAATTTTAAGACTGTAGCTTGCAAAAATCAGTAAGAGAAAAACATGCCTATTTCATAATCTTAAGAAATCAGATGGTGTCCTTCAGAGAATAACTGATAAATACACTGGAGAAAGGCACTACAAAACAAGTCAGATTTAAGCCTACATAAACACCAGAAAAGTAACATCATTGAGAAACCTCACATCATACACTTTCACAATCTTTGTGAAACATCAAAAGGAGATCCGAATACACAAAACAGTATACCATTCTGCTTCTACACTACAGACACACCAAAATACACTGAGTACTAGAGAATCTAAGAGTTTATTTCAAAGTTGTAGACTCCGGATAGAGATAACACAGTTTTGGAAGAGCCTGAAGAAAAACAAAGCAAAAAGATTGATAGCCTTCCTCCTCCAAACAGCTGATTGAAGCACACACGCCACAAAACCACAACACCACCAAAACAGACTTGTATAGTGACATGGAACACCAAGAAGCACCTTCAACATTTAATTTCATGAGCTCAGCTTCCCATAAAAGCGACTTCTTTGCCTTAGATATCACATACATGTCTTCATAAAATATCCAAGCTGGAAGGGTATCATCGAGTCCAACTCCTGGGTCCCCAAAGGACCACCCAACAAATAACTGATCAGATCATGTGTCTAAGAGCACTGTCCAAATACTTCTTAAACTCTGGCAGGCTTGGTGCTGTGACCACTGCCACCCTGGGAATGTATCTTATTCATATACATAAGAACAGTCAGATCAATGTATCTTTATCTTCTCAAAAAAATGCTAGTGATACAACATTTGTCAGAACTTTTATGATCACACAAGTTTCTTGTTCCTTCAGCTACTTGTAATGTCTCAAATGACTCTCTCCTTTCATATTACGCTTTACATCATACAAGCGACTACAGTTCACAAACAGGACTCCCTTTACGTTGCCTTGAAGAAATGCATTTCTGTACTCCCTACAGCGAGCTTACAGAGGAACCAAGCTAAGAGAGGAGACTCTCTACCTCTGTCTTTAAGGAGGATGACCTCCAATTTGTCCGCTGGAGGACTAATTTCATCTTCTCGTCAGCCTGAATCCCTGTTTGTAGCGAACACTATTCACCAGCAAAAGCAGAGTTCAGCAGCAGTAACACCACCTTCCATCCTTTCCTTGCCTGTTTAGTAAGACATGTTGAACACCCGTCACCCTGGCCTGGTGCAGTTTGTCCCTTGTCTCATCTCTAAGGTCACAGAATCATCGAGGTTGGAAGAGACCTTCAAGATGACCAAGTCCAGCTGTCCATCTGAGCTGCTGATCTCCACCACTAAACCAGATGTCACTTAAATACCTGCAGGGATGGGGTCTCTGCCACTTCCCCGTGCAGCCCGAACCATTCCATACCTAACCATTGTGTCAGTGTGTGCTCTTACTAGAAGCAAGCTAAAATACCAGAGGATTTAGAGGATCCGGGGAAAAAGTTTGTTTCAGTCCCAGTATGTGCTCTCCATCAGGAGCTTCAAAACCTCCTCTCTGGTCTGCAGGAACCATATGGACCATTCCTGCTAGGGCAACAGGGAAGTCATGAGCACGACAAGTTTAGACCGAAGACTGCTTCACCAAAAGCGCAAGTATTTGAGTGATGGTCCCCAGGAGAGTGTGGGGTGGTTGGTGCAGCCGGGCCCATCCACACCTTTCCTCATGCCACAGCCCTCAGGCACGAGGGCTAAAAGCTTGGCACCGGCTGCTACAGCTGATTGGCCTCATCATCCCAAGCCTGGCCCAAAAAAACAGAACTGAAAAAACACAGGCAGTGCTGCAAGCAGCTGGCCGCGCCACAAGGTCTGTGTTTTCCCCTTCAAAGACCAAGTAATCTGGGAGGCAGGATACGACGTAAAGAAACAGTCAATCCTCTCTTTTACAAAAAGGACATTGCTTTCGGGAAACAAAACCTAACTCGGCATTATTTTTTTTTTCTCTGCATTCTGTTTGCATTGCAGGAATCTGTACCGGGGTGTGAAAAAAATACAAAATTTGTGACTTAACTGGGAGCCAGATGGAGCTGGTTAAATAAACGTGACAACTCTTTGGTTGTAATGTGTGGAAATAGCTTTAGATGTTATTTCTAGAATGACCAAACTGGAAGAAAAAATACTGAAATTTTACAGCATCAGCAGATGAATGTATAACTAGATTCTGGAGCATAAATAATCTTCAAACTATTTTACATCAATACAACCATACATTATCAAACACTAAAACCCTTGAGACTATAAATATTATGCATTGTGACATTTTCTTTTTTTCTGGAATGAAAAGAAGTAAAAAAAGATTTATAATTATGGAAAAGAATCCAAGGGGAAAACTTCCAACCATTAACGCTGTTCTTGTAATGCACGTGTTTTCAGGCTGGTACTATAGTGGAATTTCCTTTAAAGTCTAGGCAGACTACAACAAGTCAGCGATGTATAACAAGAGCTTATACATAAAAACAAACTTCTTAGTTTTTTTTCAAGTACCTTAAATGAAGTACTGAATTAACAGCGAAAGAATGAACCTTGAAATAACTTCACAGGGGGAAATATTTAGGTTATTTTAGGACAATCAACAAACCTTCCCCAAGCACAGAATAAAGAAAAACAAAACAACCCGTGTGCTTTATATTAAAAGGTAAGCAATCATTTGTTCTAAAACACCATTTTTAATTTGTTCATCATCTACTGAAGCTCACAAGCCTTAGTTTAGTAAAACTCAGGAAAATAAGTGCTGTTAGCTTGCACAACTTTGCAAGAAGCTTCGCTAACAGCCCCACACTCCCCCATCTCCCATTTTCTGAAAACGTTCTCCCAGCTGCTGCTGTACCCCTCTCCTCTGCCTGCCCGGCACCTCTGTGCCCTCCCTCCTGCTCACACCCTGCGGAGGCTGAGCAAGCCCCCTCTGGCCAGGCACACCTGGAGAAGCACCCGCAGCTGGATGCAGCTCCCTCCACCTGGACTGCTCTACTCCATTCCCCTGGCTCCTGGATTCAGAGATCCAAACATCAAGCATTGCTTTGGACAATCCAAAAAAGCAATGAGTATATGAAAACAAACAAGCAGAACAACTGAGCAGCAATCACAGAATTCTGGCAGCCCTAGAAAAGGATAGCACACATTTTAGGGAGGAGGAGAAGGCACAGAAAGAGGCACCTCCCAGTGCGTATTAGCTCAAAGAAATCTCCTGCTGAATATGTCTGGGATAAGAATCTGCAAATGCACTGTTTCACGAGGGATGGAACACATTTAATATATATATATATGTATATATATATATTTTCTGTTTAGCTCCATTTCTGAAGATTCCCTTATGACTTGCCCATGCATTTAAAGCTTCTGGTCTGATGAAAAGCCATTCTGTTAGGATAGCAGGTTCCAGTGGTCAGGGATAGCTTTCAATCAACAAAGAACGCCTGGGTCACAGACACTGCAAAAAGCTGTGCTACATCTATTTCTGTTCTTAAAGGTGGGGAAAAGCAGATGTGAATGCTATTTTTCATCACCCAAAGCCTGATGTTAAACAGACGGGTGCTCGATGACTGCTGTTAAGGGCTTTTAGAAACTCACAGTTTTCAGTACTTGTTTTGAAGTCTGAGATTAGACAACACTAGGTTACATGAACACATTTAATAAGGGACGTTTATAGTAATACTAGCAGCCAAGAAGATATGGACAACATAAAATTCCTGCTAAAAGCAAATACTTGCAAGCTGTGAAACATGTTGTATGAACAGCAACTTAAATAAGTGCTGAGGAGTTACCAGGAAAAAAATGAAGTGTATTGAGTCAGGAAGCTCCCATGCAACCATGAGGTTACAATGAGGCAGAAAGAATCAAATATATTCAGGAAAGTAAAACCAAAAAAAAAAAAAAGTCTTGAACCTGAGAGCACTCAAGTTTGGGTCAAGCAATATATTTTCCTATCACCTGCAGTTTTATTATGCTCAGAAATGCTTTGAGCATGTGTGAACAGTGAACCAAGGGTGGGTTTGAGCCTATATGTGAGTTTATACTCACTTCCCCTCACCCTGTAAGAATGGGTACACAGATGTAAAAGTGGATCACATCATGCAGATGCATGTGTCTCCAAGCTCCTGTTCATGCAAGGAGAATAGACTGCAACTGACTGCACGCCATCGGCCTGCCAGCAGCCAGCCCTGCCCGGGTTCTTGGTGCTGGGGGTGCACGACACCAGCCCACGCTGCAGCCTGCAATGTGACCAGAAAGCAGAAGTCTCGGGGCTCGGCTCATGAAGACCAACTTCCCACTGCCCACCTCCTCCTCAAAGTAGCACCTGGACATCAGCTCTGGAGTTCTGCATGCAGTAGTCAGGAGCAAAACCTCAGCTGTGTCTGAAGTTATGAATCCAAATGAAGACAAAGCTAGAGAAAGGGAAATCTTTGGGGCAGCAGACCCCCTTTGCTCTGCTTTTATACAGTGCTTGGTACAGCAGACATCTGCCCCATGGCTGGGCTTGCTTGATTCTTAAAAAATACAAGCAGTCCTTCAAAACTGTATTCCTCTTTTCTGAAGAAGATCTAAGAAATTGCTGTAACAGCAATGACTTAACCTCATACAGCAATATTGCATATGGGCTTGCAATGTACAATTAAATGCAAGGCATGTCAGCTCAATGCCACTAACATGTGGCTCTTGTGGTAGCAGCAAGGATTGGTGGGGGTCAGAGGGTCTGCAGTTCACTGTTGCTCTCAGGAAGGTGTATCATCCACAAAGTCACCTATATATCACTGCCTGCTGTATTTCAGCACAAAATACTGAACTGAAAAACTCACCTATCATGTACAAGTTTTAGATAGCTTTTTAGGTCCTGTATTTGTAATGCCTGTATGACTACAGATACTCAGATATGTACTTCACTTTCGTGATGATTAATGCTAAACTGCAGCAAATAGCTTTCTTCCACTAGTAGTGAGATAACTGACACATATGTAAACTGTTATGAAAAAAAAAAAAAAAAAAAAAAAAAAAAAGTTATTCTTGTGGCTGTCCTTGGTACACTGAGCAGAAAGCTACTTTTCTGGAACAGGTCCTTAATGTGGGAGGGAGGCGTTAGCCTTGTGCCCGCCCCGCTCTGCTCTGCTCTGCCCCTGGCGTGATGACAGCTGCTGGTGCCGCAGGTGAGAAGTGGTGGTGGCTCCAAGGGACAGGAACACGGCACGTGGCCACCAGCCACCGCAGACGTAATTCTGTACCCACTCTGCTCCAAAGCAATACCCAAAAAGACAATAGCCATAAAGATGGCAGAGTGGTAAAGATGCGGGGAGGGCGATTGTTCTGGCTTTTGTATCAGTGCTAAGCATGGCAAAAACAAAGAGCACCAGATTCCTGAATGCCTCCTTTGAGAAGTCCCCTGGCCAATAAGCTTTGGTACGCCAGCCTCCCCGAAGAATTTGTGTCAAAGTACAAAGGTTCCTCTGAAAAACGGTTCCCTCATGAGGGAAGAAAGCTAGTCAGAAAACATTGTGTTCTTTACAGAAACTCGGAAGTTTAACAAAGAAAACTGTTCAGCAGTTTCATCTGATAAATCTTGTGAAAATGATATGACCTGCGTGATACATACATACATACAAACAATCTATTTTGCCTTCCTACCGTCTGGAAACTAAAAAATCAGATTTGGAGCATCACTTACTGGAAAGAAAAACAGCTTGTGTTTCCATGCCATTCAGCTGCCCTTCACATTAAATTGCCTAACAGTAGGCATCGACGATGTCTCCTTTAAAGTATGCTGCTGGATACTGAAGGGAGTACTTTGAACGCAAACAACTCCCTTTGCTTTACTTCTACTATGAGACACCACTTCTAAAAAGAAGTGAGGAAACAATACATACCACATAGCTTTTAGCAGCTTTCATAAAAGGATGCAAAAGCATAAAAAATAACTAGAAATGGTATTACACTTTTCTTACCACAGACCTGACGGTGTTTATTCATTGTATTTATTTGTTATTTAATTACAGCTCTTTCCCTGACGATTTGAAAAGGCACACCCCAGGCAGCCCACGTGCACGTAGCCACAGTTTTGATTTACTCCGTGGAAGACAGAGCCGTCTCCGTAACCCAGCTGCCTGCTGCCAAGAGAAGCCATCTACGTGGCCGTCCCGCTCACACCGCAGCTAGCAGAGATGTTGTTACAGGATGACTCAGATGACTAACCCAATTAAACACAGCTCTGGGCCTGGAGGGCTTGGCTTTACCGATGGCTTAGCAATTCGATCCAGCTCAGCCCACGGCTACGCAATGCGCTCCAACACAAGGGAAGGATCAGAAGCACCGCGCATTACACCTAACGTGAAATCCTGCTCTGAAGCAAACCCCTACACTTCCCCTCTCTCAATTCAAAGAGAAAGGACCAAGCTGTGTGTAGTAGAACAGAGATTTTACTACGCTGATGGATTATTTGCTTAAGAATGCTGTGAGCACAGATTAACAAAAGAAGCCTACATTACGTTAAGATTCTGCAAATTCTTTACATTTTCTGGCTGAGATTTAGAAGGGAGAGCAGCATAATGGGAATTTGCCTCAAATTAAAAACAGAAGGCTTCTACAGTAGAGACTTAACTGTGTTAAAGAATGTCACAGGGAAAATGTAGCATTACTGAAACTAATGTAGGAATGGCTCACTACTTTGAAATCTAACCTTAGTGTTTTAAACATAACAAAGCAAGACATCTTCAACATCAAAGCCTAAAGGATGAAGTCACTTGTATTTTCTAAAAGTGCCAACACAGTTTTCAACACCAAGCTTACTAATTCAATGATGAGTTTTCTTGATGGTGCAAAACTATTTTAAGAAAGTTCTACTTTTCATAATGAAAGTGAGTTAAAAATGCAAAAATAAAATTACAATTATTTTAGTATTACAGGTTTATGTGTAAGTATGGGAACATGGCTATAATGTTTTTAGAATATGCATCCCAACAACAAAAAAAAAACTTGGATTTTTCATTATTTTTTGCTCATCACTCAAAAAATATCAAAATAAAATAGCACTATCTGATAAATCTAGGCTCACAAATTAGAGGTCTCTGCTAACATCCAGGTTAACGTTGACTGACTGTGGCATTATTAGACAGAATTATTTGTTCTTCCAGCTACCACATTACAAAGCTCATCAAAAGCTGTCACTCAGAGATAAAATAGAGTTCAAAATAAAGTCACTTTCTAATTTACACAATGCAGAGATCATGCAAAAATAAAAGTCTTTGCCAGAGATTTCAGAAACTTGACAAATTCCGATCTTATCTGGTGGTTTTAAACATAGACATTGATTTAATTCCTATATAATTGATTATGGTGATAGAATGCAGTGTCAAATGCCACTCAATTTTCAAGAATTAGTACTGATAATGGATACGTCTGTTTTTTGTTTTTGCTTTTTTAATAACGCCATATTTATGCTCTAATTAAATCATTGTAGATCACTGTGTGCACAACAGCAAGTTGGTGTATACACACATAAGAAGAGTATACACGGCCCATTTTTTTTATCCAGAGAAACAAGGGCTGTAATCATACCTAGGCATGTTCAGAATCTCCAAAATGTTTATGCTACTGAAAAATACTTCCATTATCACATTGGCAATGCACACTTCAGCTCTAGAGTCCTCCAGATAAATCCAGTGGCTCCAGCAAGAACATTTCACTGAGCCAAGCTACAGCACAATGCTATACAAGCTACAAGTCACACTTTGCCCTTAAAACAGTTGACAACAGGAGGTGTGAGCAAGGTGGCAAAATAAATGAAAGAAACACTAGGGAACAGCAGGTCTGCCACAACTACCACTCTGCATAGCCCCATTAAAAAAAGGAAACCCATACTGCTATGTTACCAAAGGCAAAAATTATGCAAAATCAGTCAAAAGGTGGTTGTTTTTTTTGTCTCCTAAATGCTGAATGTAGCAATTTTAAAAGAAATATATTTTAGATGTATACAGACAATGTTTTCTGCAAATGAACAAGCTTATTGTAGCCACTGCAGCATGTGTTTACAAGTATTTCTACTGACTCTGTATGTACCTATGGTGATGTCTGAAAGAAAGCCCATAATACCAGTGAGTTAATTTTAAAATCCAGCTGAACTGTGTACGCTGCTTTCCATTATCACAAACATAGCATTGTGCATCACAGCCCAAGAGGCAAACACTCAGTAACACCGGTTTTGCCCAATTCTAAGACAGCCTGTATTTTTCAGCACTCCTACCTACAGGTTAAGGAGATTTGACAGTACTTCAGCCAATTCTACAGACTGGTCTACAGAAAGGAGTGACCCCACAGATCAGGCTGGTTGTTAGAAATGCAGTATGTCTGCCCTTCAAAAAGCAGTTCATGCTGAACAATTTCAGGGTGGACAATTGAAAATAACTGAAAATAAGTGACTGCAACTGGCAGGAGTGCCAAGATAAAACTTACAGTGATTTTAAATACATCTTACGAGCTTACATTTAAGAGTGGCACCTAGCAGGCTTTCAAAATAAATGTTTGTTTTTCCAAAAATTTAAGATGCGTTTTACAATTTAATCATCATAGTTTCTGAACATGGGATTCTCCCCTTCAGCATGTTCAGAACAGGTACTTTTCTGCCAGAACAATGCCACTAAATCTTAACAGCTTTTATAATTGCCCTGTTCATAACACCTAATTCAAGAAAACAACCTCAATCAGAAATGATCTTGTGCATGCATGAGAAATTAATTTTCAGTACAATAGGTTAGCAGCATGAGCAGAAATGTCTCCTCTACAGAAGATAAGTGTAAGTTATTATCAAAATGGATGTAGGCGTCATAATACTAAGTGGCAATCTCTAAATTTTCTTGAGATTTACGGGATGTCGGTGTACAAAAGAATACAGGCTACACAGCATAGCAATATCCATATGTCAAGAAAAGCCAGTATAAATGCAGCTTTCACTTACTCTCATAACCCTGCTTTACTGGGGCCCTATGCAAGTCCTGCGTTTGGATGCTGGTCTCCATAAAGGCTGAAGGGATGCAAAAGGTGAGCACAGTTTATGGTATTTGACTGTTCACCATCATCTGCATAGTTCCACGACTGTCCTAGGATCAGCAAATATAACATGCAGAGCCACTTTACATGAGTTCCTATGAAAAGAGCTGAGATCCAAATTAAGTGCAGATCCTGCTCCACTTTTTGCCTAGTGCACCTTAAATGCTCTCTCTTAGAAACCTGAATGCTGCAGCATCTCTGTGAGGACAGAACGGAGATTCCTTGTTGCAGTGTAAAAAGCCAAAGTAAACCAACACTAATGTAACTGATTGAAATATAAAAGCAGAGCTTTACGATAGCATAGTTTAATGCTATATACACATCATATATAAAAATGCTACACCAGATATTACTGTATTATATGTTAATTAAAATTGTAAATAAATACGTTATATTAAATACATATTCTAATGTATAGAAAGTATTACAGAATTACGGAGGCAGAAGAGAATTGTCTGCCTTTTCGGAGAATGGAATCTACTCCTTTGAGTACCTTGACTTACCTAAACTCCAAGCAATTTGAAAATGTGGTGTTATCATGAAATGTGGTAAAATTGATTTTTCTTCAGTATATTGTCACTTGGCTGGAACAGCTATCCATGCCTATGATTTGAAATGGTAACTCTGAAAAAACTAGACTAGTAAGTTGTTTTTTACTGCAGGGAGAAAATGCAGTGTAAACTCCCAGTAACAGCATTAACCTGCCTTCACATTGCTCTGAAAGAATCACATGCAGGCATTAAAAGGGTGGTTCAGTTCATCACTATTATAGAAGTTATTTATATGTGATGCATGCCTACCCAAAGCATAGGCTGAACAGCCCAAGACAAGGCCTAAGCATAGTCAAGACCTGAGCAGACTTTTAATGTACAGATATATACATAGTTACTGATTGTATGAAACACCAACTCAAAAGTTTTAAATGCATTTTTTACTTTTAATTTTTTGTTGTTTTTTTTTTTCAAATCCTTGTGGCCTTCATAAAAGTTATAAACAAGACTGCAGAAAGTGTTTGCTATTTGCTCAAATCTGTTGATAAAGCTAATATCTTGGGGGCTCAGCCAAATGTGATTTCATTTCTTTAATTAAAATTTGAATTTCTGTGCTATTTGAATCAGGCTAGTCAAAATAAGTAAGGTACCAGCTGGATGAGTTTATACAGTCTGCACATATTAACTTGGCATTTTAACTGTTCAAACAAAGTCTAACAATGAAGTCATGGA
This sequence comes from Oxyura jamaicensis, assembly GCF_011077185.1. Lineage (NCBI taxonomy): Eukaryota > Metazoa > Chordata > Aves > Anseriformes > Anatidae > Oxyura > Oxyura jamaicensis. The sequence goes on along the minus strand of NC_048926.1, from coordinate 18,343,579 downwards.
AAAGATGTTGGAAAGGCTGAAACGTGTCCTTGTTTCAAAGGTGACTTGCAAAAACAGAAAATTCAGCCAGCTTGTTTGGTTTTGATAATGTGCTTACAAAGACTTGGAAGAGCTCTAGGAGTTGCTTTCTGTTTTCGGTCTACCAATTCTGGTCATCCCTGTTTTGACAGAAGTCCTTCTAGCATGACCTGCATTTCCCTAGCCGTAAGAGGACAACGAACCCTTTCTCAGCATATAGATTCTTCAGGAACTTCAACCTGAAAAGCTATTGCATAGTCTTTGGAATAAAACTGCTTCCTCCTTCTACAGAGTAACTTTTGCTTCTTTAATATCTGCACTCTTGTCTTGTAGTCTTGTGGCTTTTTTTCCCTTTTTAAAATTAGTTGGAAACTGAAGTGCTGAGATAGTAAAAGACCAGCTCCTGTTCTTACCCCTGCCATCAGAGTGGTTCCAAAGAGCGTGGATCAACATGGTGATATGCACTTTATATATATAAATATGTATATATATCCTGCTACCCTCTTCTCTCTGCTGTCCATGAGGTCTTCCCAGTAGACAGAGCCTTAATGCTTGCAGTACGCAAGAACACGAGCTGGGAGTACACTGCCTGTGGTCAACAATGCAAGTGTGGGCTCTGGTCAAAACTCTCCAGCCTGCCGGTAGTAAATGGCTGGTGGACACAGGCTTGCTGGTGTGCAGCAGTGCATGCAGACCTTCCAACAGGTGGAACAGCGATCTTCTTCCTCTGCTACCAGCTGCCTGCTGAAAAACTATCATTGGGATTTTACCACCTACGAAACGTCTTGCCCTCGTCAAATATGTGTGATATCAAGCTAAGAGATTCCAAAAGGTACCAGGGAAGAGAAACATCACACCCGCATGAATCTTGCTCACTTAGAAACATAAGGTAAGAAGAGACTAGGGAGTGGGAGGAAAAAGAAAAGAAAAGAACAATCTATGCAAGATCCATGCATCTTTTTGGCAGATAAGGCACAGATGTTATTTTTTTTTCTTTCTTTCTGTTTAATCCTCTTCAAGTAAGGGCATTGCTCAATTTTAGTCTTGCTTATTGTTGTCCTCTGTGTGATTTACACAGACCATGGAAGCTGTAATTTTATACTGTTGCTAAAAGTGAGGATTCCTTCATGGTTTAGCCATCTAGAAGTCTGTTTCCCTCGGGCTTCTTTCAAACACTAGCAGGTTCAAACTGGGTGATTCAGGAGCAAGTAGACAAATACTACATCACTTCTGTAACAGCAGTGTGGACGCTGAGAGGGGTGACAACAGTCATCCTCCTAGGGATATCCATCCTTGTTCACCAAAGTCCTTAAATAGATGGAAGGTGGGTACCCATCTCTTTTTTTATCATTACAGAAGTCATCTGGCAAGGATTACAAGAGAATACAAGTCTGTGCAATGAACTTAAGAGGCTAGAAAGCAAGTGAGGGAGAAGGGCACTGATTTTACACTGTGTTATAAAATCTTAGGTGTGAATTCTGACCAGTTTCATTCGTTCAAGGACACACAGAGACTTCTTCCTTCTCCCCTCCCTGCAAGAACTGCTGAAAATGTTATAGAGACCTCCAGATTTCTGTCTGGGTTTTTTCCATGCTTGAAATTCCAATGCATTACTATCTAGAATGTTTTTTCACCTACAATTTTGTTATTCTAAAAGCACACCCAGTGCATTTTTATAGCCAATGTCTACAATGACGTTTGCTCCAGATAAATAAGGACATTTGCCTCATTTTATTTTTCACAAACTTATCAAGAAGTAAATGGGTACGGTTACTCAGATTTTTTAAAATAATTCTTTTAGATCTTGGTGTGCTGAGGAAATGAATTGCTGCCTACATCTCAGAAAACATTTAGAAAACACTTTCTTAAGTCTGTTTTGCAAAAATCGTACCAGAAGTTAACAACATCATGGTAAAATAAAGCAACAGATTTGGAAAGCAGAGATGAAACATCAAGTTAGCCAGTGTTTCTTCCTCTTTCAGAAAACAAGAGGGCAATTATAGTAATTCCTCAAGGAAGACTTCAAAAACAGAAAGAAAGAAAAAAAAAAAACTAACTTCTGTACTCTCACTAAGCAAGTATCAAGATGAGACAGCCAGACAAGCATGAACTACAGCACCAGCATACACTCACACACTATCTCAAATTCTCACATGTGCACAAACTTCCCAAACCTGAACTTGCATGGGCCTGCAACAAACATTTAGGCTGAAGATTATGGAAGTCAGAAGATTTCATCACTTGAGTGAAGCTCTAGCAATTAGTATGTAGGAATTACTTTGCCAAAAATGCCTAGGGAATTTCCACAGCTAGACCTTAAAAAGCACAGAAATGAAGATGTGGGTGTGCTTTTCTTCTCAAGCTTAAAGCAACTGAATCTAGCATTTGTTGAAAGGTACATCAGTTCTGCAAAAAGAAAATGACAAGTGAAGGTGCCGTTTTGGTTTTAAGCCTCATGAACTAAACATTCCTCTTCTACAAATGTTTTGCCAGAGGCTAAAGAAAACTAAGCACAAGCGTAGCTGTCTAACACACTTGGATCCTCTATTCCAAAACACACAGGTATGCACAGGAAAACTGTAATGTAAGCATGTTAGACGTGCTTCCCTGTGAGGGGATGAGGGCTAGATTTGTAAAAGTATTTGGTTGTTGAGAGGCTCAGAGACACTACTCTGCTATCATCTACCCCTACAAATGTCTGTTTTCCCCTAAGTGCTCAGTTTTATTTTGAAAATGTCTAAAAGAGCACCCGTTTGTAAGGAAACCATGTCCTGGGATTGAAATGCTCTGTCGCCAGTCTCAGTGGGACTCTCACGCCAAGCACTTCCAGATGGAAAGGTGGGATTTCCAGCTCAGTGTGCTCTTCATTGTAGGGTTTATTTCAATGAACCTTCAGACCTGGAAGGGCGCACACACAAAACCAAGTAAAGTTTCTCACAAAGCACTGCCAAGCTGGTCCTCAACCGGACTGTGGGAAAAAAAGCAGTTTGAACCCCTTCTCTGTCTCTTTTGGAAAAGGAACATGAAGTCCTCCTTCCCTCACAGAAAATTCCTTAAACACTGGGTGCTCAATATCAAGGAGGCAGAGAGGAATCTTTAAACGTCCTATTGAAGTTATTGCCGTTCCACCACATACTTGTACTATTCCCATGGCTTTCCATCTTTATCTAAGTGACCAAAATGACAATCACTCTCTGCACACTGCAGATCACATACGATGCCCTCAACATGGGAGGCAGAAAGACCAGGATCCCTGAGCAGCAACAAGCACAATGTTTAACACATTTCCTCTCTGATACACAGAAAAAGCAACAGCGGGCTTATGTGTTTTTGGTTCATAATTCCAGACAAATAGATAAAGGCCAAATGGAAGAAAATTCTTGCCTCTAGTTCAGATTCCTTGGCCTTCTTTTTGCACAAAAAAAAAAATTAAAAAAAATTGCAGAAATTATTGAAAAACCTCAGACATGCAGACTTCTCAGTCCACTGCACAAAACATGCTTCCAATCACATTAAGCGGCTGTTCATCTATCTGCAGTAGATCAAACCCTTAACAAGACAAGGCAGTCTAAGGTTCTACCAACAGACGTATGCTTGGGGCAAAGCTGCCTTTATATTTTAGGTCCTTCTCAGGTCTAGAGGGATACAGAGATGGAGTCTAGAAACGGCTTCACTTTTTACCCCAAGCAGACAATCCATTTGCACTATGTAGAGAAAAATGGAGGAAGCATAACTTCAGAGTTCATCTTTTTAAAGCCAAGCCCATGTTCCCAATGTATCAAAAGACTGCTGTTTCTGCCACCTCCAAAGGCACATTTGGGTTATTTTACTGCACAAAGTTGTACACTAGAAAATAAAACACTGAAAGAAAGACACGTCGACTCTGTTTTCAGATGATCTATTATCACCAACAGATTTTTGTTTGGTCTGCACTGACAATAATAATCCTCACATACTGGCAACTATCCCAGACTGCAAATTTAAAAGATCTTATGTTGTAAGAACACCAAACAGTTCGTGTTTTCATCTGAAGTTTACAATTTGGAATTGAAAAGTTATACCCTGTTAGAAATAACTGTTAAGAGCAAAAGAACAGCCATAAAATAGAGAAAAAAAAAAAAAAAAAGTCAGTTTTCTTCTAGTTTGTCTCTATGCAACAAATGCATAACCCAGCCCTAACCCTGTTCCTGTGATGAATATGGCACTCCGGAGGCCAAACTCCCAAACCCATGCCATTTTCTGATTGCAAATATGCACCAGGGATAATACGTTGTTAGCTCAGAGGTGCTGGAGTGTTAGCATGTGAAGGCAGGCTGGCTATACTTTTCTCCAACCAGCTCCAGCACAGTCTTCTGGCACCAACTCAGCTCTAGGTATGTCATCATACTTCTGCACTGCTATGGTGGAAGCTCGCTTAGATGAATTTTTCCCAGTTCAAGAAGGTAAGCCTTCTTGTAAGTGCAAATTCAAACACAACTGAAAGAGAAATAGAGATGTGCAAGCTAAAGGAAATATGGGTTGAATCAAGCACATATCTTACTATTCCCAATCCTCTCCTCAAAGTAAACTGTATAATATATCTTAAAGTTTTAAGACTATATTTAAACAGTGTATATCACCTGCTGTTTTACTGCACCCAATAAAAAAATCTTTCCCCTTCCCAAGCATGAGATGCTGCCAAGGTCACGCTTCTCTCCAAATCTAAAATACTTGAGAGATGTTATCAGAACACAATGCCACACCAGCTAGCAGAGCAAATTCTCAAAGGTCAGTCTGTATTATTCAGTTCTCTCTTCAAAATAATATCAGGATTATTTAAGTTTCCACCCACAATTTTCAAGATTCGAGAGGAGAATGAAAATCTGAACTTCATGAAACTACTTGAAATGAAACTCTTGCTTTCTTAAATGAGTTGTGTACTTTATACCGACTCTGCCTCCTCAGATTTTCCTAGCAGTGGTGTGCACCTCTAAAAAGCCTGCCTTTTTTGATCTGTTGTAAAAACTCTTACAACCATTTCATCAAAAATCTCAAGATTTCAAGGCCTTGACAAAGGCAGATAAGGGCATGAAAGACTGAATCACTGTGGGTCACAGTTAAGGCTCTGCCTCTCTGGATACACACCACGACTTAGAAATCTTGAAAATAATTTCCAGTGAAGAAGTTCTCACATTTTGTTGTACAACTGTTACACACACAAATTTCTGTACAGCGTAGGTGTTGTTTTCATAGGTCTCTTTACTTCTAATCTTTGAGTTGAAAGCCATAGGTCAGCAATATAACACGAAAAAGGATGAATGATGGGCTATTCTTCTCACAACAGTGATGAACGCATGAATAGCATTAACTTCACAGCAGGGAAATCATCTACACATATTCAATGCTACAAAACCATATTTATCTGAATGAGTGTCCCTAGTTATACAGCAGATGATTCTTTCTTTTTCTGAGTTTCTTTCCCCCTAATGGATCACAAAGTGCCACACCAACAGCAATGCGAACCTCAGAAGCATGTTCCAGGTAGAAAGACGCCGAAAGGGTACCACATGAGCAACATCTCTTCAAGATAATAATGGCAATGGATGAAAAACCCCATCTAGGTACACTACGGCAGACCACTGTCCTCACAAAGGTGCAAAGGGAGTTTAATGTACAGCCAAACTGACAAACGCCAATGACTGTAAACTTCTCATCTGAACGTCCACCACTGCAAAACGCATGTAACACTTCCAACAATAAGGTCAGCTGGAGTATCTGCATCTTCAGATTACTTATCTATTACCTGCTACATCAGAGATTTAAGATACCTGATATACGTCAAAGAGTAATAGATGTTTTCATACCAGTTGATCTCCGGGGGTTGTAAACAAGCTCATTAATGTTTTATGTATCAGCCGCACAGGTAGATGTGGTTTCTTTCAGAGGCACACAGTCACACTGAGTAACCTCTGACGAACAGAAATCCCAACAAAGTCTAGACCTTTGGCACAGAATGAAAGCTGTCACTGATGTGTTTTGTGTATTTTTAGCAACAGACTACCTGAGTAAACACTGAAAGGTTTAGCCCAAGGCCAACAAGCCATACACGGAGAAAGTTTAGCTCCTGCTTCCTACCTCTGTCTGCATGGCACCGATACATTAAACTATAATTTCAGAAAATAAGTAATGGTGTTACCTTTCTGGACGTGAATGATGTCCGGAAAGTTGGCCAAATGCCCCTGATACAGCGCTAACAAATCCATCACAGGATCTAGGTCCTGTCGGGGCTGATCTGCAAAGAGGTCCCCGATGGCATCGTAGGCTTCCGCAGTGAAGGCTATGGCTTGGTTGAGGCCAGCCGAAAAGGCCTGCTGGTCCAGCTCAAACGCCTGGCTGAGGCACTTGAAGGAGTGCCCCACCTTCTGGTATTCCTTCTTGAAGCCAGTGACTTGTTTGCGGGCAAACTCGTTGGCGGTGTGATTGAGCTGCAGGGCGCTCTCGTCCATCTTCTTCGTGAAGGCTTTGAAGCCATCCACCTGGCTTTCCACCTCCTGCAAGTCCAGGCCGGCCCCAGGGCCAGTGGGGACACTGATGGTCAGGAAGAAGTTGGCACCCACCATCTCGTCTTTCTCAGCCTTGCGCTTGCCCTGCTTCCAGGCCTTCTCATCTGTGCTGGGACAGGTGAGGAAGTGTTGGAAGGCATCGCACTGTGCCAGCACGGGGTGGCTGCACATGTGGTCCATCCACCAGGCCAAGCCTTTGCGACGTTTGGAGATGAAGTCCTCCTCGAAGCGGCCAGTGGCCTGCTTCTCGGGCAAGTGGGGCACGGAGATGACGGGGAACTTCTCGGCCAGGCGCCCGTAGAGCCAGTCGAAGTGCTTGTAGCGGCGGTGCACCTGCTGCCCGGTGTGGCTGGGCACCAGCTTGTAGGCGATGTAGCTCTTCATGCCCTTGAACTTGGTCTGCTTGGTGGGGTCCTCGATGGAGCACTGGAAGGGGTAGGGGTTCTCCTGCCACTCGGGGCCGCGCGGGCCCAGCACCACGCACAGCTTGTCCCCGTCCTTCACGAAGCCCGACGCCTCGCCCAGCACGAAGGCCTCCCCGCCGGACTTGACGAAGGTGGAGAACCGGTTGAGGTTGCGGCTCACCGTGGCCGAGCTCTTGGCTCCTCCACCCGCTGGGTGCGGGTGTCCGGCTACGTGCCCCCCACCTCCGCCACCACCGCGGGATCCCAGGGACAGCTCGGACCGCGTGGACAGCCGGTAGCGCCCCGCCGCCCCGCCACCCCCTGCCGCCTCGTAGTCGGGGTAGGAGCTTCCCAGCGCTCCCGGCTCGTCCGCCACCGTCGAGCTGTCGTCCCAGTCGTCGTCCCAGTCGTCGTCGCTGCCCTGGCTGGGCTGGTAGGGACCGCCGTAGGGCGCCATAGGGAAGGGGTACCCGGTGGCGGGCGGCACCGGGAAGGGCTCGGGGGGCTGCTGCGCCGCCGGGGGCTGCTGCTGCTGCTGCTGCTGCTGCTGCTGCTGCTGCTGCTGCTGCTGCTGCGCCGCCGGCTTGAAGGCGGCGGGCGGCGGCAGCGGCTCGAAGCCGGCGGCGGGGACGTTGGCGTAGCGGGCGGGCGGCGGCGGCTCGGCGGCGGGGGCGCGGATCACCTGCACGTAGGAGGCCGGGAAGAGGCCGCGATCGCCGCGGCTGTTGACGCCCTCCAGCCAGCCCTCGATGTCCTGCTCGCTGCACAGGCTCAGCACCTCGTGCTCCCGCAGCGAGATCTCGCCGGGGTTCTCCGACCTGAAGTCGTACAGCGCCCGGGCCCGCAGCGCCATGGCCGCGGCGCGCTGCTGGCGGTGCGGGCGCTGCTGCGGTGCGGAGCGGAGCCGCGGAGCCCCGGCGCGGC
>NC_048926.1:18291555-18330691 GCF_011077185.1 Oxyura jamaicensis | reverse complement strand
GCGGAGGCGGAGGGGCTGGGCGCTGCGCCAGGCCCGGCGGGCCCGCCCGGCCGCCTGGAGGCTGCGTTTCAGGGCCAGAGGGAGGCATTTGAACCCCGGGTCCTGCGGGGTGTGCTGCGGAGGCGCTGGGTGCGGGGGCTGTGCCTCCCCGTCACACACACTCCTCTGGGTCACCCCTGACCTGGCTGCCCTCACTTACAGTCAATGTTTTAGATGTGGATAACATGTATTCTGTCCCTTTTCAAAAATAGGTTCATCCTGTCCATGTTTGCTTTCTGCAGAGAAGCCTCAAGCCCATCCCTACACTTCTTTTCCTACCCTGGACATTTCCCCTCATAACTCCTATGGCACTGGGCCCTGTGTTGTCCCCTCACACGCACCCCACCCCATCCGTGGCCCTTTGGCCGTCCGGTATACCAGGACAAGCACTTCCCTCACAACTTCTACTTGGTGGAAGAAAGGCAGGGCAGCAAATGCTGACTGCACTCCCCTTTCTGCCTGCTGTCTTCCTCCCAGGTGCGCCGTTGCCTTCGCCCTGCCTTACTGACCGTTCTCAACCCTGCTGGCAAAGCAGCATGTACCCGTTTGGTTTCCACTTCTTTGTGTTTTCCCTTCAGCACCCTGCCAGGTTCTAAGCTCTAGCTTATTTCTCTGACTTAGCTCAAAGTCTATTACCTCTCAAAGGTCTTTGTGTCAAATAATTTGTGTGAGCTTGGGAGCAGTTCGTTGGAATGCTACAAGACCCGCTCCTTGCTTTCAACAGATGTAGATGTAGAACTGAGCAGCAAGGTTTAGAGGTGGGCTTGTCAGTGCTAGGCTAAAGGTTGGACAAGATGATCTTAGAGGTCTTTTGCAACGCAAATGATTCTGCGATTCTATGATCGCTGTTATTAATGTCGTTTGACACCTGAGTTTTGCTTTTGCTCACTTTTTTATTCTGACCTCCATTTTCTGATTTGAGTGGTCATATTATCACAGCACTTTTGTGTACTGTTGCTTAACATTTTTTGAATGCATTAATTACCCCCAGTACTCTGCATCTGCCTGGCTCTGGAAGTCTGTTTTAATCAGTCGATGCTAATAGTGCCCAAAGAGCCTCATAGCTCACCACATAAGCAGCTCCTAGGTGGCCAGCCCAGGGGCATACGTTTACATTATATCGCTTGTACCTCCATCTCCAAACCTGAGCACAAAATGTGGAATAGCAATTTACTCAGAGCAGTGCTGCATATCCGCATCCGTGATAAATCAAGAAGCATCAGTCTCCTTCCAAGGGACAGCTGGCAGCTGCTCAGGGCTGTGCAGCTGAAGACCTTGACTTCAGACAGCTCCCTATTGAGGCTGCTGGATTTTCCTCGTCAGCATGCTGATCTGGCCTCGTCATCACTGACCCACCCAGCAGAGGTGTTCCTCAGGCCCTGTGTCAGCATTTGTCAGCGCCCTTGGAACCACCACAGCTCTTTTTCCACTAGGGCTAGTGGTCGATATCTTTTGGCCGCTGCAGTCAGTGCCTGCCATCCATGCAGACAGGATTTTCTTCTGGGGAACACAGGAACTTCTGTGGTACGTGGTCCAGGCTCCAGCATGCTGCTCTCAGCCCTAGTGGCCAGCTTAGAGTGAGTACTAAAACCCCAATAGGAGATATTAAGGATCAGCTTAACCTCTGTCATAGATTTTATCCCTAATTCTCACTACTGCAAAAAACAAAGATAAGTGATCTAGGTTTTATATTCCTTCAAAGTTACTCCTAATACTGATCATAGTTTGATCTGAGCAGGCTTTGCATTCACATGAATCCTCACAGGTTAAACTACAGGAAAATTACTACCCATTCTGCCTTTTCTGTGCTATTTATTGTTTTATATGTGTTTTCTTTCATCTTATTCTGCTCCTTTCCCAACCTTTTCGGTTCCTATTCATCTTAATTTTCAATTCCTTTAATCATTACTGCTGTTTTCTCTGAAACAGTTTTGTTTGTTTGTTTGTTTGTTTGTTTGTTTGTTTTCCTCATGGGTTGATCCATACTGTAAATAATGCTGACCTGCTAGAGTTGTATAGGCAGATGATTTATTTTTTTCTTCATTGAACACCCAGGAGTGACCAAAAGATGCCATTCTCAGCTACCAAAGCAGCTCAGGAACTGGATTTTGCTGCCCCAAGTGGTGAGAAGTTGTGTTTTCAGTGCCTGGCAGACTGCCTCTGTCCCTGGAAAGGAAGGAAGGAGGCACAGAGCTGAGCTGGGGGCCGGCTTTACTTCACAGGGTCCAGTGATGGAGAGGACAGTTGTCCTACTTTCTGCCTTTACCCCTCTTAGTGTTTTCTTAATAATTTCTGGCTCATTATTTGTATCTAAAACAGACACAAGCAAAGGTGTGAACTTCAAAAGGTGCAATAACTGCTACCATGAGGATTTTAAGGCATAAAATCTGTAAAATTAATAAAAACTTTATTATTATTATTATTATTATTATTTTTTTTTACATAAGTGTAAACTAGTTAAGTGGTTATTCTCTAAAATGTTCCAGCTTTGAGACTCTAACAAAAATTAAATAACATGAAATTAAGTCACAGCTTTTCAGGCACTATATTAGGCAAACATATGAAGGGAGAAAGTGTGTTATATTATTTCCCAAGTGGACAAAACTGCAAAGAGAACTTGGAACAATAACTAGCTTGAAATTACATTTTCCATTTGTCTCCCATCAGTGAGCCAGCTCTGACGACCATTGTGTGCAGAGAGTCTGTTGTGGGTTTTTAAATGAACTTTTTTTTTTTTTTTTTTTTTTTTTTTTTTTTAAATCAAGAAAGCCTACCTGAAAATTAGAAACGAACCTAAAAAAAGATTTTTGAGGTTTTGAAAACACCAACTTCTTAGGCCCTCAGTTACCATCCATAGTGCTAAGTGGAAAGGCTGAATTGATTAAGCCTTGCTTTTTTGTTCAGACTACCAGAGGCAAAGGTTTCAAAATCAGAATAGCACATATTGATTTCTGTCATTTTATCTCCATGAAACATGTATCTGAGTGCCTTCCTTGGTAGCGAATCTCTACCCTCTTCATTGGGAATCAAATTTTCAGAGTCAAAGTGAATGTTATTCTGATTCTGTTGAGCTCAGAACCTGTAACTCAGTTAAAAGGATTAATGTTTAATGTGTTCCTAGAGATCTGTAATTTAGGGGTGGAAAAGAAAGCCAAACTAAATCAAAAAGTGTGCAGATGCCTAAGTTCAGGATGCCTCATTGCTTTCATTTGGAGTTTGCTATCTCAAGACTCCTGAGAATCCATGCTGAAAGAGTTGTTTGAAAGCATTGTGATGTATTTTTCTGCTCTGGTGCAGAAGCTTGTAGTAAAAAATTTGGGAACATGAAGGAAAAGGTAAGGATTTTGAGCTCTTTCCTAACAAAGTGAGTTAGTAGAGGCCCAGTAAACGAAAATAATAAAATTGTGTATCAACCCAAATTTAATTTTCCTTGAAGCCCTCAAATATTTCCTTATTTCTTTTGTGGATTTTCCTCTGTGCTATAACTTTGTTGCTTTAGTAAGGAAAAGAAAGTGATTCTTCCAGGAGGGAAGATGAAGCTCTGGTGGGATTTAGCCTTTTCACCGTCACCATTATGAAGATACCAACTTGGAAAAACCATAACCCAGGATGTTGGACAGTGTCCTAGTAGGAAACAACCAGAACAGTGCTTTGTGCAAGGAAGTGTTCCTCAATACCATTCCTGAGAGCAAACTCAGTCAAGCACAGGGTACGTGCTTTTTATTGTTGCTATTTATGTTGTTTTGATTTGTTGTCAGTAATATCTCATCATAACTAGAAACTAATGTAATTTATTTTTTTTAAACTGTAGAGATGGATAGAAATTTCACTTCAAAGGTAAATGAAGTGGCTTTGTTCCATTTCTACGTTGTCTGTAACTGTAATGTCTAATTCTGAACGGTATGAGGACTTGCCAGAGCAGCAGTTACCACGCCTAACAAATCTGCCACTAGAGGGCGCGAAATGATTTTAAAAACAAGTTATCAGTCTGAAAGATTAAAGATTTTAAACTAGCAAAGCAGTGAAGTAAATACAATGAATGTGACAAATAATTCTAGTTTATTTTTCATTTTCAGCTTTAAAAAGATCAAATAGTATTAGCTTTTAAATGTTCTTTAAAATCATACTTGAAAATATATATCTATTTTCAGGTGTCAGAAATGGAGATACTTTATTTTGTGCTATGGAATTTAGGCAAAGATGCAGTGGAGTTTAGGAGAAAACTTTTTTTTTTTTTTTTTTCCCAACCATGAACATAAATACATCAGAAGTTGCATAACAGTTTTGAAACTAGGTTATGTAAAATAAGAGATAATTGAGCAGAAAGACAAAGGTTCTTGTCTGACCTTTGCAATACATGTTAGTTACCTCAGCCCCTGTCTGCTTAATAGGTGGCTGGTACTCAGAAATTCTCAGCCCTGCATTTAATATTGCTGGGAATGCATGTCTATCTCTGTTCCCTGGCTGAAGAGATACTACTTCACAGCTATGCAAGGATGGCCATTAAGATAAATCTGCTCTGTATGCCGTCCTTCCATGCTGTGTAATAGGGGCATGCACTAGACAGATATTCAGGTGGTACTGAAAGTCTTTCATGGTCACAGAGAAACAGGCACAGGTCAACTGCCAGTCCTTGTCATACACAGAGTCTGAATTTACCTCCAGAATTTAAAGACTGAGATATATTAGCAAAAGCAAACATATGAGCCAGATGTGCTTTAGCCCGAGCTGCACAAGTCTTTGAGGAGTAATATCAGTCCTAATAGATTGCAATCTAATACCTGTCATGGCAATCCCAAGCACAAACACAGGCTGGGCTGAGAATGGATTGAAAGCACTTGAACAATTTATGGAGGGTTGTGATAGGTGTTCCATGAACTGCAGTCTTTAAGTGCACATTCTTTCTCAAATATATTACAGGATTCACAAGGAAATTAGCAGGTGGGATGACATGGAGTCTTTTGTCCAGGGGATCACAATGGAGATCATCATTGATCTTCTAACCTTTAGACCTATTGTCCTGGTTTCAGATAGGACAGAGTTAATTTTCCTCCTAGTAGCTGGTAGGGTGCTATGTTTTGGATTGGGATGAGAGGAGTGCTGATAACATGCTGATGTTTTACTTGTTGCAGAGCAGTGCTTACACCAAGCCAAGGACTTTTCAGCTCCTCGCTCTGTCCTGCCAGCGGGCCGGCTGGGGGTGCAGCAAGAGCTGGGAGGGGACAGACCCAGGACAGCTGACCCAAACTGGCCAGAGGGGTATCCCATACCACCTGGTGTCATGCTGAACAATATATAGGGGTGGCTAGCTGGGGTAGGGGGGGCGGCTGCTTGGGGATAGGCTGGGCATCGGTCAGTGGGTGGTGAGCAATTGCATTGTGCATCACTTGTTTTGTACATATTATTATTATTATTATTATTTCCTATCTTAATAAACTGTCTTTATCTCAACCCACAGGCTTCACTTTCCCATTTCTCTCCCCCAAGCGAGGGAGGGAGGGGGGAAGGTGAGCGAACGGCTGTGTGGTGCTTAGCTGTGTGGTGCTTAGCTTGACTTCTTAGGTTAAATTTTAAGTTGCGGAGATGCTTTCACTTTGACATTTTCAAAATGAAAATTTCAGTTTTACAGAAAGTAGATGTTTTCGAGAGAGCTAATAAAAGTTTAAGACAGCTATTCATCTCTGATCCTGAATATCTGAAATTACTAAAATCATGCGCCTTATCAAACAAAACAGACTTCCTCCATTTTTGGATTTTTGTCTATGTGTTTTACTTATTCAGGAGAGATATCTCAGGTTTCTGTAGGTTTGGAGAAATTGTTCTCCTCCTACCTTTCCCATTTACTAGGTTACAGCAAGCACTGATAAATTAAAAGCATCTAGCAAATTTTCTTCAGTTCCCTTCACAGATCTAGAAATCACAAGCCCTGTGCTGTCTGTATACACAGTTCTTGCTGTACATGGCATTTTGTAACAGTTCGTTTTTTATTGATTCCCATATTTCAAAGGAATTGACTGGGATTTTTGCTTCAAGCTGAGCTCTGTCTGACCTTTGACCAGCATGGACAGCAAAGGATGTCTTTAGATGCATTCATCTAACAGCTAAAAGTTAAACAATTTTAGCTCTTCTGGCCATGGTTAGTGCTCAGGAGATGTTTCATGATGGTCAGATACAGATAATGAAAGATAAATAAATAAATAAATACAGCTGTATTTATAGAAACCTCAGTCTGAAATGTCAACATTATTCTAACCAGAAGTGGCCCTATCTACAGCAGGGTGTTTGATAAGCCGTGAGCTTCTGCAAGTTCAGCCTACAGTGAAATGCCACACATACGAATACAAGTTTTTGATTCTCTTCTTACAGTTTTTCTCTCTCTTTCCTGCTTGTTTCCCCCTTTTCTCCTCTATTAGGCTATACAATACTATTAGGCTATACTATACTATACAGCTTGGGCATCACCTTTCCTGAACATTTGAATTATAAATTGCTTCATGACTGGTGTCTGTGTCAAGGATGCCAAGAGAAATTTTTCCACCTGATTATTTGATGGAAGTTTCATTTCTTTTTACAATGTCTTCCATTGAAGCATAACCCCCTTTTTTTCATTAGCTTTAATCTCCAAAATTTGAAAATATGGTTTCTTGTTAAAGTTATTTTCCAGCACATATGAATTGTACTGAGTAACTTATTTCTGAAATGCAGATCTCTCCTGTCCCTTTGACTTGATGATCAAGTACAAATTTTTCTTGATCAGACTCTTTTGATCTGGATTAAATCAATATTTTAAAATCTAATTTAGGGGTTAGAATTCGTAAGAATTCCCTCATGGTAAGAAAGTTACAGAGAAGAAAAAAGTGACCACCTAAAATACTTCCGTTTAAGTAAAATCTTTACTGCAAGATGTGACATTTTGATTTACAAAGATAACCTCAGTGATCAAAGAACTCAACTTCAAAGAGTAAGGAATTTCACAGTTCATGTTCCTTGGATCCTGTACTGGATTCAGCTTACCAAAATGTGTTTTTCTTGGCCCTTATTGTAAATATTTAGTCAGTAGTTCCCCAACAAACTCTTACAGAGGCTGTGGTTTGCAAACATGGGCTGGATTAACAATCTTCATGTAGATATTTTTGCTTTAGAATTCCAGACTTGAGACTCTACTTTCTCTTCTAGTAACAAAATTCTTCATTTAGCCACAATTGTCAAAATTCTTCTGCTTCCCCAGTAGTTAAAAATTATCTACAACAAATGAACAAACACAAAACAGACTGAAAAAGTGCATGTGAAACTGTTGGTATTGCATACTGCTGGTTACTGGATCTATTCCAACTATATATATTAGTAAAATAAAATACATCATTTACATACTCTAATATGCTTCTTTTCCTTGTCCTATCCAACCTGAACATCGCTCATGGCAGATCTTTTTGTGCCTACAGGGACACAAATCTGGGGTCATGGCACTGTGTCCCAGTCCCAACCCCTTCACCCTACTGGAGAAGCACAAAGGAGTTCCTATATGGTAATGAGGTGGTAATGAAATGGTGTGAATTGAGATGCCCGGGAATCGGAGGTGGCCTGTTAAAGGAAGGATGGTGTGCGACTGAGTAGTCTGAACACAGCTGTAAAGTCTCTTGAAATCACCACGTAGATCAATGTAATCTGATTTTCTTTGTATTTTAATTAACATAAATAATAATCACTGCCATGGCAACAGCCAAAGTGTGGAAACTAGTAAAAAGAAGCAGAATGCTCTCTTCGGGCTAATTTCTCGTTTCTCTCTGTCTGTTTCCCCCCACCTTACATCACAGAAAAGTGATTTTGCAGGGGCAGGATTAAATCACAGCAAAATAAGTTTACCTTAACCTTTGAAGTTTGGATCCTCTGCTGTTTCTGAGGGTGGAGACCCCTCCAAGTGAGCATTTCAGGCACAGAATGATGCTGGAATGGGGCATGCAGGTTACAGCCCTTTTAATCACTTCTTCCCACTTTCTATACTACTTTTTTGAAAGTCTGACGCTGTCCCCCTGCGCTAAGCTATTGACTGCTAATATATTTTGTTCAAAGATCCTTAAGATCTTAACAGATTCACCAAAACTGCTGTGGATTTGTGGATAAAGTATAAAATGGGAATGCACTCTGTTTATATGGGAGCCATTTAGTCAACTTCCTGCAAAATATCGTTAATTTGTTAAACTTTTTTGTTAATTTTGGTATTTCAGTTCCACATTACACTGAAAAATAAACACACCTTTTAAGTTTGAGCTGACTGCCTTGCAGAAATGTCCAAGATAAATATTGATATATATAGCAAAATCAAATGAGGCTTAGAATTCATATTTCTGCTAATGTCTCTTAATCTGAATTGAGTCCTTAACAGTTTCTTTCTGGTATCAAGCCTTCAGGCTTCATATATGCATCAAGGCAGGGACTGCTTTTATGGTGCATCCTTTACAGTGTATATTGATTATGACATCAGGATGTGGATAATTATGACAGAGTTACAAAAAATATATTTAAAGTACTATTAAAATACATATGGCTTTCACCACTGTAGGTAGATCATGGGTTTCTAGCAATCTTGTAATGTAGAGCATTGTCAAACCGTGCACTGCAAATCATTTCACTTCATTAATTTTTCATTGTAGCTTTGATGTAATGCTATCATTTTTATTCAAGACTTGGATTTGTTTAAACCCAGCATCCAAACTCAAAATCAGTTCATCCACACAAAAATGCTTCAACTGCTTTTAGTGCTTGTACCGCTGCACTGCTGCAGCATTTTTGGAGCACTGAGCTCTAGCTTCCAGGCTAAGAGGAGAGCAAGATCTCCCAGAAAATGAGGACTGGAACACATATTAAAGGAATTGTTGCCAGTGGACCCTGTGGATGCCTTCTCATCCCATCTTGCTTCTCATACAGCATCACATAAGCACAGGGAACCCCTTGCGCTGTGCCACCCAGCCCCATGTGGCACCAGCTGGCTGCTTCCCCGCTGTGTTTCCCAAGCTCCTCTGTCTGCAGGAGCCCCGTTTGGACATCTCAATTATCTGCACAAACAGCCAGCTGAGCTCCGTGCTGCATTGATATTGTGGTATGATGAGACAGCTAGATGCCAGATGGCCCTGAAGGCTGCAGCGTGGCACCTGCATCAGTAAGTCTTGCTGGATCAAAGCAGAGCTGAGAGGGACGGCTGCACCTGTTTATTAGTTTACTGTGAATCAGTACATCAGCTTGAGGGAATGAGGATTTGGCTGTAGCAATAGCTTTGGAGTGACTAGTTTAGATAGGGCACTCACACTCTACCTCTTACGCCATCCGGCTGTGCTAGGAGTTTGCGAACTTTGGAGGTTGTGTGGTGGTATCCATCCTTACCTGATGGGAGTGTAGAACTGGTGGGTGGGAAAATTAACGGGGTGTGCAATTGGAAAGAAATGTAGCTGACGATTGTATGTGACTTATTCTCTAATTCATTTTCTACTAACAACCTAAATTTGCCAGTTAAAGTAATTTTGAAATGTGTTTCTTAGCCCTTTAAAGATGACCATCATACAAAAGTAAATTCTTTCTCAGAGGAGGTTAATTATTATACCTCAAAATATTAAAATATATAAGTATATATTCCAAATCAGTTGGAGAGTTTTTCGTGCTGGAGCCCACCTCTGGTGGACATTCTTCTGTGCCTAGGCCCACCATGGTGCTACAATTTTCTGTCTCCTCTTTGTGCACAGAGCTCTGCATGCTGCTGCTTCTGCATTAGCTTGCAGGGCTGGGGAGTGACATGCTTCGTCAGCAGAACAGGGCTACTCACTGGCATCAGGGTCAGACAAAAGCACTGAAACAAGCTGAAGAACACAGGGGAAAATGAAAATGATTCCTTGCATCTGTTCTGCTTGTGCAAGCAGCTACTGGAAATACTGCCCCTTGAAAATATGGTCATCAGAGTTACTACTGTGTGGTTAAAGAGTGCGTGAGAAATACTTGACTTCTTTATAAAAAGAGCATTTTTAAGGGCTGGGAAGGACATTTCAAAGGTTGATGGGACTTGTAAGGGTATAGCCCACAGTGGAACAGAGAGCCAAGGCCCCCAGCTAGCACCAACCTGAATGGGGGTCCTGAGCTGCAGTGCCATATTTCTCCTGTCTCTCCATCCATAAACGTATTTTTAATAAGGGACAATTTTTTATCTTGTGCACAGCATTGGATGCTCCAGGCTTTATGGACCTGAAGTGGCAAAGAGGAATGTATTTTCTGGCTCCAGCATGAGCAGGTCCACCTCAGCTATCTCTGATGCAATGTGCAGGTAGAACTAATCCCTTAGACTTAACCCCTGCCTTCAGCGCAGGGCCATGGAGATGCTGTCCTCTGGATGATCAGGGACAGCTGTTGTCTCTGGCAGTCAGCAGGTCTAAGGCCAGCATCTCTTTCAACTGAGAAGGCACACCCAGTATTTTCAGAAATATTCCTACTCCCATTAGAAGCCAAATATCATAGTGTTAGTCAGATAAAAATGCATATTTTGATTTCCAGCTATGAGCTGTATAAGGAATGAAAGACCTGCCCTTCTTAACAGGAATTTTGCTGTCATGATTACCCCAGGGGTTTCTCCTCTCTTCCAATATCCATAGCTGTAGCTGAGTGGTTACACAGTGAATGATGAGTGCTGTATCAGCCTCAGTTCCCTTTACTGCAAGTATCAGATTGTGTCGAGACATCTCAAATGCCCTGGATACAGCAGATACTATAAAAAGACAAGGCAATGTCTCAAAGTCCAAGGCATTTGTGGGCTTTCTGCCCACAGGGGTCACACACAGAAATGTGTTTGTGACCTTGCTTTCAGCAACCTTTTCTGATACTGAGACATTTTCTTCTATGAAAGCATTTTTTACAGTGCTTAGATCCATGCATGAAATCAATTTACCCGATTTGGAAGAGCAGCCTGATCAATTACAAAGGTAATTCTTCACTGACAGATACTGAGAAGGTTCAATAACTTGCTCTGCAGTGCTTGCAGCAGCATATATTGTTTATTCTGGGCCAGGATTTTGTGGCCAGCCAATATCAGGGTTCTTAATTTAATCAGATCAGTGTGTATTAAACCTGCCTTAAGCTGTAACTGGTCAAAAATTCTTTGCTGTTTACAGATGTCTCATTCTGCTGTTCATGAGCAATATTAACAGCTCTCTCCTTGATGTTCAAATTCAGTTCTAATTGAATTACAAAAGCAAAACGTCACATACGAATGAAAACAGCTCCTTACAGAAAATTCAGAAGTGCTCTGCCACATACTTTGAGACTCTTCTGGTAAACATATAAAAAGTATTCATCCCAAAACTTTCAATAAACTGCTACTAAACAGATGACAGATACACTTCCCTGTGCTGTACCTGGAGCTAAAAGAGGGGGAGCAAGTGGGACCCCATATTCCAGCACGGTCTCACTTATCTACCACACTGGTGTGGGGCCGGGACACGTGGCCATTCATGATGGAGCATGGGCTTAGGCCTCTGTATTGGGTTCCTCTGGCTGCTAGCAAAGAAGAAATCTGGCTGCGTGCATCCCTGACATGTTTGGGTCAGTACATTCTGCTGGTTTATGACAGACAGTGTCATCAGCAAGTACAGAACTGGGCACAGAGATGCCAAATCCCTTATCCAGTTCTGTGAGGCAGGCCCGTACACGTGGGAAGAACTCTGTAAATGTGGTGTTTACGTATATAGAACAGATGATGTGATTTTGGCTGTCTGATCTAATTCCTTGCCAAGTTTCCAGTAGTTTAATCATCATCTAATTTAGAATAATTAAGTCAGTTTTTTTTTTTTTTTTTTTTTTTTTTTTTTTGACTGCTTTTTCACTCTAGGGCTGTAAACACAATCACCACTTACATAAATAAAATCATTTATATAACAACTTGTAATTTTAAATGGTCAGATGTACAAAATTATCTGTGAAGAGAAAGTCAGCAGAGGTCAGCAAAGCAGGTTACTCACTGGTGACTCTGAGCTGTATCCCAGAAATTGTGCCATAAGGTGATATGGAAACCACGGGTCTAAACATGAGTTTTTATAAAGTTAGCATGCAAAGTTTAAATCTAGGCCTGTATCTAGACTTCACAATTTTTAATCCATGCTACATGTTCCATCAGATTAATGGCTAAGAAAGCTCCTTGACCTAGAAGTGTATAAAATCTAGACCAAATTTTCTGGTGTGATTGATCGCTCATTACCTTAAACCAATATACAAATCAGATGTAAGTAATATGAGGTGGAATTGTGAGTTAAATGGAAATGTAGGGACAGGTTTTTGATTTAGCTTGGTTTGTTAAAAAATAGCAGTTTCTTGACTTATGCTCCATTCCAAATAATAATAATAATAATAATAATAAGTACATTATGGAAATTTACAATCCAGGTCTTATTCTGCACTTCTTGTACAAATTCTTTGTCTGTACAAATAATAAATAAAATGCAAGAATTGGATTCTCCAGTTTTCTAAATTGAACTGCTTTCAAATGCCTTCAAGTCTAAACAATCACAACAAAAGTCTTTCTGATGAATGGACATGTGCAGAAGTGCAAGCTTCAGGCTTTCATTTCAGAGTAAAAGAACTCTCTGGCTTCAGCTGGTGAGTGCCAGGGTTTTGTTCATCAGATTTTTTTCATAGTCTTAAAATTGTATTTGTATTCAATTTCATTTGAATATGTTTTTAATTTGGCCAACTGGCAGATGGCTATTGTAAAGAGTCTGTATTTAACTTGGCACTTTCCATTCTGCATTCCTCGAGCACAGCAGTCAAACTTATCTCCAGTGTGCATGAAAGGAGGCACTTTCATTTGCAGCTGCAAATTTTTGAGCACTTGCAAACTCATGTAGAGCATTTTTTTGTTAAAATGTTGAGAAGACCAGTTACAAGGTATAGTGGGCAGATGTTATTTTCATCTCTACTACTCTTTTTTAAATCAGAGAAACTGAGAGAGATATTAGACATGTGTCAGTAGACATGTAGTAAGGAATGCCCACACTAAAATTGGACCCATGTTGGTACAGAAAGAGTGGGAGAAAAAAAAAATAGAATAATTTGATCTTGAAGATACAGTTGGAGGATGTCAGCCTAAACTGCCAAGCAACATGAAGAATTAAATATTCAGCTTATTGATCTACAAGACAGTGAATAATGATAAAGGCATCCATGCAAGAGTAATGTCTTTTTATTGGCAGGACTTCACAAAGAAGAACTTTATCCTTTTGAGTATTTGTAAGCAATATCTTTCTTCATGGGTTGCAAATAGGTAGCAGAATGTGTTAAAAAACAACAAATTTCTAAATCTCTTACAGTATTTTATTTCTGTCTTTGACAGAAAGTTTCATTTCTACTTACTGTGTTTTCAAACAAATATAGCCAGTGAGTATTATAGTTTTGTATAGTTTCAAACATGTAACACATTTCTAAAAAGTGCTTTTTCAAGGATATTTTGTATATAAACTTGAACTGTGGATTTTTTATTTTTTATTTTTTTCTTGGTAGTATCCTTCAGTTTGTGTGTTTCTCCAGAGCCTAGGAAGAAGAACTTAATCTAAAAAAAATTAGAAAGCAGCATTTTTGGTATGTAAATTAAATTTCAACAAACAAACAAACAAACAAAAACCTCACAACCTGTCTATTGCTTCTTTAATGATATATATTGCAAATGCTTATTGAAAAAATACAACTCCTTCTTCACTGAACTCTTAAATGTGTTTTCTTTTCAATATTATCAAATAGATTTTTTCTCTTGCTGTGATTAGCCTAAATTTTCTACTGTTCAAAAAGCCTAGCTTTCCAGCATACATGTAGCCTGAGAAAAGTAGTCTAACATTTCACATCAAAAAATAAAATCAGCCTACTGAAAAATATATACAGAGATTTTTCTTTCCTGTAATATAAATACAGGAAACATGCTTTCTACACTCTACGGCATTACTTGAATGATATCATCTTGTTATATTAAAAATAATTTTATCTCACCAATAAACTATGGACAAGGTTCAAAATTCATCCCCACCGGGTTCTTCATTTCAACAACCAAAATGCCATCATGGCAGAAGAGCGCAGACAAATCTTTGTTCTCCACTCCGTCAGGCAATTTGTACTGTCTGGTAAAGCTTCTCGATATGAAACCATGTTCATCCATCCTGGGTCCATGCTGAGCTTTGATCAGGAGCCAGCCTTCAAAAGTCTGAATGATGATATCTTCAGGGCGGAACTGCACGACATCCAGCAAGACCTGAAAGCCTGTGTTTCCCTGCTCCTGGCCACTGCTCTCAGCCCCAGTTGTACTTTCCACCATTCGCCTTCTGTTGCTCAGTGCTGCTGTAGAAGGGCCCGGCAAAGCATACAGAGAGTGATCCAGTTTGTGTGCTTCCAGCTCCTGGGCAGCAAACTGCTCTTGATAGCGTACAGGAGTTTCCACCCAGTGTCTTATAACAGCTTCTGCCATTGCTGAGGCAGAAAGATAAGTTGCTGCGTTCGTGTTGCCTGGGGGAAGCTACGGAGTCAGACCGAACTCTTCCCAGGCATGTGCCGTACCCTCAGGCTCGTTGATCACTTGATGTAGCCTCTCACTTTTAGCAGGGAGAGCTTAACGCTTAATCGGACATGCCATGCTCGGTGAGGCTCGTTTCATCTCCTATCTGCTAACAATAGAGCACTATTTATAGTGCTAGGGTCTTCAGCGGCTGTAACAGTTTTCACATGTGCAGCTTCCATGCATAAGTAGTAGAAGCAAAAATGTAATGCACTGCTGTTTATTGCAATATTGTGATGTTGGTTCATGTGAATAATGAGCAGACATAAAATATGAAATACTCTTTTATTTAAATGGACGTTTAATGATTCAATTTTTCCAAGGTATACATTGCAATAGATACAAACTGAATTTCTTCTAATTGAAAGATAAAGTTATTGTACTGTACAAAGGGAAGAAGTTTAAGTAGCTTGACAGCAAGAACAGAGTAAAATTTAGATTAGGTGAATTACAAAATTAATTAGATGTTGTTGCTTAGATTGTTCACAGGTGAAATATGGGCTTTGTGAACAACCTTACTGGAGAAAGGAGGGAAATATAATCATCCCTGCCTAGAAAGGGGGTGGCTAATGGCTGACTCTGCAGTCTTAGTGACCTACAAACACAGCAGAGTCTTCTGCAGTGTGTCAGGGAGTCAGACTCAAGAGTACAGGGGAAATGAGAGGGAAAGTTCATGTTTCACACTTTCCAGCAGATCACAGAGTTATTTTTCCCTAGCAGAATAGTAAAGAAAACTCCAAATCCTTAATGCTATCCCATTGTCCCAGCAGCCTTCATCTTCTGGGATTTAACAGCTTGAACATATGATCACATCTACCACATGTTTGGGGAGCAGGAATGAGGACCTCAAAGGCTTTCTGTGGTGTAATCTTGCTACTGCGTTATCTCAGGGCAAATAATGCCTAGAAGCGTTAATAGTTTGATTAACAAGACCAAAGATGAAAGTGCAATGAAAAGGGAAAAACATTTCCTGTTTGCTGGAAAATTGTTTTCCTGTCTTGCACTGATGCTTGAAATAATCAGACAAGATACTTTAATTCCGTTTTGTTTGGCTTTTGTTCTTCTGAGCTCTCTCTCTTGCACTTACATCTTTCGTTATCCTTAAAATGGCAAGCCAGTTCATATGGCATCTTTGGTTGCTAATGAACTGTAGACTCATATGGAATGAGGTAGCTGAATTTCAACAGTAATCAGAAATGAACTTCTGTATTGAATCGCTAACAGAGCAGGATTGCTGGACATATCTATAATTAAGGTTCTAAGGTTGCAATTTTATTTTAGACTCCTGAAGGCTACATTGCAAGGTAAGAATATTTTCAAAGATAGATCAAAGGTTCAAGATAACTTAGATTAATGGCTTCTTGTTTAATTAAGTATTGTGGGCCAGGAGAATTATGCTACTTTATTTAACTATTGGCTCTTCTCTTGTCAAACTGTCCTCCAGAAATCATTTTAAAATGCAATTCCAAATGTATGGTTTGCTAGATTAGGGATAAAAATAACCTGGGACGTTGCCCGTTATCTGCTCAGCAGCTGTTTTCTGTTTCACAAGCCAGTGATTCACTTGATGAGGAAAACTTAACCCTGAAGTGCAGCAGTATGCATGGCTGGTTGTGATATGCTTTTAGAAACTGCTGAAAGTTATTGCTGTCCCTACTGAATTCTCTGATGATAGACTCAATTCATCTTACTTCAGTTTCACACTTCATGAATAAATGCGCGATGCAGGAATACCACATTTTCTCTCTCTCTCCCTCTCTAATTATTCCCATCTTCTCGAGGGAAAAAAAAAAAAAAAAAAAAAAAAAAAGTAAACTTGCATATACTTACCATTTACATGCAAACAGAAACAACCCCAGTATAGCTCGCTGTTCCAGAAACAATTGTGTTAGTATTTCAAATGTCTGTGTTAAGCACACTTGGAACTAAGTGTGGTCTAATTAGCATGAAAGATGCTCTGAATGCCCTTAAAATGCTCTTCAAAATGTTTATAGGATCCCTTTCTACTCCATAGGACTGGGGAAGATCCTGCTAATGCAGCCATGTAGTCTCACCTCTTTCTGCTCTCTCATCCTGGTCTCTCCTAGGTCCCCGTCCCCTTTTCTCTCTCTTTTCCACCCAAAGACTCAGGAATCAGCTCCATCTCTTTGTTGCTAACAAGGAGAACATATCAACCACAAAACAAAAACCCTCTCCAAACACAAACACCCCATCAATTTGGAATGTACTTCCAGGCTTTCAAGTTTAAATATGCACAGAGTGCTGCAACACTGAGGGACTATAGACGTTTAGGCCATGGTCTTCAAATTCACATCACACCCCAGCGACGCATTTTTATAACAGGTGACTCCTGAGGTGATTTTGGAGAGGCACTTTTTATAAGGGCATGTAGCAATAGGAAATGGCTTTAAACTAAAAAAGGGTAGATTTAGGTTAGATATAAGGAGGATTTTTTTTTTACCGTGAGAGTGGTGAGGCAGTGGCACAGGCTGCCCAGAGAAGCTGTGGATGCCCCATCCCTGGAGCTGCTCAAGGCCAGGCTGGATGGGGCTTTGGGCAACCTGGTCTGGTGGGAGGGGTCCCTGCCCATGGCAGGGGCCTGGAACTGGATGGTCTTTAACGTCCCTTCCAACCCAAACCTTTCTGTGATTCTCAGATTTTACGATTTTAAATCTTCAGCCTAAAAAGGACGTTCCTACCCTCTGGTGTGTGAGGCTGGTACTGCACGCTCGGCCTGTCAATGCCTTCAGCCCCCCAGCGAGGGATCCATCTCGTTACATCCCAGACAGGGTACTGAGAGGCCTCCCTGGGCTGGGGGTGCTCCCCCAGGCACCAGGCACCATGCTGGGGACAGAGACAGGCCCTGACAAGGGCCCGTGGGTGGGCCTGGGCCTGCAGGGCCCATGGCAGGGCAAGGATGTTCTGCGTGGGGCTGAAAGTGTCACTGGGGCTGGGGAGACGGCCGTAAAACGGGGCTGCAGGGAGGATACAGCACACTTCTCTTGGAAACAGCAGGTGCACAAAAGTGAGGGGAAAAACAAAACAAAACAGAAATTGCCCAGATGTTGCATGGAGTGAGAAGCTATGCTGGGAATAGGATGGATGTCCTTAATCTCCAGCTTGGTAACATGAATCTTCCTGGTTTTCTCTTCCAGGTGTGGCAGGCAGCACAGAATTGCATCCAAACAACTTGTCCCATGTCACACACCGTGTTGAGCATGGAGGCCACATCATGCCTGATTTACAACGCAGACATGAAACCACCAAATAATTTGGGAAGTATTGCAGAGCTTCTCTGTGCAAAATTGGCTTGAAGTGAGGCAACTAATTATAGTTGCCTTGTACTTGCTAACCCTTGCTTTCTTTTGCTGTTATGGTTTCATTATATGTATATATATATATATAATTTGCATTGTTTCGTTTTATTTTTGAAGAAAAAGATCCATTGGCAACAGCTATGCATGAGAAAGAGTGCTAGTATAAACGTGTTACACTGGCATCTTGTGGTGAGGCAGGAAAATAGCAGCTAAAAGAAAATTTTACGAGCCCCTACTGCGTGTACAGCGTATACAGATATCATTACCAATCTGTGAAATACTTGTATGGAGAGACAAAGGGGAAAACAAACACACACACACACACTTTTTTTTTTTAACTTACAACAGGCTTTTTATGAGCTAATATAATCTTTCTCAGTAATTTGGAGGGGAGAATAAATACTCAATTCATGTTGAACACCTGGAAAGTATATAAAGCAGCCATCCTGTTAAAGCTGTATTGTGAACTGCAAAAATATAATGTGCTTGAACTCACTAGAAAAACATTTTTTGATGCATATCTAAAAGAAATACAGGCATTACGCCTGACACAATTTTAAAATAATAGATTGCTTTGTTGCAATTCTCTGAATGCCTGATTTCCCAAAGAGATATATTTTAACTACCATTGAAATTCAATAACTGCTGGAAGGGGAAAAGGGTGAAAATTCTTGCAGGATGAAGTGAACAAAAATGCTTCCAGCAAAAGCTGACAGGCTAAATTCAAATGAAAACCATGTAATAACCCAAATGAATTTAGGCAGAGTATTGCAATTTATTTTACCAAAAGTATCTAAGGAAGCCACTCATGATCTACTTCACATGTCATTCAGAAGGGATGCTGTCAATTCAAACTTGGCATTGCATAAGAAATGTAAGGAAGAGTAAGGCTGTACAGGTTTTAATATTGCTGGCTCTGTTAAACTCAATAAAGGAGATTAGGTTTTCTGGTGATACTGACAAGGTACATAGCAAAATAAAATTGTATGTGAGAAAGGCACTTGGAGTGACACATGGAAACTGGATGATAAACTACCAGTTTTCTGGTAGTTAATATATACATATATTTTTATATTGAGAAAATTACTGTCTGCTATTTTTGTCACTTTGAGTCCATGACTTCTCAGACCTATAAGTTGTCCTTTTCTCCAGATCGTTGGATCTGGATTTATGTTAGAAACATTCAAAAACTTAATTACAACTGTTGCAGTTGTCTAGTCATCAGGCATCAGGTGTTTTCTTTTCAATAAATACTGAGGGATTCTTTTCATTAATGTTTCTGTCCAATCATGTAATATTTGCACTGGGCAGTGAATTACAAACTAATTCGTCCCTCAGCATACTCTGTTATAAAATACTTGCAGATTATAAGGCTATGTTTTTACACAGTCAACTTAACTGAAAGAAGTCTGTGGGTCACGTCCTTCAAAACCTGGAAAAGGCTGGGTCTGCCCAACCTCTTGGAAAATCTCTTCAGGGCACTGATGTCACTTGTAACTGTAAACTTCATCTCCTGATTTTAGAGGCCTGTTAAGACATGGAAAGATAATCTCAGTTTTTGCACTAAGAATCAAGTTTTTGCTTGTTTGTTAGGATACTATGTAAGAAATATAACTAGTACGGAAAGGGCTCACATTTTGACACATTGCATCGACTATCATAAGACTTCTGTTTGATGTGTTGATATAATAGAGGGGCAGATGAAGAATGAGGATGAGGAACAGTAGGACCACAGCAGCTTCTGTTGGAGCAGATTCTGTATAGTGAAGGAATGAAAATGCAACTTGTATAATAATGATTTTTGAATTTAAAGTTACTATAAAATTTATATATATATATTTAAGATTCATGGAACTCTTTAAAAAGTATTTGTTTTGTTATTCACATGGTTTGTTTTCGGTACATTTTTATGCTTGTTAGTGGAAAATGCATCTGCATGTCACAAATTCTTGAGGAAGTGTGATAAAAAACAAACTATAATATTTTATTTAGAATGATATTAATCTGTTAACTTCTTGCACACAGAAAAACAGCAGAGAGGAAAAGAACAATTAAAAGAGAATAATGTGCCAAAGGACTTGAATGTTCTGTTTTGCAACTGATTGGGGGGATCTAATGCACGCTTGCTGTAGAAACAATCTTGTTTTTCATCAGTTAAAAATTAACTAGTGTTCCAAGAAGAATGTTACTTTTCAGATCTCCTGCTCCTCTCCCTCACTGAAGTCTTGCCTTGAGACTTGGTACAAATAGCTCAAAGCAGTTGGGTGCAATAATGCTGGTTTATTTATTTTGGATCTGTTTAAATTTCACAGCAAGTGCTCACTTGCTTCATTAGAATGTGAAACTCCTATTCCAAGGACCAGATCTTCAGCTTTTTATGTTTTGAGATTGACCACTTTATTAAAAGCAATACGAGTACTGAAAATCTTACCTATTAAATCCTGGCAGTAGGAACATTTCTGCTGTTTATAGTTAGGTACTGCCTAAGAATTCCACAGACAAGGGCTGTAAAATCTACAACCTCTATTACATACAAAACATGTTAACCTATAATTAGCACAGAGAAGATCTGATCTCACTTCTTACAGTTTTCCTTAGAAAAAAAGTTATTCCTAAAGTTAAATAGCTACAGTAAGTTGAACAGCTATGGTATACTGAAGCTCTGGACTTGTTTGTCAAAACATTTATTTGGAAGAATATAATTCAACTTGCTGACTTGAATTTTGAGATTGAAAGTTTTCATTATTTTGAGGTGTAGGAGGGAAGCAAAGTTATAACTGAACACACTTCATTCCACACCATGAAAATATTGTATTAAGGTATGACTTCAGGAGTGAAAACTGAAGAGCTATGATATAGGATAACAAATTCGCATGTATGTAGGAAATTTTAGAGTTAAAAACAATACTTTCTGAGTATTTGCTAGCAATGAGATACCAGCTGAATAGCCCTTGATACATATCTTGTGGCTATAACTAATGTCTGCAACTTTGGCATTGGATGTTAAGTGAAGCCACTGATTTAAGGCATTGTGCATTGCTGCATCCTGCATCCTTTGTGACTGTGCCTTACAGGTTTAACTGAAATCAGTTCCTTGATTTTCTTTTTTAACATCAAGATTCCATGAAAATTGCTCCAGATGCCATGAGTCTTACACCACCATGGGTCACCAAGATGGGTGATGGCCCTCAGGCCAAGATACAATTCTGAAGCCCAAAACTCATTGAGTCTGAGAGCTGAAATGTTGGTCTGGAAAGTGGCCAGCTATGGAGTCCAAGGTAGAGATGCCTCATCCAGAAAGTCCTTAATGAGTAACTGCTGTGATTTGTGAGGGATTTACAGGATGAGTTTGCTGTGGTTAGTGAACAATTCATTTCTGAAGTCACATAAATATGTTGTTTGCTGTCAATTTACTTTGGGAATTAACTTATCATATAATCAGAGAATATCCCAAGTTGGAAGGGACCCATAAGGATCATCAGGTCCAACTCCTGGACTTAAAACTTGTATTATAAACATTTATAACTGACAAGGACCAGCAGGAGACTGAGAATGGGGGGAGTGTGAGTGGAAGGATTACCCTAAAAACACAAAATCACAGGAGTGACTGATATTGGATTGATGGTGAACCAACACTGTTGTCTTCATATGCTGACTCAGTGGGTGATGTGAAATATGTTGGTAGTCAAGCCTCAGTTCTATGGACCATCTATTTTTATTACAGTCAGCCCCCCCAAAATTTTCAGTCTTAGAAGGAAAGCCAGTAATTCATTGGCAAAAATACTAATTCCCCTTGCCCATCCACATGGAAAAAAGAAAACCATTGGCTTCTATGTCAATTGTTATTTCTTTCAGTGTTGGAATTATAACAATATTATCAGACTTTCTTAATTTTTGCGACTTCAGTGATGTCTGGAAGGCTGCAGAGGTTTTAAAATCTCAGATGCTACAAAACCTTTTTTGTAGATAGAATTTCATTAAGTCTGAGGACCAAATTAGGATATACGAACCTCCTTTTATCTTTCCTGGACTTGTACATAGTGGATATAAATGCAGAATTTACATTGTTAATTATAAATTTATCATTCATACTAGTTCTGAAATTGCATGTTATTTAATAGTACAGGTTCAGCTCAGAAGACAGCACTTGGCCACACTTCTCTTTAATATCACAGAAAAAATTACACAAGAGTAGCAAACACTTTAACACATTGCTTATTAAAAATTGAATGGAGACTTGCTTTTCTCAGAAAAATCTTTATATCATGTAACAACAATACTGGCAGAATCTCACTCAGTGTTTGCCACACCTTCTAAGCAATGATCTGTATACATGTAAACATAAAGTAAAACCACATACCTCATTAACAGGTATAACACTTTCTCTCCATTACTAAAATATTTTCTTTCCAACAAATATTTATCAATACAGTTATTTTTATAATATTCTCGAGAAAAAAATAATAATAATGTTTTGCAAGATCTACTGCTTGTATGTTGTTTTTACTGAAAGTCAGAAGACCTTTAATTAAACTTTATTGTGCCAAGGCTTATGTTTAGATAGTATGTTGTGCAAGAAATAAAATATTTGTAGTGAGATCATGAGAGCACTCTAATGTTTATAAAGGCAGATTTAACTCCTGTGTTATAGAAACGATTCTATTTTCACAGTAGAAGCTCTTTTTTTCCATATTAGTCTTTGGTTTACTGAAGGTAAATTAGGTCTGTGCAGACAAATAGCTGGTTCAGTAGTCAGATTTATAATAGTGGATTTTTAAATGATTACCTATTCTTGCAGACAAGTTTTCAAAGTAATTCTGATCTTTGCTGGGCTTTTTAAAGTATGTTAGATATTTCATATATACTGTAGTGTTTTTTTGTGGCTTGTCAAAACTGCTTACACATGGCCAAAAAGTACAGGGTCTGTTGTTTATGAAGTGAGGTGGGGCTTCTCTTTGTGAAGCATGAACAAAGCCAGAGGAAGACCATCCAGAGAGCTAACCATAAGCAGAATCCCAAGCCATAGAGAGGACTTCGATACAGGGTCAAATGAGTTAGTGTTGTTGGCATTTTGTTTCAATTCAAAACATATTAAAAAGTCAGAAGTTAGAGGCAGAGGATGAGAGTGAAATATGTGATGGATAGAGAGAAATGTTCTAAAACAGAGGAAATGTGAGTTGTTGTGCACAAGCAAGCTTTCACTCAGCAAAATATACTGGGTGATAGCAGCCGAAGGCAGCTGGATCTTGAATAACGAGTGACTGTCCAGTTTGCCAACTCGCTACTCACATTGCTGTTCCCACAGTATTCAGTTGGGATACCAGAGAAGTGAAGGTTGAAGGAATAAACATTATTCTAGCAACAAGCTAGGAGAGAAAGAACCACCAGGCAGTTTTGGATGGGCTCCACAGTCTCTCATTGCTATTCCTATTCTATCACTGCAGGAATTTTGCTGTGGAAACAAATAGCAAAGAAAACAATAACAGGATTAAGAACAATGAGAGACTATTAAGTCACATGCTAGTGGTTTACAGCCTATGACATTTTTTCCGCTGGTGCAATGTTAGATTTTTTTTTTTTTTGGCCACGTTTTTTGTGCTTTTTATATATTACACTTTGGGGTTAAGCACATGACCTAAATGAGGAGGTGATGCTTCTTTGTTCCTCCCTAGGAGGTAAAGTAGCAGGGTCCACTTTGTAACTGTCCATCTGCTTATTATTTTTGATTTAGTTCTCCTGCCTGAATCTGTGTAATTTGGAGAGAAGCCCCTTTTCTGCTCAGGAACAAGAATTAGAGCCTCAGTTGCCAAACCATGCTTCATACTTACTGGGTGTACAAACCCATAGAGAGCAGTTAGTAATCAGTGAGCAAACAACAGCAATGAGCTGATCTCTTTCATGAGCTGCAACTCTATGAGGGCTAATGTGCAAAGACTACGTAGCAATATACATTTGGGACCAACTTGCAAATTACTGGTAATCCTGTAACACAGAGACTGTTCTAGCACTTTAGAAAAGCAGCTTTCTCTAAGGTTAGCTACTTAAATTGTGCTGGATGACACTGTTATTGCCACCAAACAGATTCAGTTTCCTGTTCTTGATTTACATTTTTCCAGAGCCACTGATATATCCTGACTATACTATAGCAAGACACTGAATTATTCTGTAAACTGGAAAGGTGTTTTATTCTACCACTGCAATTCTACACCCTGATTACACAAAAACTATAAGTTAATATTTCTTCTCAGCAGATGTCCAACTTATTTTAGTCTTTCATGTCATCTTGATACTCTGATTTTAATTTCCTGATCTAAAATATCCAGTTTTATTTTCACATATTTTAAACTTATTTTTATCCGTATCTAAGTGTGGAGTAAGCATTTAGATACCCAGGTAATGTGGTTACAAAAGATGCTTGCAACACATCAGTTTCATATCATGTGCCTGACTACTTGCAAAACACAGCCTCAGTTGAACATGTGAAAGGCATTAGTGGTTTCCAAAATGTAGCTGCTGCAGTTGCTTGTCTTCCAGAACTTGTTACTAATAATGTCCAAATCTCACATGAGGGTCCGTTCATTAAGGGGTGGTTTTCTGCCTCTAAATTAGCTGCTGTAGCCAATTGCATGGCATGCTACATGTCAGCTATGCCTTTTGCACCAACTAATGGGGAGTTAATTGCCTGCATTTGTAGAACGAATGGACTGATCCCTTATGTTACCAGATATACCCCCCATGCAGTTATTACCTCCAGATGTGGGGAGAAAGGCTAGCAGAAATACCTGGCTCCATTAGCCCAGACTTTGTCTGACGACGAGTGTGACCTAGAAGGTTAAGGCCTGGTCTGCCGCAGCAGTGGGCACTCAGACATGTACTTGAAGATTATATTAAAAGCAGTCTGGCTGGACACGATACTCGATGGTAAATATTGAAGAATCCTATCTGTCTTGTATTAGGTACCCAAAATCAATAGACTTTGACATTTAACTTTCTGTGCCTTGTTCCTACTTCTGAAAGAAAGTGATAATAATATTCTCTCATCTTAAAGGATTGTTGTGAAAATGAACTAATTAATAACTGTGAAGATTTTGATAGTATCATAATGCATGCCAAAACAATGAACAATTCTGTCCTCAGACAGGATTTGACAAGTGTTGAGTAAATAGTACATGGGGCCACACACATCAATGATAGTAGTAAAGAAAGAGGAAAATAGAATACTGAATAAGATAATAGTCAAATGGAAAATACACAGTGGTTATGTAATTAAACATTAAGTCTAATTATAGATAGGCACATGCAGACTGAATTACAGCTGCACAGTAAATCTTAAATCTAGCATTGTCTTTTTAAGTGCTGATTTCAACATTATTTTTAATGTTGTGTTTTGAGCATTTACTGTACCATAGCCACAACTGTTAGGTATCTATTACTTTCATGGTTTTTCTGCATGATGCTTAATTAGCTATGAGGATGCGGGATGTGTAAACAGATAACACCTCATTTGGAAAATAATTCAGATAGTATTGTGAAGTTATCTGAAATTAAATTAGAACTGAACACACTGCAGTTCCCATCTACCCCTGCTCCAAGAGAATTATGAGTCAGCTGGTGTAGTACATTGAAACCTCTGGAGAGTTCCCTGTCTGGAGACTGAATCCACTGGATATTTTCTGCCCATTGTCACAGCTGAGATAAACCAGAACTTCCTGATCTGTAGCACGAATGATATCAGGAATGATAGATGGGACCTGGTAGCATCTAAATTAAAGTATCACTACCAGAATTTTCCATTTGCATCCCACTGACATTATTGTGAATGTTACCATTATCTGTTTGTATGTAGAAAACGTCTTGACCTCTGAAAGATAAATATTGAAAAAGGAACATGTGAAAAGCTTTAATTTTGCCCAAGTCTTACTCGTTTCTGAGACAGTAAATTAATATGTGTGTCAAAGAGATGAACAGGGTAGAAATAAAGAATTAGTGATCAACACTAATAAGGATCATTTGTTCTAAACACAAACATACTGTACTTTTTGCTCACAATAGCTTGACTTGACTTGACTTGACTTGAAATGATTCCCCCAGTCTCTGGTTATTTTAGTATCATTAATTATGATTTTTCATGTGTTCAGAGTAATGTTAATCCTTAACCTTAATTTCCTCAGCAAGTATTAACAGTTACATGTCAAGGAATTAAAATACTCGCCTTCCTTTTCTTAAACCCTACATATAGAGGCAAGTGACCAAATTCATGTTACTATATAAGTAAAAAACAAACAAACAAACAAACAAAACAGACCTATTTATCTGATCTGAGATTCATTTTGACTGAGAGGTCTCTCAAAGACTTTTAAATTATGTTTCTCTTAAATCCTTTATTGGCCAGCTAATTACTGGTGGTTGTTGTTGTTTTTACAATCCACAAAAATAAGTGGGGGATGATCAAAGGAGAAATGTAGTTTATTCCTAACCAAGAATTCTTCAAGATGGACTCAGTATATTCACACCCTTGTCCTGCTTTTCCTTTGGAGCTATAATTACCTGCACAATAGAAAAAGGAATGTACTGTAAAGGCTGAATTCACATGCTGTCTTTAGATTCTCATCCTTAAAACACTTTGGAACAGTGTGAAAGGGTGAACAGTGTTAGTTTAAAATTTCCACCCATACAGTAATTTGCTTGAGTGGAAACACATTTTGAATCATTCATGACTCTCTGTCATATTTACTCCTATATTCTTGACTGTCATGAAACTGAGAATCTCATAAGTCTACTGCCTACCATGTCTGTTACCGTGCTTGTGCTGTAATCATCACTGTTTTTTTTTTTTTGTTTTGTTTTGTTTTTTTGTTTGTTTTTTTTTTTTACTCACAAATGAAGTTTATAACAGAGCTGCCAAGACATAGCAAGAAAGGATGGCTGGACACGTTGTTAGGGCACTGACTTGGTAGATAAGAAATAGAGCCCTGGCTCTCCTGCAGGCTTTTCTCTATGACATCTGGCAAACCACAGCCTTTTTGATCCACTTGCAAAGAGTGGGGAAGAGGTATCAGGATCCTAACACTATTTATATTATCAAGCTTTTCAAGAGAGTCACTATTTTCTAATGCATAAATGCAGAAACTCTTACACACAGACATGCTAACATATCAGGTCTCCAGAGGAAACAGACAATGCAAATCGGAATCATTAATTCTAAGTTCATACTTACATTCCTAGAATGTAAGTATGAACTTAGAATTAATGATTCTAATAACAAAGATTAAATTAACTTTAGCAAGAATACAACTTTAATATTCTTAGTGAAACCAAAGAACAGATTGTTGACTTAGGTATCAGAGGCAGACTTCCTGGAAGGGATAAGCACTCCCCTCTCCTCTAACATGTCACTAAGTATGTCACTTGCTTCATGAGATGTGACAGTGTACTATCAGTTTATGCCTCCAGTGCTACAGTCCTGGTCATCATCATAACGAACCTGAAAATACAAAGTACAGCAAGTATTCAGAGCATACAGACAATAAGAAAGCATGTAGTAACTATCCCAGGTTTGTCAAATGGATGCAAAGATGGTTTCAGCAGATTTAGCTTTTGCTGCTAATAATAAAGTAATTTAATTGTGTTGTTCTCCTGTCTGTATGGCTGATGATCTTGCTTTTGTTTTATTCACCATATATTGGTTTGCAAACAAAAAATAAACGAATGCCCCTTCTGGACTTAGCACAGTACAATACTGTTAATGTATTTATTCTAATTAAAAACCTTTATGGGATGAAACTGCTTGAGTTCAATTTAAAATTAACAATTATAGGCTCACCTTTCAGACCTCTCTTGAGCAAAATTCATTGAAACACTTTTTCATGCACGAGGAGCAAAAGGACAAAAGGATTAAATACTTATATACTCTACACTCTAGAAAGAGTAAAAAACATAAGCCTCAGGGACCTGTTAGACATCAATATGAAAAAGTGTTGCTGTGGTATTAAGTGAGATATGTGGCTGTAATTTTGAATGTGCTAAATTTCTTATGTGAAAAATTTTGAGAATATCTGTGGATAATTGCCAACACACAAGCACAACAGTAAATTTACTGATGGAGTTTATTATTGTTGAAGCTATCTCAGAATGTCAGATGTTAGGTTTAACCCTAAATGACTTGTGCAGTTGAGGTACAATAAATACTGTCAGAAGTAATCACGTCTCTTTTAGTGCAAATTACATACAGTGATTACTCTGTAGATACTGTAACTCACACTTCCGTAGTACCTACTAATAAGATAGACAATGAAGATCTGCATAAATTGCAAAAATGAGACTTTCTGAGTGGAGACTGAAAGAATATTGAAATCTATTTTCATGAAATGTGCCCAGGTATTACTATGCATGTGATTATTAGCACTCAAGTATTAAAAAAGGAGCTTTGCTGTAGTTTCACTCAAAACCTCTCAAAAGATGTATTTCAGGTAAGCAATCCTGGCCAAGGAAAACCCATGTTGGTAAGTAAGTACTGGCCAGATCTTGCATCCCCTTTCCTTATACCCAAATATTTATCTGTTTTCTTAAGTCTGTTCTTTGTTGGCTGGCTTTCTGTCACAGGAGATAGAAAGTTATTCATGTATCACTCTAGTTGTTTCCATTGCACTTGAAATTGGGAGATGCTTGGAAGCCCTGATTATCTCCCAAAACATTCTTGGTATTTCTAAGAATTCTATCGTTGCCTTTTTTTTCCTTTTTCTTTTTTCCTTTTTTTTTTTTTCTTTAATATATATTTTTTAACTTTTATCTGGAAAGATAAGGATTTTTAAAACATCATTAATTTATAAGTTGCTGAAAATTATAGTTCAAAGCATGGGTTCTCTCTCTTGCTTTAAATAGGTTCTTACACTTAAAACAGACTGTAGGTACTGGAAAATCCCTAAAGCCACCTCATTAGCTACAGTAGTTCAGGACTTAACCCAATGTTAATTAAAGTCAATAGGAGTCTATTTATGTCTTTGAATCAAATGGTCAAAAATTTACTACCTTGTCAGATTGCAATCTCTCCAAGGAGTATGCATAAAAAAACAGGTTCCTTCATACCTTCTTGTAAGTTTTCAGGTTGCCCTGATGTTTCTCTGGATAACATGCAAGAGAGTGAAAAGAGCTGACTGGTACTATGAAATTTCCACACTCATTGAAGTCAAAACTCATATAATGTTTCCTTTGGCCCTATAGCATTAGCTCCTAGACAGAGATTTTCATGCTCATCACCATCACCTAAAGAGATTTGCATTATATGATATCTGACCAGGTAAAGATAACAAAAGTGTATGAAACATTGAAATCTATAATTTTAATTATGAAAAAAATACGTCAAAACGTAGTTATTTTTATTTAAGAGTACCTCTATACAGAATAATAGCACTGAAAACAAGTGTTAGCAAAAGGATTTTGTTGGTCAGTTTTTAACCAAGACAAACAAACAAACAAGTAAATAAAAAGCAGAAGCACAACCATGATAATTAAGTACAAAACTTCATTTTATATCTGGTTTATAAGGAACTTTTAAGCTAAGATAGAAAGTGACCACAATTTGAAAAGTGTACAACAAAGTGTGTTTTATCCAGGATTACAGTAGGTATAACTGATGTAGAATGGTTTAGGTTGGAAGGGACCTTAAGGATTACCCAGTTCCAACCCCCTGCCATGGGCAGGAACACCTCCCATCAGGTCAGGTTGCCCAAAGCCCCATCCAGCCTGGCCCTGAACACTTCCAGGGATGGGGCATCCACAGCTGCTCTGGTTCCGGTGCCTCACCACTCTTACAGTGAAAAATTTCCTCCTAACCTCTAATTTAAATGTCCCCTCTATTAGTTTAAACCATTCCCCCTTGTCCTGTCATGATCTGAATGAGCAAGAAAAAAAAAAATGCTCTCTGTCTTTTTTTATAAGCCCTCTTTAAGTACTGAA
The DNA here is from genome assembly GCF_011077185.1 of Oxyura jamaicensis. Taxonomy (NCBI): domain Eukaryota; kingdom Metazoa; phylum Chordata; class Aves; order Anseriformes; family Anatidae; genus Oxyura; species Oxyura jamaicensis. The sequence continues at coordinate 18,300,814 of NC_048926.1, read as the reverse complement.
AAGCTGCAATGAGGTATCCCCAGAGCCTTCTCTTCTCCAGGCTGAACATCCCCAGCTCCCTCAGCCTGTCTGCACAGGAGAGCTGCTCCAGCCCTCTGATCATCTCTTTGGCCCTCCTCTGGACCCGCTCTAACAGCCCCACACCCTTCTTGTGCTGGGGGCCCCAGACCAGGACGCAGCACTCCTGGTGGGGCCTCACGAGGGCAGAGCACAGGGGCACAATCCCCTCCCTCCACCTGCTGCCCACCCCTCTGTTGGTGCAGCCCAGGACGCAGTTGGCCTTCTGGGCTGCAAGCACACACTGCTGGCTCATGTCAAGCTTTTTGTCCACCAGAACCCCCAGGTCCTTCTCTTCAGGGCTGCTCTCAATGAATTCTTCTCCCAGTCTGTGCTCAGGTCTGCGATTGCCCCAATCCAGGTGCAGCACCTTGCACTTGGACTTGTTGAACCTCATTAGGTTCACATGGGCCCACTCCTCCAGCTTGTCCAGGTCCCTCTGGGTGACATCCCTTCCTTCTGGTGTATTGACTGCACCACTCAGCTTGGTGTCATCTGCAAACTTGCAGAGGGTGCACTCGACCCCACTGCCTGTGTCATTGATGAAGATATTAAACAGCACCGGTCCTGGGATGGACCCCTGAGGGACACCACTTGTCACCGGCCTCCACCTGGACACAGAGCCACTGACCACTACTCTCTGGGTGCGATCTTCAAACCAACTCCTTATCCACTGAATGGCCCACCCGTCAAATCTATATCTGTCCAATATGGAGACCAGGATGTCGTGTGGGACCATGTCAAAGGCCTCGCAGAAGTCCAGGTAGATGACATTGGTCGGTCTTCCCTTGTCAACTGATGCAGTCACTCCATCATAGAAGGCTACCAGATTGATCAGGCATGATTTGCCTTTGGTGAAGCATTTCTGGCTGTCTCAGATCACCTCTTTGTCCTGCATGGGCCTTGACATTGCTTCCAGGAGGATCTTTTCCATTATCCTCCCAGACACAGAGGTGAGGCTTTATCTGCTAACTGTATACTTGCAATTTCCTCTAAATAATAATATAGAATAATAGATAATCATTTATGGTTTATATAAAATAAGCAGATTATAAAAGAGATGATCATTCTCTCTATTCTTTGTTTGTAACTATACTTTATTATGAAGTCTATAAAATTGGTTTCATGCCTGAGTATCTGCAAGTGTAAATGCATACTTAATGGTACAGACATATGGCAGAAAGTCTGTCATAAGGGAGCATTATCCTGACACACACACAAAAAAATCACTAGTGGAAAAACTAGTCACAAGTTTCTACTTCTCAAGTCCCAAAGCAGGTTAGCAGAGCCTGAAAAATAAAAGGCAGTGATGAGGAATGCTAAGAGATACCTTGATTCAAGACAAGTTGCTTGTGCCCTCCAACAGAACAGCTTTTTTAGGATTCCCTGCTGATATTTAAAATCAGCTATTTGACATTCCCTTTGCCCATTTGAATCCCTCTGGTCAGAAAACATTAAATTAACTTACCCTTTAAGGTAGTAAGACACCATGCTTTTAAATATGGTGCCTAATTGTAATTATATCAGATACAAGCAGTTAACACAGATCTGCCCTTGCCCATAGTAAGGACAAATTCACCATTTAGTATAATAGTCTATTAACTTCTGTATTGGTTTGGCATGTCTTCCCAATACAAATAAGCCACTGACAGCAGAGCACACTCTGTTCTTCCCAGACCCAATGCTTCCCTGCCAGTGAACTGTTCTTTGGGGCAATGAAGTTGTTGTCCCTTTGACAAATGGCAATAAGCCTTAGTTCATGATTTCATAGGAAGAATTAATTATATATGTTTTACACCCTTAAAAAATCTAGATGTCATAGTTAATAAGCTACAGGATTACAACTGGCTTTGCCTCTAGCTGTTTTCTACACCTAATTTTGGGCAGCACACATATGCAGAATGAAATTGTTTAAATAGCATAATGCTGCCCAGCTGGTTCAGTCAATAATGTCCTTAACTCTTGCTACACCAGATTTTTCCCCAAAGGCTTATATGTGGCTTACCCTAATAATAATTATGTCTCGCTTGAGAGGGGAAGAAAAATTTCTCAAATATGTTGTTCTGCAGGGAGCAATAAAGAAGAACATAAACAATGCTTATTGCTGTATGTTCTAGCAGCTGATGGAGGCATCTTAAAACTGCTGTATGAATACCACCAACATCTAAATAGTTTTGCAAAAAATATGGTAATGAATGCTTCCTTGACCTTCCTTTAAACACCCAAGGAAAAGGGAATTTGCTAAGAAATTATTCAAATTTTACTAACTGAAATCAGATTAAATCAGTGGAAGCTTTCTCACTAATACCAGTGGCAATAGGCAAGTTTAACTCCTAGGCACAGCCAAAGTAAACAGCATTATGTGACCTTGCTACCTGTTTTGCAAGATCTCAGGGAACTGAATTTGCTAGGGGAGGCAGATGGAGTGTGCAAAGTGTGGGCTGTTTGTGTGAGAACAGGCAACAAGCTGCCTGTTTATTTCTGGCCATCTCCTCCCTACCTGGTCTGTGCAGAACCAGGTAAATGCTTCTTGCGAGGATAAAAGCAGACAAGCATTGAATTGGAGGAAGAAGAAGTTGCAAAGAAGCCTCTAGATCTTTAGACACTGGACTGAGTGTTTGTGGGAGGACAAGAAGCCACTGGGAAGTGGGAGAGGGAGATGGACTTGTCCCATGTCCTGTCATCTGAAGGCATGATGGCTAGCATGTAGAGAGATTCCACAAAGCCTCAGAACTTCCCTGACCCTTCTCCTTCGTCCTTCTAAAATCTCACTGCTTTCCACACACCTCTTTGATTTTTCCAGTAATCTGTCTTATTTAACCCCCCAGCTCACTTCCAGTTCCTCTTTTCCTGCTTTCAAACAGTTCTAAATAACAAGACCCTCAAATACACTTGCCAAGTACTTCTTTTCTTCACCACTGCAGAACTGGACGTTGATTTTTTTCATTTATGACTGATCGATCCTAAGCTTCTGAGACTTCAGAAAATCCTTTTCCTGACTCCCTCTGAGTGCCTACTCTGACCTGAGAACTAAATTATTTATATTACTCTTGCAGAATTCTGTCAGTCAATGCATTAAACCAAGCACATAGTTTCACACTTTTTCCCCAATACCTTCCCAATGCCATATTCCTATATATAAAAGTTATGGAGTACCCCAATTAGTACCGTTATAATCTTGTCTCACTCTTGGATATTGGCTTCCAGTCATTCTGGAATAATGTTAGCTGAAGGATCTTATAGGAAAGGAACAAGATATAGTACAGAGAGCTGTCAGATTGACTGTTTCAGAGTCATCTTGTAAAGTTAAGTTAGCCTAAAACCAAAGGTAAAATAGGTATTCCAAAAATAAGTAGGCTATATGGTCAGTGCAAAACATGTTTTTTTGATTGGTCTGTTAGCCATGTGACACATAAATATATCACCTCAGTTTCATTTTGGCTGTTTAGTTTTGAGTGGACCAACCTACCTAAGCTACTTCTCTTGTTTGCTTTGCATTTCCCCATTGGCCATGGATGAGCTCTGCAACTATCGAGTGGTGCACACGCATGACAGAGCATGGCTAAGAGTACACAAATTCTGGACAGTCAGGAATTCAGGAAGAGCATTTGTCTTTGGTGATAGTATGCCTGGTTGTAAAAATGACCATGTACGGCCTATTGAAAATCCAGTTCAATTACTGGGAAGACCTCTGAAGGAAATACAAAGGTCAGGTAGCCAATGTCTTGCTCCTATGGGGGGTAGAAGCAACAAAGACATTGTTTTTGTTGGGAAAATGATTTGGGTGTTCAAGTTAAGTACCTGGACCTTTGCAAACAGGGGAATAGGCTTTTCTGCCTTTCCTGAGACAGAGGTTCCAGCCTTCCAATAAGAAGGATAAATGGAATATGTTTATTCTCACTATTGCTATAATATACAAAGACTATGATGAGGATGCAAATATTGTTTATATTTTTTAAGTAGGTTTCTGCATGGGATTTCAGAATGGGCACCCGTTCTATTTACGAAGATCATCCATTTTGCATGGGGATCCTTTCCCGCTTGCACTCATACTATCACAATAATTTCTTAAAAATCTGTGATCCAAAACAAATAGTGAGAATCTGACCTGTGGGTTTTCAAAAGGAAAGTCAATTGAGAAAAAAATAAAATTGAGAACCAACTTAATATTCTAATTCTATGAGCATTTGAACCAAGTCTCTACTTACCAGTAACTGAAGCACTTAACCAAGCATCTCTTGAATCAGCTTTTATTATGCAGTATGTTTAACAGCCTGCTGCATTCAACATTAGTTACTCATCAGAACTTTAGAAAAGACAATGGGAAAACTTGCTTCAACATAAAGCATTCTACTTTTTGTTGGGCTTACGTAAGTGGGCCCAGTACTGAAACCACTTTATATAAAATATAGCATTTGTACAGTAGCCAGCAGTCAACCTAACTGCTTTGTGGAAAAAAACAATGTAAGTGGGACTGAGTATCTCCAGTGTTATATTCCACAGTCATTAACCTTGCATGAGCAGTTCATGTGAAGGCGGAGGTAGTTATACAGGTATTTATCTGGAAGCTCTCATACTTAGAAGGCACGGTGCTTAAAAACATTGGCATAACCTTCAATTCACATTATATCTACAATAGAGATGCCATTCAGATTTCTGTATGTGAGCTGGAAGTCAAGGAGACAGATACGTAATTTATAAATGTTACTTTTAAAAAGGCCATTTTTTCAATAGCCCCAGTACAGACATAATAGTGAAGCTGAAAAGGAAACAATACTTTCTGTTACTCACATTTGCTCTCCTGTTTAGTGGTATATTTTCTGGTGTAGCACCATCTCCTTAGTTTTTCAGTTTAAAATTACATCTGCTGCCCTACTAGGGAAGCATGAAGTTGATTTATCTGTATTCTTTTGGACTGTCACCACTTCAGACTTCAGTTACCTCGGATGTATAGAACCGTACCTACAAAAACATCCCCAAATACCTTAAACAAACAAAAAATAAAAATAAAAAAATGAGAGATATGATTAATTTTCAAGACTTTCTAATTACCTTCTTGATTTCAGTTCACAGTATCTTCTTTCTTGCTACATTTTTTTTTTTCCCCCCTCAGGAATTTGTACATTGGCCCATATTTCCTGCTTTTAAAATAAATGGGAATCCTTTCAAATGATCTGCAGTTGATATAACCTTTTTCATGATCCTTGTCTTCAAAAAGTGGCTAAACTAAAATCATTTTCATAAATACATCTGACCAACACAAAATTCTCCTTCTGGACTGAAACTGTTCAAGATGTTTTATTTCCTGAGGACCTGATATCTGTATCTCAGATTTGCTTCCAGATTCTGCTTTTTAATCCTATTTCAGTTGTATGTTGATATGTGTGCCTTATCACTAATTGCATACTTTAATTCACCAGAAATATGCAGTAAAGTGTTTAAAAACTTTAATCAGTGGGACTTTAGGACTTTAGGATGTGCTTTAAAGGAAAAAAAAAAAAAAAAAAAAAAAAAAAAGAGCTCCAAAGGATATGCTATATGGCAAAATGTAGGTTTAATTATAACTTGTGTTCACATGTCTGCACAGCTTAAATTAGCTAACATGAATAAAATAATGAAAGCATTACTTCTGTGTGAACTTGTTACTGGAGTTCAAACTCTAAGGCATGTGTTACTAAATCAACATTTCTCTTCTAGCATACGTTACTAGAGTAGGCTAAAACACTGTTCTATCTTCCTTTCTTCCATAAAGATACATCTATACCAACAAATTATTTCTTACTTAATTTGATTTTCATTTAAGATTCCAAAAAGTTTTCAACCACTTAGCTTTGTATCTGATGTTCGTTATTTCCAGGGAGAGATGAAATGGTCATTCCCATTGATAGGCGCAATGCTTTGCTGAGTGTATCCTTAATATATGCTCTAATTTGACTACAGGGAAAATTTAGTTGTACAGGTTTGTATTCACACTGATTAATCTGGAAGATGTGACTCTTAAGGAATATATAAAGCTAGAATATATTCAATAAGTTAACCCACCTTTATATAACTAGGACATACAAGGTCATAAGCAAAGTGCAATTACTTTTGTTTCTGGATTGGCTGTTCTTTCAACTGCTTTGACACTCCATATTTCTTCTCACCGATTCATACGTGCTATTATTGAATCTTGCTCTTTTGCAGTGAAGGGCTGGTGCTAGAAACAGTCAGACCTCTGTTCCAAGTCATTGTACAGTTAAGTCGAAGGACTGCACGGTTCTCCTTCAGATAGGCAGACCTACAGGATGGTCACTACTATTATATATGATTATATTATACACACTGGTATTATGTACATCACAGGATGTATTGTCTTTTACTATTGTAATGGCATTTCTTCACACCTTCACAAGACTATGGTTTGAGAAGTTCTGACAAATATGATTTTTCCAACACCAAATGAAAAGATGAAAGGCTTTAACACCTGGATCCCAAAACAGTCCACATTATAGTTCGAGACACACAGAATACTTTCTCTCTAGGTATTTTTTTCTTAGGGGTAAATCTGGAACATAAGTGTAGTTCTGGCCTAACAGAAATCTCATGCTGTGGTCAAAGCCAAGGGAAAAGGCCACTGATGAAAACATGTGTTTGAATGTAAATACTGCAGAAAAGATCATAGTGTCATTGCATTGCTTCCGTTTATTTATTCATTACAAAAGGAAAAAACAATCTCAACATAAAGACAGAGAAATATTTGAATGCTTTGTAAACACTACTTGTACTAGAAAAATGTAGTGCAAACCTTAATCAGAATTGTAATCCTCATAACGTGTACCACACAGATGTCGCAAAAGTCCAAATGCTTAGCTCATCCAAGAAAGTCAGGTGGAATGGGACTGGAATTCTTAGTGTTGCCTCCTCGTTGTTTTCAACAGGCGTGTGAAAGCACAAATTCTAATCCGTCTCTTGAAGGTATTTACACAGTGGCCCAAGCAGTATCAGGTTTGAACTGGTAGCAACCATGATTTTTGTGTTTTAACTTCAGAAGATCTTGCTATTGGAAAATGCTATTTTCTTCATCTCAAAAATAAAATAAGATAAAATAAAATAGTGCAGAAGAAACTGAACACAGTAGTTAATCTAGGGCTCCAGATTTCCACAGTTCTTAAAGACAGAACCCCTGCTACCAAAGGGAGATTGATTCGCTGTCTATGCTCATTTAGTCCTCAAACTGTTAATACTTCAAAGGATGGGTGTCAGTTTAAGACTGGGACGCTCAGCTATTGTTCTTCCTTGCTGTTGGACCGTTTCATGACCTTCCCTTGAAGAGTCATGAAACGAAAAATGAGTCCACAACACTAACAACTTGGGTGGCGGTGACTTAGAAAGGTAATTGCCCGTCTGCTTAGCAATATAATCCATTGACTAATCTATTCAAAAATTTTCATGCAAATCTTCTTGCATTGCTTTACCAACAGTAACATTTTTGTGGTACAAGGAAGAATAAATAATAATCTATATAAAATCAGCTGTAATATTGCAATTACTTTATATCCCACAGGCTAAAATTCTTCAGCCTTCACTGAAATTATGATACATTTGCATCAGCGTAACTGTAGTTGGAACCTGTTTTCTCCTTTTGACCTTTTTTCACAATTAGCTTTTCCTTTTAGACGCCTTGTTGTTATTTTGCTAGTATGATTACCTGAAGGTCCTACAGATATTTCAGAAACCAAGAAATGGGAGGAGAACAAGTGAAAAACCCTTTCCAAAATCTGCTTGCTTGCTTTCATAACTATGCATGCTTTTGTAGGAAAAACACCTAGCCTTGACAGACAGAGTGACCCTACTGCCAGAACTTAACAAAGCATTAGAGCACAGAAAAAGGGAAGATTTTTGATTGAGAGGTCTTGCTTCTCCCATTGCAGTCATTCATCTTTGTTTGTAGTACTCTGCATGTTGACATTTGTCAATATTTCAGATAAAGAGCTGCAAATTGCTTCAAGTTTTATTTACTCAGAGCAGTTTCTCCCTGTCCCTGGTAACAGTTACATGAGTTTGCTCAACAGCAGGCTCCAAGTTACCCACTGTGATCAGAGCTGCAAATACAGCTGCTGACTGCTCTTGGCCTCCAGTGCTCAGACTCTCCTTATGAAAAATCCATTCTGCGCCCAGTCCTTTTTTCCATCTCCATGCCCTTCTGGATCTTTCTAGGAAATAATTTCGGTGACAGTCAATACGTGACCACAGATTATTTACGGTTCGAGTTTACGCTCTGACATCTATTATCATTAGACCATTTGTATTTTCCCTCTGTTAGCTCTCGACCTGCTGCACCTCAGGAGTACTCCAACTCAGTCCTCAGCTTTAGCTTCTTGCACGCACTGCCACGGCAGCAGGAGGCTGTTCTCTTGCATGCTAAGTCCTTCTGAGCTGACGAGAATTTACGTCTTTTCGGGCATCTGCTTCCAAACTGCCCACCCCCAGTACAGACACGCGGTAGCATTTTAAGTGGCTCGGGGCCTTATCCCGGAACGCGCTGCGCGTTTTTGTGGGAACCTTCTCCTCACAGACGCTGCTCCCGAGTGAGGGCACGGCACTCGCGGGAGGCTAACGCGTGAGTGAGGTCGGCTTTCGGTACTTCCACAGGCACGGGATGCTTTGGCGGTGCTTCGCAACGCCTATTATAAGCGTGATATTCACCGGCTAATATTTATTTTTATCGAGGCTTCCGGGCACTGCAGGCTGCTGCCGCCGCTGACGAGGGCCCGACGCCGAGCCCGCTCCCACCCTGCCCCTCCCGCCGCCAGCACCCCGCGCCTTCCCCTTTAAGCGCCCCCCCCCGCGCCCCACGTGTGCGATCAGCTGACGGTGACGCCACGCGGGGGGCGGGGCGGGGCCGCGCTCCGTGCTGCGGGGCTGGGGTTGGCTGCTCCGCTCCCGCCCCTCCCTCCCTCCCTCCCCCCTCCCACTCCCTCCCCGCTCCCCCCCGCCCCTCCCGCGCCGCCCGCGCGCAGGCAGGGCCGGGCCGGGCCGGTGCGGCGCGAGCAGCGGCGGCGGCGGCAGCAGCGGGAGCGGCGGTGACAGCGCCCGCGCAGCCCCCGCCCCGCTGCACCCTGCGGCGCCCCCGGCCCCGCCGCGCCCCCCGCCCCGGCCCTACCCTCCCCTGTCCGCACCCGGGGGGCGCGGGGGGGGGCGCTTAAAGGGGAAGGCGCGG
>NC_048926.1:18282410-18291455 GCF_011077185.1 Oxyura jamaicensis | reverse complement strand
CCCCCCCCTACACACACACAGGCACGGGGCGGCCCCGCGGAGCTCGGCTCGGCTCGGTACATGGATTACCTGGTAGGTGCCGCGAGGCGTGCGGCGTGCGGCGGCCGCGCTCGTTCGGGCGGCTAATGAGGGCTGCCCGCGCCCTGACCCTGAACGGCCGCGGCGCGGGGCACGCTCCCCGCCGGGGATTTATCGCTCCGTAATGACGGCCGCCACGGCGATGCTATCGCGGCGGCGCCCGGGCGGCACCCGCCGCACCTGCTCGGCCGTTACAGCCGTTGCGGCCGTTGGGGTCCGCCGGCCCGCTGCCCCCCAGCCGCGCGGAGCGGTCCGGGGCACCCCCGGCGCTCCCTCACGCCCCCCGCGGGGCCCCCCGGGGGTGCCCGCGCCCCCCCCCTCCCCCCCCCCCACCGGGCTTCCCTTCCTTGCGCTGCCGGCGGGGTGCCCCCCGACCCGGTTACCGATACTTGCCTGCTGGCTTCGTGGGAGCCCCGAGCCGCTCCTCGCGTCTCTCTCCCTTAGGAGCTGACGTCCAGGTGAGGCTGGGCGCCGTGCGCCCCTCGCAGCGCTTGGCGTCCCCCCCCCGTGACTGCTGCAGGCTGCTGTGCGGAAGGCCGGCCGCTCGGAGAACGATAAATTTAATAAGCCCTGATAACTGTCTGCATGCTTCTGTGTCAGCTCAGGGGGGTCTAAATACCTCTGCATTGTTTTCCCCACACTTTTTGTTCAGTTCATCCTTTTACTTTTTTATTTTTTCTTCCTGTTTTGCAGGCTTCCACTAAAAATAAAATAAAAACCTTCAGCATAGCGATAACCTGAGTGATCGCGCAGTTCTTGCTTACCGTTCCTGTGGTATCAGGAGTATCATTGATGACAGACTTTCTCCAGGCCTAATCTATCTCACTGGGCATGTTATAGTCCTACATGAAACCTGGAGGATTCCTTTGCTGTAGAAGTTACTACAAATCACCCAGGCTATTTTTTGCAGGTGGTGAAAGCAAGGGTCTGGGAATAATAGGTTAAACGGGATGCTGATCCACTGAAGCTCTGGGATGATCCAAGATGCCTTCATCCATTGCTGACCACCCCTTGTCACTAGGGTTAGCACTGCTTCTTATGCAGCAGAAGGACTCCTTTGGATCTTTGGGGTACTTGTTGCAACTGGCATCGACCCTTTGAGCCAAAGGAGCAAAAATCCAGCAGGCCTTAATTTTTTGAGTCTGTGTATCGCTTGGAAGGAAAACAGATTCTGCTTGTCAGTTCAAATATTTTCTCATGCCTTTGTGCAGAGCCCCTTCCAGTCTTCATCTTTGTGGCATGCAGGAGATTGTTCCTCCTTGCTCTTCCTCTGCTAATGGTGTAAATGGAGAGGCTTTTTGGTGCTGTGCAGGGGGTTCAGGCACCTCGGGAAGTCTGCTCAGGCAGAAAGAAGTGGTGGGGGAGAGTTAGGCAAGCACTTTTCTGCATTGCACTGTCAGCCTGGAGGACCAAGCTGTTGCTGCAGACTGCCCCAGTGTACCGGCAGGCCTACACTACATTTATGCAAGACCTGCAGTTACAGTAAGATATTAATCTGCAGGTGTAGAAGCACCATCTCCTTGTTATGTTCATAAAAGCAAAAGCCGCGTATGTTCAGAAAGTTTACACTCAAGCTTTATGCGTTTATATTGGTGTCTTTCACCTTCAGCACTTAAGCAGAAGGTCTCGTACTGATTCCTCATGCTGAGCAACTGTGTGGAAGCCTGGAGGTACAGAGTTTTTTTCCTCGGCGTTTAGTGTGAAGCACCCAGCAGGGCCAAGGATGCAGCTGTTTCTGACTGCAGCAGCCCCCTGACAGAGCATTGCCCAAAGTTTTGGTTGGCGGTGGGGTGGAATGAAGGAGCCTGGTGGAAGGAGGCTCCGACAGCCGAGGTCAGATTTGCTGCAGCATTGACTCTGCAGCATTGACGCTTTCTTGATGCGGGGTCTGCCCTCAGTGGTGTCTTCCCAGGCTTGCACAGGAAGCATCTTTTCCTGGTGTTCCTTGATGAGGCCAGCTTTTACAGAGACTTTGATCTTCTTCAAGGAGCTGAACCTGAGAAATACTGAACAGATAAAGTTAGAACTAGGCAGGTATCTTCTGTGGTTTTGTGTTGTAACAGAATAGTGGGACTAGTCTAGTCTCTATCTACATAGCTAGTAGAGCTGTTGTCTGTCTTATTTTTGTATGATATAATTACAGTGTTAGGAGTGTTTTTTTTTTTTTTTTTTTTTTTTTTTTTTCCCCCTGTGTGTTTTTATTTTAATCAGCATAGCTGAGCAAGGTTCAACCTCTAAAAGAAAATCCATCTTCACTCAGTTAAGGGCACCTTTTATGTGTACAGTTTATTATGCTTATATTGCAGTGAACTCCTTTAAAACAGTCTGTGCTAACATAACTGCATCGATATAGATTAGTATGGCTTTTGGGGCTACATAATCCTCTAGTGTATCTGCAACCATCTTCTTCGTTCTTGCTGCGTTGTGTCTGGCAGTATTATAGTGCATACAGAGACTTGTGTTGGCTGGCCTTCGTTTAGTAGACTGTGCTTATTTTAAGAAATTATGGCATGATGCATCTTGTGAAAAGTATGGCTTGTGACCAACCTTACAATATTTGCTTGGAGAACCTGTGGGGAAACAATGGCAGTGCTTCAGTTTTCATAAGTGAGACTTGGAATGCAAATTTTCAGCTGCTGAGTAGACTTTCACAACATGCTTCTTCAGTGGCATCCTCTGCGCTAGATAACGATCTTGCACTAAACAAGTGCATGTATCAGCCTGATCTGTGTACAGACTTTAGAAGCTACTTCAGAGCATGATACTGGAATTTGAATGTGACTGAAACAAAAGAACTAGCCTTAGCATCTTTAATATGAAAACTGAAATTGAGTCCTATACTACGTAGTATCTCATTCACATATATGAGAGTTCCTTAGGCAGATCATGAAGAGTCTTTTCCAACCAGAGACTAAAGAGAACGCTGCTTGCATGAGCTTCAACTTCAGTGGCTTCTGCATCCTTAAAGTTAAGCATGAGTATTGAAAAATGTACACACGTTACTTTTAGTGCAATGCAGTCTTGTTGCTTTGATTGGGACTGTTTTTCTTTAACTGTTCTAACAAAGAAACAAAAGGACTTTTTTGGTTCTTTGTACATTTGCTAGCTATACTGATCAATTTTAATTCTGCATGTGTGCACAGATGGTTTTGCATAAATAGAACTAAATGTTAGATGAATAGGCCTTGAAGTTCAGATTTTTTTAATTATTATTATTATTTTTTAATGACTGGGGAAAGCAGCATAGACAGAACCGGTGTTTTTTAAAATGCTTACAGGTAGACAGATGTGATTTGCAAAGTGGTAATCCAGGCTGGATCCTGACCGCTTAATAGTCCTGGGCAACTTCGTATCAGGTCTGACTGTTGCTGTTATATTGTTTACAATGGCCTTGGCAGGCCTTGAGAAACATTTTTGTATTTACTACAAATGCCCTAATGGAAGCATCTGTTTGAAGGTCAGAGTGTTCATTCATTGAAACATTGTCAGCCAGTAGCTGCTGTTCATTGAATAAGGCAAGATGGGGAAAGGCTCATGCTGTGTGCTCTGGGCCTTCCCTCCGACGTACATACAGGTATTTTACATGTCACCTGCAGCATGAGCAGCAAAAATCAGCGTGGCCTTGTCCTCTGACCATATGCTGAGCTTCCTTCTCGTGATATGAATTCTGTCTTTTGTCATGTAGTTTTAAAGATTCTTGGTCTGTCTTTTGATTCCTCTATCAGGTATATCATCCTTGAAATTTTTACCCTCTGTAGAGCACAATGGCTTGCATCTTAAAGTATTATCCCTCCTTCAGTTTGCAAGGCTGATTGGGCATGACCATGAGAGGTCTGAACATTTTTTCAAGATTAAGAAAGCGCTTAATGCAGAAAAGAAGCCAACTACCATATAGAAGATCAACTAGCATACAGGGTGTGTGCAGCTGTGTTAGTGTTTGGATCATGTTTGAACTTTTGAAGAGAACCTTAGTCATCCCGTCTTGGTGTATGTAGGTTTGCATTGCAGAGTGATCACAGGTACCTGATTTTTTTCAGAAAAATCTTTTTGGAAGATGCACTCAGCCAAGAAGTTTTCAGTCCACAGGACCAGGTCAGAACTAGTCTGAAGTAAAATGCCTGAAGTACTCAGGATGCATACTTGTCTTCAGTACAAGCTCTTGCTCTGCTGAACTACTTGCTATTATATGCATAGCCAGGGTCACTTAATCTGGAAGTGAGATTGCTGCTGCTTCTGATTGTTTTCTGCATCAGCATAGCAATATAGGAAGAAACCCCAAGCAAATTTGGAGTTTGCTAACTCAAAGCAGTTGTTTTGGCTAGGTTCCCATTGGCTTTTCAGCTCTGTGAAGCATAGCATTAAAATCTAAATCAACTGGAGTGGCAAATGGAATTAATTCTGGTAGACAACCTTCCCTGAATGAGCATGCTTCTGATTTAACTAAGTTTGGAAGTTCAAGAGCCTGATTTGGCTGACAACCTGGAAGAGGTGCTCTGGAAAAGCAAATCTTCCTCCTTGTTATAGTCTATGTAGCCAATATCACAAGCAGTTTCTGCTGAATGAAAGATGTTGTCAGCTATATAGAAAGGGCAACAAAAATATTGGTGACTTAACTCAGTTGAATCACCTGGCTGAAGACAGATGAGTGAGCAGAAGTGGTGCAGGATTTCTTTGTAGATGATAAAAGTGAAATGTTGTGTTGGCTCATCCTGCAGGAGGAAGCATTATTATATTCCACAGGTAAGCTTTTGATTCAAAGGTGGCTGTTACAAAAACTGAAACTTGACAGAGCTACCTTGGGAACACAAAATAATGCCTTAATGTGATTATAATTTTGACTTCAAGACGCTGTGAATTAACGCAGGTATTGCAGCTCAGAAATTTCAATCTCCTTAGATAACACATGCTGAACAAACAAGTGAATCGGAATGTTTAAAACCAAATTACCATTTTGCCTTTTCCATGATGAGGATTGAGTTAGAGCAGTAGATGCTGTTACATCAAAAAGTGTGTCTCAGTTTCTGAGAATGTGCTGGTCCATTTAGTACAAAGAGCCCTATCCTGTCCTTGTGAATTATTCCCAAGGTTCAGTGTGGACTGGGCGCCACACTGCTCTGCAGAATCCTGCTCCTAAATTCTTCAGTCAGAGCTCCTAGTTTGAGGCAGAATGGTGACAAATTTCCCAAAAGGTTAGAAATGCAGGCTTTTAATAAGTGAGAAAAATCTGCATTTTAGTAAGGACAGAATATTCTTCCTAATACCTCATGCTGATTACCATTTTTGGCTTGTTGTCAGTATCGTCAGCTCATATTTTTTAATACTGACAGCCTGTTTCTTCTCGTAAGACCTGAGTTCTGAAGTTTTGTCATTATGTGAGGGTATCAGCTTTCCATCAACAAAGGAAACACTTCATGTTTCAAACTTAAAAGTGTGAATGTGGGCCCATTCAACTGTAAAGCTATAAGGAAAAAAATACATGCTGCTCTGAATCTTGTGATTGTTTCGTTTAACTCATAGTATTTTGGAGTATGTTGGGTTTGCCTTTTTTTTTTTTTTTTTTTTTTTTTTTTTTTTTTTTCACTTTGTGTGTTGCAAAGCTTTCTGAAGGGCAAGCTGTCTTACCCTATTTATGTCCTCAGGAACATTTGGACAGTATTTGCAATTGAATGACTGGCTTGTCTCATACTGGAGCTCTTCAGAGCACAGAACTTTTCTTTTGGCTGTCTGGCAGCCCGGTAGGGTGACTATTAGTTGCCAACACGAGGCTGTAAGTAGCTTCCTGCTAGCTGAGGAAGAAGCACAAGGCAGGAAACCTAGCTGAGAAGTACTCTTATGTTCAGACACAGTCCTGCCCCATGGCTTTGTTGCTTACAAGGACAAACAACAGGAAGAACATGAATCTTTGTACAATGTTTTGTATTTATGGTGCATGTTTTGGAGTAGTAGAAGAAAAACTTATTCACAGGACCAAGTTTGTTTTTGGCATGGAAGAGTCGAAGGAAGCAAGATAGCATCCAAGAGCTAGTAGGAATTTTTCATGTGTGAGAAGTGAGTTTGAAGATCTTGTTTTTATTTATTTATTTCCCTCCTGGTTATGACTAGGAGCTTTTTGATGGAAGAAGCATCTGTTTTCCACATTCTTATTAGCTTTTACAGTAACTATTGCCTAGTCTTCCATTATATGGTTTTGCACATAACAGAGATACAAAAGTTTGAGACAATTAAATGAAGTAATCGTTCTGTATACTGTCAATAATAATTTTCATAAACAAGAGTTGATAATGCTGACCTGGCAGTGAGTAAGAGGGAGAGGAGAATGCAGGGATGCAGAGGATGTAAGGGAATTTTGTGTTCATGTTAAGTTGTATGAACTGCATGTGCTTTGAATGGGTTGATGCAGAGGCAAATATACTACTCCTTTTGATATTGGTAATAAATTGCCATGTGAAGTTTCGTGTAGATAAATGCAAAGTTATATATGTTTATAGTAGAGGGAATAAATCTGACAATACAGATGAATGGGCAGGCTCTGAAATACCATCAGTGCTCAGGATGGGGAAAGAGGATCATTCTTTAAAATGACATTTCAAACTCTGTCAGCTGTCAACAAATTAACTACAGAATTAAGAAAGAAAAAGAAAGAAAAAGCCATTTTGACACTGCTTAAATGCAAAGTTTGCTATTGTCTTAAATGCTACATTTCTGGTTGCATCATCTCAAAGAATATTGTAAAACCAATGAGGTTGTAGAGAGGGATGACAGGGTACTGAAAAGAAAACAATTGGTACCATACAAAGAGGGATTAAGTATTTATAGGCCTTCAGTCTGAAGAAGAGACAGCTGGGTGGTGTGGGGAAGCAATGCTATAGATGTCTCTGAAAACATAAAGAGAGTCAATGGGCAATAAGTCCTTTCTCCCAGTACAAGAACTTGATGACAGTTATAATCCAGGAATTGCTTTTTCCCAAGAGTATAGTTGAATTCTGGACCTCGCTTTGCAGTAGCAATGAAGAGACAAACAAAATCTGGACTGTACAGTATCTTGGAAGATGTATCCATTGGGGGGTATTAAGCCTGAGGTTCAGGCTTAATATGTGTGATGGTAGGTTTATGGAGATCCTGAAGGTGTGTTTGCTGGATCCTGAGAAGGATGTATCAATGAAAGATGGTTCCCTGTGTGTTTACACTACGTGCTAAACATCTTCATGTCCCCTCTCTGAGGGGAGAGCTAGATCTAGTTCCAGAATAGGAAATTGCTCTCAGAAAATGAAAATGTTCTGGATCATGTCCAGGAATGTTCCCCAGTGTAAGCAGAGTTGCGCACAGGAGGCGAGAGTTTTTATTGAGCGGGATTTATGAAGATACTTAATCTGCTCCAGGGACGTGTAGCTTAAGGATTCCTTCTGCTTCGAGGTGCTGCTTTGACATACGAGCAGAGGCTGTTGGACTTCCAACATTTGTATCCGAGCCAATTTATGACTTTATATATAAAGGCCCACAATGCTGAGTGAACCTGAAACTGCCTGACAGCTTGTACAGAGTGCAGAGTGATGATGAACACTAATGAGTGATCTCTTCCCTCAGTGCTTTATTCTCGCCTAGAAGCTTACATAATTTCAGGTTTTAGCAAGACTGTAAAAAACTTCCAGGATTCTTGAGAAATGTTTGTGCTGTTCTTGCAACTATTAATTGTGTGTTGGCTAATCTGCATCTTTCACTGTCTGAACCATTGCAGTCCTGGAAACAGTCATGGAAAACTGTTCTAGTGAGAATATTGCCTAAAAGAGGGGGGAGCATTGTTCTCTAGTGCATCCATTTGATTACTTTTTATGATGACAAGAGAGTTCTTGGAACCAATCCTATTTCCTGTTCACATATCACTGTCTTTCCATCAGCATCAGGTTTCTTCTAGTCCCTAAACTCAGATTTATCTAATGATTGTATATAAAAAAGTTGGCATTCCAAAAATCTAATGCAGCATTAAAGGAGAAAGTGAAAATATTTGGTGTGTCTTTTTCCCCCTATGAACAGTATTAAAAAATGGGAGTTTAATTTGGAAATGTTATTAATAGAATGTGCTGAAGGGCTGTATCACCTTGTGCAGAAAGAGAAGCCTTCAGGTTATAGCTTGGAGTTCAGTGCACAAGCTTAGCAAACAGCAGTTCTGGTCAAAGTTCCTGCCACCTGTACTCTAGTGTAGTGTGTGCTTTTTGGTGTCTACACATTCTTTAAGACACGTGAACTTTGAGAATTTGTTTCAGGCTGCCTCCAAAGAGGTACCTTAAATTCTGAGTGTAGTTTACAGTTGTGTTGCTGATTTTCATATATCTTATTAACTGAAAAAGATAAAGAGAGGAGTGGAGGGGGAAGAGCCTTTTACCTGGAAGGTCCAGGTAACACGTGATTACTGTGTTAGATCATTTGTTTGTAATTGAGCAAGTAGGCATCGTAATTTTCATTTTAATAAAGTAACATCACCAGAAGAAACAAACAAACAACAAAACAATACAACAATGTCACATTGCTTCCTGGTTTGATGACCTTGGAACTACACCTAGTGCTGTAATTTATTAAAGATTACGGCAAAGCAAGCTGATGTCAAGGTAAGTATTTCTGTTGGTTGGCAGAATGAGGATGACAGCTCCCACAGTTGTTAGATGTTGAGCCTTTTGCTTCCTTTCCAAGAAGCTGGTTAGGGTTCCCTCTTGGCCCACCAAAGCTGCTGAAGCAAGTGTTATGCATGCTTTCAACCCAGTTATTTCAGCTTCAGGTGATCAACTGTAAAACATGCTCTAATTAGTCTCTTCAAAATTTGCTGTCCTGTTAATAGAAGTAGAAGCTTCATTTTGTGTTTGGTGAAGTTGTAGATATGAAATCAATGAATTACTTCAGTTGCTGACTATTGAGTGCATGTATTAGACTTCTATAAGTTTTTTTTTTTTTTTTTTTTTTTTTTTTTTTTTTTTT
>NC_048926.1:18224538-18282310 GCF_011077185.1 Oxyura jamaicensis | reverse complement strand
TTTTTTTTTTTTTTTTTTTTTTTTTTTTTTTTTTTTTTTTAAAGACAACAAATACAGAAATTATTTTGTACTGATATTTATACTGGTAGCTGAGTGTTTGGAAAAAAATGGACAGAACACATCTGTGGTGAATGAAAGGTTGTATAGTTGCAACGCAGATGTCTTTCTAAGTCATTTTGAAGAGTGATGTTTTTAGAACCCATGATTAACCTAGCAAAGCTTTGGGAAAATATGTATTTGTTCTCTTAGCCATAAGCTGAGTTGCCAGCTGGAGAAATAATTTAATGTTTGTGAGATGACCCTTTTTCTAAGCAGGAGGGTGCATGTTGACAGAATTACATTTATTTTATTTGACATACTCAATCTGAAGTCTCCTGTTCTTGCTTTAGACATGTTAAATGATTTCTGTTAAGAGTATGTCCTTTCAGAGTTGTATCAAATAAGGTATCTTTCTTTGTAATATTTGTAGTTATATTTTAAAATTATTTTTTCTTTTACTTTCATGCTTACCATGTAAAATCCTTTCAGAAAGCAACAATAAACTGTAAGTAAACAAAATGCAAATTGTCCAACAATTGTTTTGTTGCTCAATTGTATGGTGCAAAATGAGTTGCAAAACCAAAGTAAGGAAAGATTACAAGTATCAAGAATAAATTCTCCATTGTAGCAGTAGATTATCATATATATTGCAATTCTGTGATCTGAGAGATAGTCTGTAGTTTAGTATCACTAGATATCTGATTATTCAAATTAATTCATTTGAGTTATCTGGTGATTAAATGGAAATAATATTTGGAGGAGAATGTTAATTTTCTGGGAGGGGGAGAGGGATGAATCTAAAAATCTAAAAACAGCAGTGGAATTAATGATTTTTTAATGCCATATATTGCAGATCAGAAGTGTTATCTTGGAGGCTTGGGGAAGGGATTTGATTAATATTTAATAGGGGAAAGGTTCACTGGTACTGTACATGACAGTAGGAAGAGGAGATAATTTTAGAGTTCATGGCCTCTAATAGCTCATTGATTTCAAAACATTCACAATAGCAAGCCTGGTGATAGACTGGTAAGGTAACTGGGATGTAGCTTTCTCTCTTCTGCTGAAGCTAGGGTCCACAGGCACTTACGGGATTTGAGCTGAACCTTAATTCACCTATCAATGTAAAGTCTGGAAGTACTGAACAAAAATAAAAAAGAAAAACAATTTGTAATACGGCACTTCTTTAGAAAAGAGCAATCTATATACACTGACAAGCTGCAATGTTATGCTGCTGCTTCATGTTTGCTCCCTTTGCAAACAGAAGCACACTTTTACTTTATGTGTAACAATGGTTCTGCCGTCAACATAGAGTCTGTCATGATACTGTAAAGAGAAATCAATGTATGCATCATCCTGTGTCTAGGTAGCAGTATAAATTGCAGCAGACTCAGGTTAAACATTAAGAAACTTTCTAGCAGTGAGGATAATGAAGCACTGGACTAGACTGCTTGGGCAAATCATCACTGGAACCTTTGCAGCAACGTAGGTGGATTTTGTCAGGAGTGTCGTGGGTACAGTTTGTTCCCCCACACAGTGTGCAGTATGGGATTTCTCAAAATCAGTTCTACTATTTTTCTATTAGTTTTTTTTTTTTTTTTTTTTTTTTCTATGGGAAACTCAGTGTGTGAGTAATACAACTTTGTTCTGAAAGCTGAAAACAATGACAACAAAAAAGCATCCTGGCAATTTAAATAACATTTGGAAGCAGCATCCCTTGTAAGCAATAATATTGTAGCTTGAAATATAGAAAACAAAATCAACCATACTGTTGATGTTTGCTTTTGGGTTTTTGTGCTACATGTTTTGACTTTCAGACAGTTCAATGAAATATCACTTGTTTAAACTTTAACAGTTATAGCAAAGGAAAAATGATGCTATGTATTTTTTAATCATAATTCATGAGATGTTTATATATAATTTTCACTCATAAATCTGATTAAATTGCTTATTCAGTTGTAGTTTTTAGGGTGAGCTGATTTTTTTTTTTCACTGAAAATGAAGTTTGTAGCATCCAGCACTTCACCTTATACATGTTAAAATATATGTGGATGGTGTGTGAAATTCGGAAACATCGAGTAAAAATGTTCTATGCATCTGCTTTAATTTTTGCCTGCAGCGAGAAACGATTTCATACCTTATATAAAGGAATTACTCATTTTTACTGTTTTGAACAGATTGTTGTAAGCCTGGCTTATTGTGCTAGGCCATCTATCAAAATGGCAAACCAACAATAGATTTTTGCTTTGGTGAGGGGAGAAGATGCATATATTTTCTGTCTTTGTTATGCTTTTTACAGAAGGTGTTTTCATCTGTTTTATCAGAAATTCATAGCCCATCAGCATCTCTGGGTGACTGCAGATGACATAGAATTGTGGCATCGCAACAGGCTGGAAGTTGAGCAAGTGGAGGGTAAAAACTTTTAATGTGATTATTGACAGCTGTGACAGATTATATAAAACATTTATTCAAAACAGTAGAGAGTTCTATTTTAAACATGAACATGTCAGAAAATTAAAGGAGAATTTATACTTTAGAAATGTAGAAACTTAAAGGTATATACACTACTTTGGCATATGGAAGAAGAGGGTTTGAATGATGATACAGGGAGAGAACTATAATACTTAAACGTGAAAGCTCTTACATACCACTAAAAGTCTATAAAATGCATTACTTTGTTAAAACATCTCCTGTAGGATTTTTTTAAGCCAGAATAGATAAAAATAAATGGGACTGGAAGCTTGCATGAAAATGTTAATGCTGTGTTTGGGCATTTGGGGAGCACTGGGTAATTTGAGGCCTATAATTAAATACCGAGTTAGTAAATGCAATAGTGTTGGCAGCTGCTGCTTTGTGAAAGGTTATAAGTGTTTGAATAATCTGAATTTTTACAGCATTTTTCTCAGTCTGTTTAGTACAGAGGAGAAACATCAAGTAGCATACCATCGGATATTTCTTTCAGGGGAGAGATGGGAGAAAAGGATTAATTTTTAATAAATGGAATTCTTAGTAATGTATTTATTTTAATTTCTTTAGACTATGTCTGAATGTATCCAGCTCTCATTTGCTGTTTGTAGAATTGGCATTTACACGGTAAGGCAATGTTCTAACTAAATAAATAACTTTTGTTAGTGTTAATGCCATTTTACTGAAAATAAGTTACGAAGTAATTTGGGATCAGGATTAAGTAATGCAGTTAGCAAAAGGGATTTGTCATATTAGTTTACATAAGCAGAATATATCATCGTTTATCCTATCCAGCTTTATTAATACCAGGACAGAAAGTGTTATTCACTTTAATTAAAAAGTAATGAAAAATCCAGCCAACCTCTTACGGTAAGAAAATTTGGAATTCTTACGTGTGAGTTACTGAGAATTCACGCATGATA
Organism: Oxyura jamaicensis; assembly: GCF_011077185.1. Taxonomy (NCBI): domain Eukaryota; kingdom Metazoa; phylum Chordata; class Aves; order Anseriformes; family Anatidae; genus Oxyura; species Oxyura jamaicensis. The sequence continues at coordinate 18,278,885 of NC_048926.1, read as the reverse complement.
TGATGGCTGAAGGGTTTGTTTACATTTGCTTTTAAGTATCCATTATGCTTGAGTAATATATTGTATTAAAACATATTAGGTAAATGTACTTGTTGTAAGCTTTGCCTCGAGTACCTTAATATTTTCCAAATACTGTTAAGTCAAGTCTCCTGAACCTTAATTGAAAGAAACTTGAAAGAAATATGAGGCTTATTTCAAACATCAATGTCCCAAAGATGCTAAGAATTCTTTAAATTTTCACCTTCCTCCTAATTGCTGCTTGTATTAATGATGAGAACAGATAGAAATTCATTTAGTAAGAATGTTTCAAATCCTGGAGCTTTCGGAGTGGGATTGCTGCTCCCACTGTTAACGCTTTTCAGCAGGAAACCTGGCACACACCACTTTCTATGTTATTAGGCTGTACAGTCAAAGGGTATGTGCCTTATGAATAGCTGTAATGAGGCCTATCTAGCACCAGTGACTCTTACCTGGGGACCAAATTTGAAAGCTTAAGATTTTTTTATTCCTAGAATTTAGTTCCAGTCATGGCTTCAGGTCTGCATGACTGTGCTCCCCCCACCCCTGACATTTGCCTGTGTTCCATTTTCATAATCTAAAATACTCTTTTCTAAATGGTAGAACGTAACAGTAATATGTACAAAATCCTCATGGAGGAAACTGCCACTTGCAGTTAAAAGCAAGCTTTCCTGTGGTATTTAAGATCCTTAGCAAGACCTTCTTTCTCCAAATTCCTGTGTGATAGGAGAATGCTTATCTTGAAGGATCAGAGTGGGCTACGGTATGAGGTTTTAATGGCTGTGAAGTATGCAGACCATCTGCCAGCTCTTTAGAAGGCTGTTTTAAGCTGTCCAAATTAATTTGAGAAGATGTCCAAGTATAATTTTGTGTGTATTGCAGAATTGGATATAAGCAGTTGTAATGTATAGCAGAATACGCCCTCTGATAACAATTGGTTCTGTTTAGGTTTAAAATGGGTAATTGTAGTGGGTCTGCTGCAGTTCACTGCCAAGTCATGGTAGCTGCAGTTATAGTGGTAGATGGATAATTGGCATTTTATTGTGAATTTTGATCAGCAAAATTTTTAATTTCATCAAGTATTTTAAATTACAAAGATAGCTTAATTTATGAAAATGCTGAGAGGAACTGATTTCCCTGACTGCTGGGACCTCAAGGAAGGAGTGTGGTGAGTAGGCTTGAGAGCATCCAGAGATTCACTGCTGTGGCCACAGTATAGAGAAAAGTCATTCCACATATAAAGTGTATGTGAAGGCTAAAACAGCTGTTTTAGGAAACTGGTAGGTGCCTGGAGTACTTGTTTGTGTAGAATTGCCTGTCATTAGAAAGGTGAGCTTCAGATGATCTGCTTGGTGAGTGGGTTTGAACAGTTTTTGTGTCAGAGTAAAGGGAGAGACCTGCCAAAGTGAATGCTATGCGGAAATGAAGTGTGGTTGTTCTTCTCTCCTCTCTTTGCCTTGTTCTTGCTCAGTCATGTAAGTCAGTCACTGGATTTGTTGCTCAGGTATGTGAGCAATCTGGCAGCTAGCAAGTCTAGTGCTCTGTACAGATGGTCAAGAAGCAAAACACAAAACTCCAGTTCATATTTCCCATTTAATCAACTCATTATAACTTGTACTATGTGTTTTCTACTGCATGCTGTTTTGCAGATTTAATAGATTTAAGAAAAAAAATGATTATTACCCAAAAACTAAGCAGTCTGTGAAGTGCCAGTCCTTAGCAGTGGCATGTGTTCAGCTTGTCCTGTATTTGGGCACTTCCTGTTCTGCATGTCCTCGTTGTACAGTGCCATAAGTATCTCGCAAAGACTTGTAGTCCTTTGGACTGCAGACATCTCAATTGTTAGTCTGTTATCAAGCTGCTTATCGGTAACACTCTTTGAGTACCCATTACTTCAGCTGTACTACTGCATTAAATAGGCTTCCTGTTTTTCAGCCCTGCACAGATTATGAGAAGGAAGAAGGGTTTATATAGATATCTATAGCAAAAAATTCTGTGTTGCCTTCGGTGGACATGATTAGGAGGATAAAGCTTTGTTCTCTCAAGCTGGGAAGAACATAGGTCCTTGCAAGACTTCAGAAAGATGTGACGCTCATTTTGGGAGATTAAACCAGATGAGATTTAGAGGTGTGCACTTAGTCCAAGGGGGAAGTACAAAAGCAGAGGTGGCTAATATGAAAGCTGCATAGATATTTGTAAGGAACTGCAGCTGAAATATGTGTATCCTGAAATGAAAATATTATCATGAGCTTAAATGAAAACTTTTGGAATAGAAACCAAACAAAATAAAACTCCCTATCTTCTATATGCCTTACACAGCTAGTACCTTCTGGCAGGAGTTCTAGCCTTTTCAGACTTGTTGTTTCTGCTTCTTCCACTCTGCTGGTGTCTGAGACAGATATGTCAGTGGCAGCGTGGGAACAGGTAGATAAGTTACTTTTTGACTCTCTGTGGTTGTGGAGATTGTACGCATATGACAGCTTGTAGCAAAGCTTGACAGAAAGTTGTGCTTTTATTGTTAATGTCTTTTCTGCTTCTGTTGTATTTTTCTTAAGCAGGTGAAAATAGTATTGAAATAACTGTGGAGACCTCAACCTACATACTTAAGAGGGAAAATACTTTGAATTTTGTTGTCTTTCTTGTAAGATAGTTTTTATGATGGTATGTTTGCTACCTTTATAGCTACCTAGGTCTCCACATCAGTGTACTGGAAGCATGGAAACATGAGCTTCAGAAGGTTCTCTGATATTCTTTACTGGGCTTTGAGGCTTTGTTCCCCTAAACTGTTTGTAAAAAACAGTAATCTTTTTTGAACAGGGGTTATAGGATATTCTTTTCCACCTCCCTCTTCTCCCCTCATACCCAGGTGACCTCAAGAATAAACAAAAAGACTACTAACATTTCTATTGCTTGTTGTTCTGGATGACAGAACAAGGAAAGAAGCCTCTTCAGGGATGACAACCATGCAGAAAAAAACTAAGGAAGCCTCACGGAAGCATGATTCTTGGCTGATATGCATTGGGAATAAAGAGTGTAGAAAATAGCATTTTCTGTTCTTGGAAAATCAGAGGATAAGAGTTTTCCCTGACTGCAGAATACGGCATCTGCAGATAAACAATTAGAAAACACTCACTTAAAACCAAAACAATATGGATAACAACAAGGCCTCTGTAGAGCTTTCTGGATCTCAGATGCCGCATATGGCAAAACCAGTGCACTTTAGCAGCATTGCATCAATACTGGCATCTTCCTGAAAATGGCAAGCCATGGATATTTTGCTATTAGTAGTCTCTTGACTTGAATTTGCGCAGTGAGATGTGGAAATAAATGATGCATTTATAAAGCTGTGCTTACTATAGTTTATGTATGGTAAGCATAGTAAATGATGCAAATGTTGTGCTTTTTGTTCTCTAGTTTACTTTGGATTAACTTACATTTGTCTTTGTTTATAATGATAAATTCATGTCTTGAAAATGGTTTGACTAGAAACAGCTGGTATGCTAAAGAATTTTTCTGACGTTAAGACAAAACAGAATTAACATTTATTCATGAAGTGGTGGAGGGGAAGCTCTTAAGAGAAGCCAACTGTGGTGGTAACTAAAGGCAGTCGTGGAGTAGGAGGTAATCATGGGAGCATGTTTGGAATGGTTCAGGAGCCAGCCTGTGGCTTACAGTATAGAAGGCTTCCTCTGAGACTCTTCCCCTCCCTGATGAGGTTTCCCATTGGAAAATGCAAAGTTAAAGTAATAACAGAGCTCATATAGCATATCCTGTCTACTCCTCCCTTTCCCATGTTGTGTCCTTGACATGAGCAGCAAAACAAAGGCACAAAAAGGGAGAAGGAAAAAATCCTTTTATGTTCTACCCTTTGGGAAATGCAGACAATTCCATTCACGTTCACTATTAATATTCTGTGGGTAGACTGCTGGAAAGGAAAGGTATAAATATTTTCAACTTCCAGCCTTAAATAAAAGGTATTTACTATAACCAGAGTATTTATTGGCAGTGACTTTTCCTTCTACTTTTCTGAACTGAAGAAAGAATTGTAACTTTTTTTTTTTTTTTTTTTTTAATCAGATGGGGAAAGCTCAGACAGGTTGAAGGGAAATTACCCATGCTGGGCCAGGGGTGAGGATTAGAACACAGTTCTCTTTCCTTTCCCTATGCAGAGTTCATTTGTTAAATTTAAATTTATTTGAATTGCTGCGTAGCTGCTCCTTGTGGCCAGAACTCACGTTATCTGTTCAAAGAGCTCAGCAGCTTGGTCCAACCAATGCTCGTGTGACAGTATTGCTTCCCTGAGATATTAACTGACACAGTCTGTGTTTACAGCCCTTTGACAACCTCTGACAACTAGTAATGGATTTGATTGGGAAATGCATGGTTTGCCAAATTAGCCTGTTAATTTTTGTCAGAATGAGATGTCTGTTTGACAAACTTGCAGACTGGAATGGAATTTTGTTCTGAACTAGAGAAATGATGAGCTCAGATTGATGAACTCAGGGTCCATAAAAAGCAGACCATCTAGATGAAACCGTCTCCTTGCTTTAGTAAAAACAAACAAATGAACAACAAAAAAAAAATATCAGTCTTGTAGCACAGACAATTAACTTGAAGGAGAACTAGAAAAAAAGCTTAGATCCTTATTACAAGAGTCTCATATCTTTTCTATTGAGTCAAGTTGCCATTCAGTTTGTATTTATCAAAGCTATGTGGTTCGTTATCCTGTACATAAACACAGTTTTGTCTTCCTTTTGGAAATCAGGATTCCTGATCTGCAATGTTGCACTCTTTCCAGAAAACAGTTGTGTAATATACTGGCAAAATGTCATTTTTTGCCTTCACTGTCTGGTCCGCATGGAACATAAACTATTCCTTTAGGCTCAAGTGGTTCAGGGGGTTATTGTGTGAGCATGGAAATTTCCTGATGACTTCTGCTGAGCATCCCTTTATGGTGCAGTATGGTGTAGAATAGTGTTCTTAATTACAAAAATGAAAAATAAATATTTGAAATGATTAATAGGTTTAAAGTAGAAATTGCAAATACATAGCAAAGCACAGGTATTCAATATCCTGGCAAACTCATATTAACAATATCACATGCTTGAAATTTGAGCTTCCTTATGACTGTGGACTTGGAAAGACAGTTGTAGTGCATGTTGAGTTACTAAGTGGCAAGTGTACAAAACCAGAAGTTAGCTGTGTCCTTTGGATTATTAAGGGGATATAAAGACAAGAAATGGCTTTTCAGTGAAAGTTAAGCTTTTCTTTCATGTTCTGTAATCTAAAAATAGGAATCATGCATAGCCATGATTTTTGCAACAAAGCAAATTAATATTCAGGGTTTCTGGGCAGTTTGAAATTGTGGCAAAAGATTGCCTTATGAATACAATAAAATTGCATGCACTGCTGTGTGTGTGTGCAGTCACATCCTCTACTTTGTACAGTTGCATAAAATAAGAATCAAACAGATGATTTGTAAATGGAAATGGTATTAGCAATATATACTATTCTTAGTAATAGCATACAGCTGTTGGTACTCTCAGTATTATTTTCCTGGAAGTGATGTAGATTGTTTCTGGTTTGTCTGCAATTTGCCTTTACTAGCAGCTGGACATCTACACTGTGTTAGACATTACATTTCTTTTTGCAGGATAATTATCTTTTTCACAAGATGACATGTTACAGCAGAAGGGGGATCAGTCTGTTCATCAGGTCTTAGACTTGTTTCGTTACTGTGAGGTCAAAAGCTTGTCTATTTTTCTTAGATGGATAGAATATTGCTTTTGCCTATGAACACGCTTGCACTGTACCCTGAGGGTATTACAGATATAACAGTGTTACTATTATGATTGCTATTGTAAATAGTTCGAGTCTGTTTGCTAAGGACATCCTTCATTTGTTTAAGAATAGGTATGTTATAAGGGAAGAGGTCATATAAGCAGGTAGCAGATCAAATAAACGCAAGGAAATGCATCAAATGCTACAAAACTTGATCTGTTATGAGTTAGCTTTATGAGGGTGAAGGACCCTTATATTTCTCTCCATGAGTGTGTGTCTGTCTTTGTTTCCATGTTTCTCTGCACTGTAAAGTTGAAAATTTTTGCTCAGGTATTAAAGTGCCTTGCTGAATTCCATGCTGCTACAGCTTCTGTATAATTATAGGCTAGCATTCTCAACATGTTTTGAAATTCCTTATTGATCTGCATAAAACTGTAAATGTTGGGAAAAGTTTTCTAAAGCATCCTGTACATCCTTTTAAATAAATAGCCCTTTTTAGATCATTTTTATTTTGTTGCAATGCTTGTATTTGTATCACTTTGATTATATTTCACACAAATCTTGAACCTATTTATATTCTGTAATGTTCCTTTATTAGCAAGGATTTCTATAGCACGAAACTGAACTACATTTTAACGGTCTTATATGACTAGGTATTATGTTATCAAAGAGGAGAAATAACTGTAGTGTTTAAAAGATACTGTGACTTAGCACAATGGTAACTGATATTAACGTGTATAAATTGACATATTTCTAAAGGTAGCTTTCAAGTAACTACATGCATTAGTATCTTAAAAGCCATTCTGGGACATAATCTTTTAGGGATCAAGATTTGAGAAATGTCTTGGTTGCCTCGCATCCTGGAAAGTAGAGGTTACTTAAAGTGTGTTGTAACTAAGATTTTAAAATTCTGTTTCTTGTATTTTTGCAGCTGCCTGTGTGAGTGTTGTTAAATCTCTTGTACATCTCTTTGCAGTAGTATGTATTCCAAGGCTTCCCAAACTTGCAACTTCCATTTGTTAGCTATATTTAATACTATCAGTTAGAGTTGCTGGCCTACTTTGTTTCATTCAATCCTTTTAATGTCCTCTTTTAGAGCACACAAAAACTAATTCAAATCATCACAACTTATCATGTATTATTTTACTAAATGTTGTATTTCAGGCCAAAACATGACCTACCCTTTTTTTCTTACCTTGTCTCTCTGAGGAGCAGTGCTCCTGTCTGCTTTCAGTACTGTGGCTTCTTGTTGAAGGCAAGCTTGTAGTTCAGTGCTTGTGTCTTCATAAGTCTAAATTGTGTGAAATATATCTGCATGTCTTTTTTGAGATAACTAGACATGGCAGAAGAGAGGTGCAAGGCTTCACCGAAGTGAATTCATTTCCAGCTGTTTCAGCACAGGGAGACAACTGCAGGACAGTGTGGTCATTGGTCATGGCCAACACAGGTTCACAAGGGGAAGGTCCTGTTTAACAAATTTAATTTCCTTTTATGACAAGGTTACCCACCTGATTTACCAAGGGAAGCCAGCTGATGTAATCTTTTTGGATTCCCCAAGCTTTCAATACAGTTTATCAGAGTATCCTTCTGGATGAAATGTCCATCACCCTGCTTGACAAATACATAATACGATGGTTGAACAATTGCCTGACAGGTTGGGCTCAAAAGGTTGTAGTAAGTGGAGTTACATCAGGCTGATGGCCTGTCACCAGTGGGGTTCTGTAGGTCTCCATTGTAGGGCCAGTTCTCTTCAATGTTTTCATAAATGACTTGCATGTAGGACTAGAAGGTGTTTTGAGAAAGTTTGTAGATGGCACTTAATTGGGAGAAGCTGTTTAATCCCTTGGGGGTAGAGAGGCCTTGCAAAGAGATCTTGATGAATGAAGGAATTGAGCAATTCCCAGTAATAAGAAGTTTAACAAGAGCAAGTGATGGATTCTGCACCTGGTACAGGGCAACCCTGGATATTTGTAGAGAATGGAGGAGCCATGTGGAAATGGATCAGTGGGTTTAGGTTGATAGCAAGCTGAACATGAGCCAGCAGTGTGCACTAACAGCCAGGAGGGCCAACCGTACCCTGGGGTGGCTCAAGCATGGCATAGCTAGTCAGTCAAGGGAAGTGATTGTCCCGCTCTGCTCTGCACTGGTGTGGCCTCACCTCCAGCACTGGGTGCAGGTTTGGACACCACAGTGCCAGAAGGACATAATACTATTAGAGACCCTCTAAAGGAGGGCTACAAAGATGGTGAAAGGTCTAGAGGGAAGTTGTCTGAGGAGCTTCTGAGGTCCCTTGGTTCAGCCCAGAGCAGGGCAGGCTGAGGGGAGGCCTCATGGTGGCCTGCAGCTCCCTCACGAGGGGAGCGGAGGGGCAGGTGCTGAGCTCTGCTCTCTGGGGACTGTGACAGGATCCGAGGGAATGGCATGGAGCTGGGACATTGAAGGTATTAGTAGAAGGTTCTTCACCCAGAGCGTTGTCAGGCACTGGGACAGGCTTCCCAGGGCAGTGGTCACAGTATCAAACTGTTGGAGTTCAAGATGCTGTTTTGGACACAGCTGTTTTGATTTTAGGGTGGTCCTGTGTGGAGCCAGGATTTGGAGTTGATGATCCTTGCGGGTCCCTTCCAGTCCAAGTTACTCTGTGGTTCTGTGATTCTATACACTCTGGCTCTAGCCACTGTGTGGCAGCATGTCTGTTCCCTCATTTGGAAAATTTCTGTAAGACCCCTGGCACCTCTTCAAAACTCTTCAACATCAACCAATTAGCAAGGTTCTGCATGTTAAATCACTGTTTTTTTGTCACTCTTTTTTTTTTTTTTTTTTTCCAGTACAAAAAAGACAGGGATCTCCTGGAAGGAGTCCAGCAGAGGGCCACAGAGATGATACGGGGCCTGGAGCATCTTCCCTCTGAGGAAAGGCTGAGAAACCTGGGTCTGTTTAGCCTTGAGAAGACTGAGAGGGGATCTTTTCAATGTTTACAAATATCTTAAGTGTGGGAGACAGAGGGATTTGGCCAACCTCTTTTCAGTGGTTTGTGCGGACAGGACAACGGGCAATGGCCACAAAATGGCCAGGAAGTTCCGCACCGACATGCGAAAGAACTTCTTCATGGTGAGGGTGATGGAGCACTGGAACAGGCTGCCCAGGGAGGTTGTGGAGTCTCCTTCTCTGGAGATATTCAAGGCCTGTCTGGACGCCTACCTGGGCAGCCTGCTCTAGGGAACCTGCTTTGGCAGGGGGTTGGACCCAATGATCTTTTGAGGTCCCTTCCAACCCCTATGATTCTGTGCTTCCAGGGTTCATTATTTATTATAAAATATAACTTACTCATTATTTTACCTATTTTCTGTGTTCCCGCTGTGTTCAGTGATCCCGTAGCTGTCAGATACAGTTTTCTCACCTCTCTGATATCATTCTGCTTCATCCTGGCCACTTACATCATGACAAAAATAATACTTTTTATTCTCCTCAGTTCACTTTCCTTGTACCATGTACTTGTTCCTTACTGTTGCTTTGTTCGTTTCCTCCAGTTTTAGCACAGCGTATTTTAACTTCTGTAGTTGTTTTTTGGGGTGGGTGTGGTAGTGGAAAAGTGCATGTGCACAGATAAAATGTTTTGAGATAAGTTGTATGCTAGAATCTCTTTCTCTCAAATTCCCTTAGTAACTACTTTTTAACGTACTGTTCACGCTGTAGTGACTTAATATGTCAGCAAACATACGCTTCAGCTTACAAATGATGATTTGCTGTTCCCTGGTAAACTGGCTACTGTAGTCTTGAATTCTTTCTCATTTTGTCCTACTGTGAATTTTTGTGAAGTATGCTAGTCTTGTAGCTTAAAAGTGTAGAAGGTTGGTAACATATCACCACTGTTGGTAGTTTAGGTTAGTTTATATTTATGGAACTGAGTTGTAAAGAGCATGGATCTTTCCCAAAATCCAGGGTGGATTGCTGGCAGCAGAATTTTTGCATTTTTTATTTTTTTTTTCCCCCTTTTTTTTGTCCATTACTACCACAATTACTCCTGCTTAAGAAGCCTAGAACTTGTTCAGTTATGGACAAGTCAGTCTTTATAACTGCATGCATTTTCCAAATGTGGGAGGTTTTGTTTGTTAGCCAGGCCTGCATTGTGTTAGAGTTCTCCTGATGATCTGCTTACTTCATTTTGTTGTCATCATGGATTATATGGAAGATATGCCAGTGCATTTGTCTGGATTATATAATCTTAAATAACAACCTCCATGGTATATGCTTGTACCGAGAGTCCTGACAAAAGGTGATCGTTCGATTCCTAGCATAGTCTCTGCTATGACAATCAGACTACTTGCAGAAGGGGAATGTGTCAAACGCAGCAGTGTTGTTGGAATCATGAAAGTTCTGTGCCATGTTCACTTCTTGTCTATATGTGGGAAAACAAGGTGGGATTTTTTGTGAAGGTGAATCAACAAAGACAGACGATCATGGAACAATGAAAGGAGAGTGGAATGAGAATATATAGAGTAAAAGTTAGCAAAACCTTTTGATAATTAATATCAAGGTTTGTGTTTTAGTTGTGTTTTTTTTTTTTTTTTTTTTTTTCTCGCTGTTGTATCACAATTGTTTTATTTATTTTTTTTGGTTATTTTCTCTTAAATTTATTGACTATGGAAGAAAACAAATATAGTAAGAAAGAGGGTCCTAGGTGCAGGTTGGATCAGTGATTCTGTGAGATGCTAGATGGATGTGAGTCTTGGTTTTAAAGGTACTTAAAGTGCTTTTTCACTCCAGCATTTCTGAAGTTTGAACAAGAAGGTAATTCTGAAAGGAACCAAATGGGAAAATCCACATCTCTACACACCAGATCAAAAAGCAGAGCCTACAGTAGGATAAGAATCCTAAATTTCTGGCAGTGGCTGTTATAGGCTAGAATACTATAAAGGTCATGAAAGGGAGTTCTAACCTAAACACCCCAAGAAAAAGAAAGTAAAAATGTGTCCCCAAATGAAAAAGTTGCTATGGACTGAGCTATGCTGAGCTAGTGGAAATGTGAAGCTATGAGACTATCGAATAATGAGCAAGAAAACCACAATAAAAGAAACTGAGGTTTTAGGTGTGTGCTCTACTGAAGCTGAGTTAATTTTATGTAAGCTTTTATCCACAAATAATAATCTACTGGATGGTAAATCAGCTTCAGGTAGAGAAAAGGAATAAAGCCCATAGTAAGTCTGAAACCTGAATGTATTTTGGAAATGTCTCTCAATCTATTTGTCATAATGCTTGTATTATTCTGTCTGCTTATGTTCCTGAATCTTGCAGATAGTGGCTTATTTTTCAAATTTTGTGTGAGTTGTAAGCTAATATTTTTAGCAGAGTAAACTGAGGTGTAAAACACACACACACACACAGACACACACACACACACACACACGCAGATAGTGGCTTATTTTTCAAATTTTGTGTGAGTTGTAAGCTAATATTTTTTAGCAGAGTAAACTGAGTTGTAAAACAGACACACACAGACACAGACACAGACACACACAGACACAGACACACAGACACACACAGACACACACACAGACACACAGACACCCCCCCCCCCAACATTCCCTAGCAAGTTCTAGACAAGAAATCTAGTAGTTCTGAATCATGATGCCTTGCGTTGTGACCTGCTACATGCTCTCAACTCATTGACATCTGTGCATTTGAATTATGACATTTAATTAGCATTCTGCTCTCTTTGCTGTTGAAATTGTCTTTTCAAATTCTGTACTCCAGTGCAGGAAACTGTTCCCCGCAGGAAACTGTTCCCCCCAAAGGGAAGATATTAGCAATTTTCTCTATGTCTTGAATAACATTGCAAAGAATGCTGTTTGTTTTCATGTTGTGACTACTCTGTCACTTTTCTGACCTTCAAACTTTCTTTTCAAGTGTTCTTTAGGTAAAGGTAGGTATGCCAAGTGAGCTGACACCTGTCCTCTCTTATCACACAGTTGTAACCGTGGGATTCTGTATTTTTAATCTCCCATTTTCTTCTGTGCTAGAATATTTTTTTGATGAAAACCACTTTATTTATATTTCAGTTTGTGTATTGCCTGCTTATTGTAACAACTACTGCTGAGAGGGTCTTCTGCTCTTAATAAGGAAAAATAATCCAATGCAGAACTGAAAAGGGAGAGTGCATAGCAAATGCTGTGCCAAAACTTGTATTTATGTATGAAAGTTGTATGTACATTTTTTACTTTTATATACTCAGTATGTTGAACTACTGCAGTCCTTTGTGTTGCTGTGTAGGCACGGGACACTGTAGTCCAAAGCTCTTAAATGGATTTCAGTTACTTTTTGATGGTTAAATCATTGTTTTGAACTGAAAACAGATTAGTTATTTGAAAAACTATCCTTTGATTCTGGGTGGAGCTTTTCAAAAATTATTTGGGATACAAAAAAGAAACATGTCTGTAGAGGGCTTTTCAGGGACTGCTTAGGGTTTGTCAGAGCTTAAATACTGCCTTTTTAAAGAAGGCCTTAATTGAGAAAAGTGCTTTATTGACAGATGAATTAATGGATTAATGTGTTGCTTATGCAAGATTTCATGGATCAGATTGATAAGGTGTAAGAAACCTCTGAAACATTCTGCCTTTCTGCACAAATGATTGTGGTTTTCATGTTCTCATGACAGAATCATAGCAAATTAGGGCTGAAAGGAGTGAGAGTCATCTAATGTATCCCTGGCTCAGAAGCAGGATGAGCTATGGCCAAACCAGCTCTGACCAGACTGGTTCTCAGAAAAAGCCTTAGCAGATTCTATAATCTTCTCTTTCAATCTCTTCCTTAGCACAACTAGCCTTACTCTTCTACATGCTGTTTGTCTAAGATGTTGCCTAAATCTCCTGTTAATCTCTCTTGCTGCAGTTTAAACTCTTCTTTGTTGTACACACAGCAAACAAGGACAAAAGTCTGTTCCTTTGTTGTTTGAAAATAATCACATACTTCTTCAGCTCTCTGAGAAGTTAACAGATTGGTCATGCGGTACAGAATACCAAAGTTACAAATAGAGTGAGGAGTTATGTCTTGTGGCAGCTTACAATTGAAAGATGCAGTCATGTAGCTCCCATTTCTTCTTTTATTTGTGGAACTAAAACAGGGATCAGAGGCAGTTTATTAATTTCATGCTGAACATACTAAATTACTTGCTGAGGATCATTTATTGGGTATGACTCCTGTCAAGGACACCTGGAAAAGACTTGTAGAAGATGAGTTAACCAAGCTTTTGTTTGGTTAAGCTCCGTCTTACTGAACAATAGAAACAACATAGGTATACCATTATGTTCCTAAAGCAGCCGGAGAAACTATGAAACAGATGCAATGTTTTTTTCTTGTCTCTTACCAGTTATGACTCAGCAACACTTTCTTGGAAGATGCAATTTTTTCATGACAGGGTTCTCTCCCCTTGAAGATTAGTATGCTTTGAACAAAAGAGCATCGTAAAAGTTTCCATCATATGGTCTTTGGTTAACAACGAATCTGAATTGCCAAGAAATCCTCAGACTGAGAGAGATCTGAGACTTTAACTTCTTGTATTACCTTTAGAACAGCTAACTCCAGTGCAGCTGTTAGCTGTCTTCTTTTGTGCTATTGTACAACCCCAATATACAGACTTCCAGGTTTTAATGTGATTTTTATGGAATGTGGTGCTGTTTCTGCATATAGGTTAAAAAAAAAAAAAAAAAAAAATTAAACAAATTGTAACTTGATTCATGTTTTGTTTGCATGCCACTGAAGGACAGCAGCTGTTAGATCTAGGAGTTGTCAGTTGATTGAGGACAACCTAGCTGGCTGGAATGGTAGTCTGCTAGAACTATTTCTTACTTGGTTGAGCTTTTAGGAAGAGGCAAGGCTTTCAGTGAAAGTATGCTTTGTTACTTCTTTTGGAGAAGTTAATTCCCTTTCTGTGCAGAAGCACTAATACAGTTATGGTGATTAGACTGTAATACTAAATAAATGGTGTTTGTTCAAGTGTTTGTTGCTTCCTATAAAATAAACTAAGCAGTTATTCACCTTGCTGTATTCAAAGGAGTAAACAAAGTACAGATTTCAAACCAATTAATGTGGCTGCTTTTCTACTTACTGTTATTTACAAGCTTCTGTTTAGACTAATCTGCAAGCTAAGAAGTTTCTCTTCTGTCTCAGTTGTTTGCTTTGGAGTTAATCCAAAATGCACTTGCTGAAGTAGTTTCTCATAGCGTTCAGAAATCTATGTTCCAGTTGAAAAAAAAATTAATTTGTTTATTTTAATCTAGATACATCATTTGTAATAGAATTCTGTGCTCTGTCAGTCTAGGTTCATGTAATAAGTGATGAATGTCTATTTTAAATTTTCATAAATGCCTTAAATAACCATGGAATGTGCAGTCAGAAACAGACGCGGCTGTCAGAACACCAAAAATACTGAGAAAACATATATTTCCAAGACACAGATTTTTCTTAAAGAATGAGAAGCTGCATAGTTCAAAGGACAATCTGAGTTAGATCATCCTCAGAACTCTGAATTATGCTTAGCTTCAGCTTCCAGTAAATCTGTGTTCTAATAAACTCTAATAAAGTTGAGTGGTAGCAGTCAAAAAGTGTGTTAGATAGACCAGCTAACAAAATGGATGTTATCTGTTCAACACTCGTCGAACAGATAGCTCTGGGATACTTAAAAGTTCATCATATTTTAAGTGATCTTATTGAAAAATAAGAAGTTGATGTCACACACAAGTTCTGACTGTGCTAGTAAAACTTTCAACCATATATCATGGGTATATGCAAATGTTAGAGGTTTTCTACTGGAAGATCTAGCATTAATATTTAGAGGTCGTGCTCCACGTGTTACTTGATCAGACAGTTCTTGTTGTCTTTCATAACTGAATGTTGGCATAATGTTACTTTACAAAATTATTAGCAGTTTTCTAGGTTTCCCTTTAAGTAAGACTGTTGTTAAACTACAAGTTATCATCTGTGTTTAAATTAGTAGTTCAAGAATCTATTTGAAGTTTAAATAGTGATTTTTTTTGGAGGGCAGTTTCTTAATGTCTCGCTGATTTTTGAATTGCCCCTGTGAGCTGAAGAGAATCAGATATTAATACTCATCAGCAAATACGATTTTCAATGCTTTCCATTTTAATGGAAAATCTGACTGAACCAGCTGCATTTAAGCTGGATAGCTGTGTTTAAGAGACAAGAGATTGTGCAGCTGGATTTAGAATCTCTTGAAGTGGAAATGCCTATGTACAGCCTCCGAACAGCAGTTCCAAAATATCTTATGTGGTGGAATTAATTTCTGATTGCTGTATTTTGCAGAGAAGTTAATGTTAATTCCCTTGTTTAAAAAAATAAAAATCCCAAATAAACAAGCAGAAGTGCAATGAAGTTCAGAGCAAATAGAAGCAGCAGCAATATGTTCATAAAGGGGAAGAAAATTATTATTATTTTTTGCCTGCATCGTGGAACGGTAGAATGTTTGGAACAGGGTAAAACCAAATTCAGAAAAATGAAAACCACACCAATGAACGCTAATCTCCAAATAATAAATTTGTTGGCATCTTTTTTGAACAGCTTTTGTAAATAACTTTTGGGGGTAGCGGGTTGTGGCTTCCTGTACAATAG
Source organism: Oxyura jamaicensis (assembly GCF_011077185.1). Classification (NCBI taxonomy): domain Eukaryota; kingdom Metazoa; phylum Chordata; class Aves; order Anseriformes; family Anatidae; genus Oxyura; species Oxyura jamaicensis. The sequence continues at coordinate 18,263,465 of NC_048926.1, read as the reverse complement.
AATTTAAATAGTGATTGATTGTATTGTTATGGATTCAACTGTCTTTTATATTTAATTTTGAAGGACATCTTTATTTAAAATTAATACAGAGTATACAAGAGTTAGCTTCTTCTGTGTGGTGCCACGTGAGAGGATTATGCAATCTGAGCAGATTGCTATATGAAGTTTAATAGAAGTACATCAGTAAATGTGGAAAAAAGATAAATTTTTAGAACTCAGTGTTATAGAAAAGCTTTTTCATAAAGCCTGAAAGCAAAATGCAAATGGTAGTTAAATAAAATGAAATGCATTTTACACTGATTATGACATTGAAGTAATTTAAGAAAAAAAACATTGTGTGTGCTGAGGAGTTAACTGTTTTGATTGTGTGCTCTTCAGTTTTTTTTATTTATTTGTTTTGTTTTTCATTTTTATGAATTGATATTTTTTTTCTTTAATTCCTTTTGCCCTGCCAGATAAGGCTTGTTCCGGTCTTTTCTTATATAGTATGTAAGTTGTATTCAAGTCATATTTATTGTGGTGAAATACAGGATTATTCTAGTGTCTGACCTTGTACTTGGTCAGTCAATGGTACTGATTAATGAAATTAAAAGCAGCAATATATGAGATTATAAAGATATAATGCTAGTAGGTAAATACAGTCTCTGTATTTAATGAGTATCTGTGTTTGTAGTACCTGCCTTCTGTGCAGTAAAAGTGCTTTAGGACTTTTAGGACCTGGCTTCTTAAGCAGAGTTCTCAGAATGTGATACAAAACAAAATTGGTTAGCTTTAATAGTTTGTCTTCAGTTTTCAGAAAATAGGAGTAAATCTGCACTGGTTAGTTTCTTTGCTGACTCATTTATTTAATTGCTGGCCATTGTCTTTTGTGCTCACTTAGTGAGGATGAGGGGTCCCTATTGGTTCTTCTCATCTCCTGCTCTGCTTTGCATGAACTGTGGCTGTTTAATTTTTGACAGCAACCTAACTGCAGATAAAGGAAAAGCATGCAGTCTCATTAAAGAATAACTTGAGTTACTAGCTTGCTTCAAGCTCTAAATAATACCTAATACCTAGTTTATGGACACCATGCATGCGTATGCTGGGACATCCTTGTAAGGCAGTGCAAGAAGGTGTACTTTCCTTGCAACACTGGCTTGAAGATTATGAGCACATGAATGTAAGTAAGCCATAACTTCTTGAAGCAGCCTGACCCCTTTTGCCAGTGTGTATAGGTGTCCAAAATGCAACTAAAGTTCAAGTATATGGCAGTGCACTGCTGCTACGATTAAGCCAGAAAAGGGCACAGTTGTCTGTTGCCCAGTCCTATCTCTTTTGAGGTTGAGTGTTAGGAACATGCAGAAATCCCTAAAAAGCACTTTTGCAGAGCTGGTGCTAGATGAACATAGCCTTGTCTGGCAAAGCTTGTTTTTGACTTAGTCAAAATATTTTGATGAAGTTATGTAGAACTCTAAACAATAACATGACTATTTTTTTCTATAGTTCAACATCCCTTTTATATTTCTTTGTTTAAAGCTTGAAACCAACCACTTCATGAGGAAATGATAAGGATGGCTTTATTTTTGCCGTGGAAATCCAGGTTGAAGATGCTGATTTGCTGTTCGGTGTGAATTGGAGGATATAAGTACTGGGGCCCTCCCTCTTTCAGCAGAATCCTTTTTAAAGCTTTACACAAAGGGGTCTACAGAACATGAACTAAACTTTTTTCCTAAATGGCTAAACAGGATGTAGATATAAATAATAATTCAATACAAACTTATTTTGCTGGAGTTTTCTCACACACAGCTTCTTGTATGTTGAGAAATCTAGTTTCCTTTTAGAAATAGTTTGTTAGTTTCTGGACAGTGCTTAAGATGAATTCATAAAATTAATAAAATGAAGAAAAATTAGTAATTTTCTAAGGTGGTATAATTTCTCTATGTTAGCAATGGCATTTCAGGTTTTTAATAACAGTAGTACATTTAATAACAGAAGTACATGCTACATTACATAAAATTAGACTTTCACCTTTGCCTTATGTACTTTTCCTGAGGCAGAAATAGGCCATACTTTTCTAAACATGAAAACCAAAATCATCCCATAGGTCTGGATTTATGAATGATTCTGTAATTTGATGTGTTTAAAATGCATTATTGTTAATCAAAAATTAAGATTTTTCTTAACTCTGTCTGGAATATTCAGAATGGTTGAGCAAAGAGTTGATAATGTGCTAGAGTAGTAACTTCTTGCATACGCAGATTTTAATAAAACAACTCTGTAGATTATTTTTTTAGATCACTCCTATTCAACAGTTGGACACCAAACCATTGACTGCAGTGCCCCCAAAATGGCATGCATGTCTTCTTTGACAAATACCACTTTTTTGACCTGAAATATATTTAATTTTGTTTCATTTAAATGTACCCATTTAGTTTTCCAGTGATCTGTTTCATATAGTCAGTTTCTCTTGCTGACCTGCATGTTCAAGGTAGCAATGGGGAAACACTTTTTGAAGCTACCATTGACAGAGTTTCAAGGGCAGTGGCAGAACATGAAACCACAAATAATTCTTGGTTGTAAGCTTGACTCTTTGTTTAATCTTTATCTTGGAGAGGCTGTCCTACCTTAAGGGCAAGCCATAGTTGATATAACCTTCTGAAGGAAATAGTAAAACCCAAGATTGGCTGTCACAGGGGAGTTGGGAAATACCTTCATATGAAGGCAGGAAAGAAATCCTTGTGAATCTTGTTGATACTAGGTTATTGTTACCTCTTGTTCAGGCAGGCTGGCTCTGAATCACTGGTGTGTCTTCAGTCTTAAAATACTCCGGAAATGAACTTGAACTTGTTTTTTTTTTTTCTAAATAGCCTTTCTAGTTAAGAACTTGCCTTTATGCATATTGGTATAGAAATCTCTTTGACAAGTGGCTGTCCCATTCAGCTATTTCATTCATTCTGTTTCAAGAGTGAGCCTCTGTAAATCCCTTTTGTCAGCAAAGTAGTTTGTACTGTTTCTTGTTTTGAGTGGTGTTACAACATAGTAGGCTTTATTTTTTTTTTCTTTTATATTCTTCCATAAATTAGTGTTCTCTAATTCTGTAAGGGTAACTAATTGCCTTTCTTTTGAAATGTGTCTTTTGCCACTTGTTTGTCTTTCCCAGTTAAAATTGAGATCATTGGCACAGCAATAGTATGCTTGACTAACCATATAGGTGTGCTAATTTCCTGTCTAATTCTTTAGTCTGTGGACCATGTTATCTCAGCAGAATTGATTTCTGCATCTAGTTTGGACTAGTTTTTAGCACCTGTCTCTTTCATGTGAATATCCGAACCAGTGATTGGAGGCAGGATCACCTTTTTTGTCAGTGCTGATAAGGGCTTTGTGCTTTGCCTTCTGTTTGCTTTGCTTGGTATAATAGGTTTATGTATCTGTTTACTTTTGCATGTCAAAGCTTTTGCTTCACTCAGTTTTCTGGTTTGACATAATATATTTCAGTCTTCTACTTGTCAGACTGTGTCTAAATGGCACGTCCGTTGTGGTACTCAAGCTAAAGTGTTTTGTCTGTGGACCAAAATCATTGTGCGTTACTTCACCTCTGGCTCCAGAGGACGTATGCATGCAACATGCCGCCGCCCTCCGCCTTTTTCTTTGCCTTTTCTGTGTTGGTTTCTTTTTAACTTTTGTGACTTCAGTGCTTACTTTTTTTTTTTTTTTTTTTTAAGTGCTTACCTTTTTTTCTTCCTTGAAGTCAGTTTCTTGTCCAGGCTCTGAATTGTGAGGCTATACCTTCTGCAAGCTACTGACTGTTAGAAGTTTTCTGTGGCGCTCTACCTGATTATCTATTTTTTTTTTCCTACCATTTTTCTTTACTGTTTTGAGAAAGAAGTTGTTCATCAAAGAGTTGTTCTGGTATTGGCAAGCTCAAAACATTGGCAATTACTTCTTTTTATTTTCTGGACAAATGCTGTTTTTCTGTTTTTTGGAATTTTAATCCTGGCAATCTTAATTTGTGATGGGAAACTGGGAGATGATTTGTAACTCAGTGTTTGCCAAGGGATGGGAGAACATTAAGTGAATGTTCACTTCTCCATATCAAATCTTTATGTGGATATCTGCAGAAGGTGGAAATGAGTGACTCACTAACTTAGTCCTGTGTTCCCAACGGAAAGTAGGAAGTGTCAACACAATGCTTAATCTTAAATTCACAAAAACTGTGATTTTTACCTTGCTCTTAAGATCTGCAGAATGTCTCTGAAGTTTCTGTCCTTATTCACAGCCTTTCAAATGTGCAATATTGTTAGGTTTTCTTCCATTAATAGTGAGTAAAAACTTTTGTGAGGGGCTACGGCTCTCAGAAATTGGTAACTGAAGTCCTCAAGGAATGAATGTTGATATGCCTCATATCCATGAATGATAATTGTTGTAGTTTATATATATACACACAAAACTACACAAAAATAATTTAAATATATGTATATATATATGTTTTAAATAACTTTTGTGTTTTGGCATTTTATCTTGTCATTTGTAGGGTTTCGGGAAGACACTCTTCTAAGCAATTTTTTTTTTTTAATTTTCTGATGTGCTGGGAGAAGAACATTGAGAATGGTGGACAATGATCTCTGTATTCTTAGATGCTTGCCTGGACTCTGGCTCATGTGGCTGGAGTTGACTTGACTGGTAGATTTGAGATCAAGATGTTTTTTCTGAGGTCAGACTGTCAGGTACTTGTTACTTCTTCCATTCCCAGTACGTTGGGAAGTGATTTGCTTACTGGGTAGCATATTTCACCTACTTGGCTCCTGAACATAGAGCTTAGGCATAGATGACACCCCTGTACATTTTAATTTTGTGGTATTTGATCTTGTCTCCTGGTGACTGAGGTATGTTAGTCCAACTGAAGCCCTGAGGTCTGCTTTATAGCAATGTTTGGGTAAAGTTAATGGCCTACAGGTTAATGCACTGAATATTCTGGTGATCATTTCCATTTTGCAGCTACAGCATAATTGTACTTTGTTTGGAAAATTAGTACCAGAAGCAGTGCCGATACTTGTAAGCAAATTACTCAACTGAACATGATTCGTTTTTCTGCTTGAGCTCCAGTCATTATTTTGCCTAATGCTTGTGCATTGCTAATTTGACTGTTTCATACCGTGTATTGTTAAATCACTGTCTGCTTCAGTTGCCTTGCTGCTCACTGTCTGTGCTGCATGACTGGTCACAAAAAATGCATCCTGCAGAGCTTTTCCATGAAGATTGCATGCTTCTTTAACATGAAGATGTTGACTGATGGGTGTGTGACACACTATGGTGGCAAATCAGTCTTTGTTAAACCTCAGAAGAGACAGCCACTGGCAGTATGTGTGGTTTTATGTAAAATTACTGAGAAAAATCCCATGAAGTCAGAGAGTGATTATAAAGCACTGATTTTGTGCATGGGGAATGCTGATAATTGTGCTATCCCTTCCAGGAGCATGGGTTGGATATTGGGATATTGTGTGATCCTTCTCTGCATTTGGTTTTCAACTGCCTGTATAGCTATTAAATATTGGCGGTTTCTTTTTCCTAAGCCCTCCAGGCCTTTCAGAAATTTATAGTGAATTTAGAAAAAAACAAGCATTACTTGTTATCCTTAAACTTAGACCAGTGTTTCTGAAATAAAATTAAATAAAATTTGGATTCATTTGGTGTTCTGTATGACTATGTGTTTAAATACTCCTATCTGTTCCTCACCTCTGTCTAATGAGAACTTACATTAGTGAGAAACAGCTGCAATTTCTGGATGTAGGTGTAGAAGTTAACTACCTTGTCTTGAAGTGGCTGAGCTATCACCAGCAAATGTATTTAATTAATTATTCCCTGGATAATATAAGGACTTCAGTAAGCATTATGAACTGTGTGTTTTAAGTCTTGTTTGATATTTTTGTTTCTGCTGACTGACAGGCTCTGGACATAAAAATTAATACTAAAGTGCTATTTCATCTTTCATGAGTTTAAATGACTGTGAATAAGGAAATTTGAAAGACTGTGACTTAAGTTATGATACCAATATAGTATTTGAAAGCTGTAATTCAGTTCAGGAGTCGGGCTCGTACTGATGACATTGAATTGAGTGTTATACGGAATATGTCAGACCATGCTTTTATATATAGATCAGTTTAGTTATTTAAACAACTCACAAATACTTTTTCTAGATACCAGTTCAATGCAGAAGGTTAATTAAGCCTATAGATTGGATATGTTGCTATTAAAAATAGATTATCTGTGTTCTAAAGGAAAAACATGCACTCACTCAAAATTTTAATGCTATGGGCTTTAGTAAATTTTAAATAAATGATCACTGCAGCATGAATGAATGCTAAATAAAATGCCTCCAAGTGCAGGTCCGAACCATACTAGAGGGTGTGTGTCTGTGTAACTCAATAAAATATTTCAAGGATGTTAGCTTGACATGCAAACTGAGAACCTGCAAAGCTGTGACTGTTCAGAAGAATAGTCTGCTATCATTGGGCAAAGCTTCTAGCCCTGTTTTTTAGCAGAAAACAGAGATGGAGGCAAAAAACGTAATAATGATACAGTTAGATAAATAAGTGCTTTTCCTTTATGTACAACCACTGCAAAATTTGGGACCCTTGGGACACCTAGAAGGGTGACATGAGAGGAAAAATAATAATTAGCTCAGAAGTGATAAATCAGATGCTTCTGGATGACTTTCTTTAAAGCCAAGGAGACATAACATTTCAGATTATATATATTTTTCCTTTTTAAGAAATGTTGCTTTTTCATAGTATGTAACTAAATTATGGGACATTTTTGGACAAAATAGTTGTGGAGTTAAGAAGTTAATAGCTTTGAAGGATTAATTTTTTTTAAGAGTAATATTGGCACTGAACGGCAAACATGTTTAGAGAAGACGTTAAACTTCAGGTTTTTAAAGTATAACCTATAAACAGTAATTCATATTCCTGTACATGTATGATCATGTATAATTCACCTCTACTTTGTACATTTTCTCTTAGCAGCCATCATCAAACACTAGAGATTTCTATGTAAATTAGCTTTTTGTTGCTCTTATTAAAACAAAATCCCTAAATGTTATCCCTAAAAGCAATCGACTTTTGTGAAGTTGCAATCTACGTGTACTTACTCAGCCCCAGTTAACATTTGCTACTCTCTCTTGAAGGTTTTGTCTTACAAAAGACCCCAGGATTGAAAAACAAAACAACTATATATATATATACATACATACATATATATATATAAACATGTATTTTAATTTGTATAACATAAGTGTTATATAACATATATGTGTGTGTATATATATATATAGCATATGTTTATATGACACTTGATTCCTTCTTGTTCAATAACACCTCTAGGTAGAGTCATATGAACTTCGGATCTGCCTGAAATGGATGGAGCAATGTATGGATGCCCAGCTTAGCTGCTAGAACGTAGTTTGAATGCTCCTTAATCTACTTCGTACAAGGTCGGCCATTTTAGCATAAAGCACCATATTTGATAGTTTAGTCAGTAGTCTCTTTCCAGTGAAGCAGGTGAGATGGTGGGAATATTCTATTCCATTGATTCTGATATGTGAATCCTCAATAAGAAGACTGATATATCAAACTGTTCCACGCCAGTGGAAACTTATCTAAGTCATTTAGAGGCACAGGACCTTTACACAGATGTTAGAACTGTGGTGGCAAAGCCAAGATGTCACAGAGTGGGAAATGTTACAAGCAAGTTAATCCTGCCTAATTTGCCTTCTGTGTTTCATATGTGTTTTGGTGTAGTCTTTAATTACTTACATTGCTTTGTTTTCCCTCTTCCTTTTCCCCATAGGACCCATGAGTCATTCATTACACAGGATGGGTGGTGGTAATTTAATTAGCTTCTGTTAACTATGTTTTTCTCCACAATTGTTAGATGTCGTTGCTTCATGTTCTTTTCTGATATTTGAACACTTTTCTGAAGACAGAATTAGAACACAGACATGGGCATATTGGGTCATCCAAACACATCCCTTGAACAGTGACTTGTTTTTTTTACAATAAGCATAAACAAATGTCTGTGAAGGAGTAAGAACAGGAAAAGCATGTGTGCTACTGTTACCTGACCTCTGACAAGCTTCTGACTTGTTCAGTGCAGGCAATTTCAGAGTTAGATGTGGTTTATGCACTTAGATCTGTGGATGTCAATGCTCTGAATGTTATCTGCTATGGTGTTCTACATCTGACTATTTCTAGTTTCTTTGTGAAGTCAGGCAGAATCCACAGTTGCATTTGGCAATGAACTGGTGGTTTTTCAGGTCAACAACCAATGACATGTAAAAATACTTCTTGTCCTGTTGAAGCTGCCCCTGATTAATTCAATTCAATGGCACTTAATTCTTGCACTTGAAGAGACAATGTATATTTGATATCACCACCATGTATAACCTACTTGCAAATTTTTAAATTTGTCATGTTGCTCCAAAGTTGTCTTTTCATACTGGAAAATCTAAGATTGCATAGACTGTGTCTTGAAGAGAAAGCTGTTTCATACTTTGGTCATCTTTTTTGTTCTTTCAAGGAACCTTTTCCAGTTTTCTTACCCTTTCAGAGATAAAGTGAAAATAAAAAATACAGTGATACATTTAAAGTGGCAATATGGATTTATACAATTACACCATGACATTCCTTTCCATATTTCTAACACTTGATTTCTAACACTTGATTTATTTATTTATTTATTTATTTTGAGAACTATCTAGAAACAAGCTCCTATTTTTATGGGACTCAGAACTCAAAATCTCATTCCTGAGTCATATAATGGGGAGCCTAGATGCCATCAGCTTTTTAGGACTGATGGCTTTTTCCCTCCATGTAGATCAGTTTTTTGATTGTCACCTGCCATTCCAATGTCTACTCAGTGAAAGCAGAATGTGCTCGCTCACTGTGAATGTCCCTCCATGTATCCTTAGTCTGTACTGTTTTGAATAACTAGATACTACCAGCAATTTCTGTCATCTCACAGCTCACCTTTTTCACAGCAGATCCATCGCAGATCCCTGAGATATTTCACAGGTGGCCTCCTTCCATTGCACGGATTGATAATTTACTCTCCTCCTCTGTTTCCGATTTCTTAACCAATTACTTGCAAGCCTTTTCCCTCTTACGTCACGACTACTTGGTTGAGTGTGTTTTTAAAGTGTTTGAAGAACTTTATAGAAAGCTTTCTGAAAATTCATTTTGACTATTCTTTTATGGGTCTTTCTGTGACAGTCAAGGCTGCTGCTATCTGGGCAGATCATAAATGCTGGATTTTATTTTACTGTGTCTGAGGTAATAACATTTCTTCAGTTATAAAATATCTTCAGTTATAAAATAGTGTGAAGAACTAATTGAAGCGTGAACTGTGTCATAACTTAGTATTTGCTTAGACTCATTCATTTTTTTTCAGAATACTTTTTTTTTCACCCAGAATTCTCAACTTCATAGAACATTCCATCCACACACTGTATGGTTCTACAGCAATGAGTAATTTTTCTATAAATCACACTCCAGCTTAGCATGTTGAGTATCAAAAATAGCATCCATCTTTTAAATATATAAGTGTTACAACAGAGCCACTCCGTGGCAGATGCAGTCATAGAACTGTATTTACCAAGCTGGCATTCTTCTGTAACTGATGAGAAAATGCCTTGCCTTGTTCAAATTTCTGCAACAAATGATGTTGCAGAGTCTACAGATTTGCATGACAGCTGTGATTTGCCCTGCGTGAGTCAAGGATTGTTGCACTACCATCGTCCTTGCTGTCAAAAAAAAAACTTTAAAAGGACAAGTTTACATCATTACCGTAGATGTTTCCTTGTCACTTCAAATCTGAGGTTAGTGTTTATGACACCAGCGTGTTGTTTGGCACCATCCAGCGGAATATGTTGTGTGGAGAGTTCAGCAAAGGACAAATGCACATATTGATCTAAGTAATCAAATAGCTGAAGTATAGCAGTGTGACAGTGGAGTGTTTTAAAATTTTATGCACTGAGTGTGCTTTTTTTACTTTGGCCAGGATTTGTGTACAAACACTGGTATGCTGTAAATTATTTGTACTCTTGTATTATGAACTACACATGCTCTTCTGAGAGAATTTGAGAAAAATAAAGTTGAAATATTATGTTGTCATCGCTGGAGAACAGAAAATAAGATATATAATGGGAAATAACATGGCCAATTCTCATTTTCCTACTGTTTTAGTGCAGTGGAAAAATATGTTGGAAGGAGAGGTGTGGTATGTACGTTTTTTTTTTTTTTTTTTTTTTTTTTTTTAAATGCATATCCGGAGTAGAACTGAATTTGATCACTGTGTTCTGACATCCTGAAGTGAGCTCTTCTGGTCCCCAATGGTCTTTGGTTGCCAGCAAATGCTGGGGTGTGCACAGAAGGTCATGGTAACCCAGCTAGTCAAAAGGTTTCTGCCCGATTCAGTCTTGCAGCTACAGGAGAGCAGAAAATTAAGGCTGAATATACAGTATATAATTGTCAATAGATAATAAAATACAGTAGATAGATATCTGATTTGCTGCTTCTGTGCTGCGGCAGGGAGTAGGCACTGAATAAGGGAAAAGGAATGGGCAGAAGGAAGGAAGTAGGGAAACTGAGATTTAATCCAGTAGCGTCCCCTCATGCCTCTGGTCATCTTGGTATTTATCCAGGGGACATCTAAAGAGATTTGTAAAGATTTCTATTAACATTGTAGAGTGTATTAAGACTTGTACTGTTCCAGTATTACCTTATGTAAAACTGTTTTACCACATGCAGTGATGGTGTTCTTTGAAACCAATATGTACATTTCGAATACGAGAAAACATACTGTAATTAGCAAAGAGAACAGAAAAGCAAGAAATGTAGAGGAGGTTAAGAAAATGGAAGAAGTGATAGGTAAAAATCTAGAGAGCAAATGTGAATAGCCTGATTTGTAGGAGTGATCACATTTGTCCATATACATATTTTTGTACAAATCTTTTTTTTTTTCCATATCTGAGGCAATGATTTTTCCCTTGGCAAAAGAGAACTTCCTATTAAGGGTGGCTTTTTAGGATCTTTTTAGTATAGCACAAATAACTGGCAGTACAATGGAGAAACAGGGAAGTGTAGACTTGGTGCAGCTGTGGAGGAAAGACAACCTTTTCGTTTGGTGTTAATGTGTTGACTTTATATATAGTCATTAATTTGTCTGAGTGGAATTTTAAGTTCATATGTGGATAGACTACATCTAAGTAAAGAATGGGAAGGTCAAACACTAAATCTTCCTTCCTCCCGTGGTCATTCTCATTTTCACAGTAACATCCGCTTTTGCCCAGGCTGTGATGGATATATGTCAGATACTGTACCTTAGCTTGGATGAAGTGCAAGATGACTCACAAGTAGAGCAGTTACTATTGCTCTGCTTCTGGATCTTGGACACAGTGGAATCTGGAGGCAGATAACCAGCAATGATTGATGCAAACATTTGGAATCTGATGTAGTTTGAAAACATATTGTCCAATAAATGGTAAATCTAAAAAACAAATAAACAAAAAATGTTCTTTTTAGTTATCAGGAATTAAATTGATGTGTTATTTGTTCCCCTTCGTAAGCCATCCTCAAACTGTTGAGGACTTGTATGTTGTGGAAATGCTGGATTGGGGTTTTCAAGGTTACTCTAAAGGGCTGGAATTTATGCAGTCCCTTCCACTTTTCTTTAAAATAAAGACTCCTGTAAACTGCAGCTGTCTCAGAGTCTTGCAAACTGTTTCTTACATCTTTTCATCTGACTGCTGTAGAGCTTGTTAGCTGACTGCACTCTCTCAACCTTCCCTCCCTCCTGAGGAGACTGGAGGATTAATGGCTCTTTCATATGCCACTTTTCATCCAAAGGACTTCATACACGCTACCAGGTCTTAATCAGTTTACTTGTACACGAATCAAGTCCTCCATTTCTGAAGTTCAGTAATCTCTGGCACAAGGACTACACATAGCAAACCTTTTTAAAAGCAAACGTCATGGTTCTACTAATGAATTGGGTGGTTTGAGGAAACTCTCTCAGGCCTGCATTGTTATTTAAGAGTTGTGATGTACCTCACGCTGCTGTTTTGAGAATTTAATTTTCTAATACAGGGTCTCTGTTATCACTCTACATGCCAGCAGCACATCTGCTTCCTGTTTTCTCTGATCTAGATGAATGTAGGCCTTTTCATTTACACTCCACCTGTGTTAAAAGTTCTGTGATCTATGGAATTATTGTTATTATTTTCATTTTTTTTTGGCCATATATTTAACAGATTGAGTCTAGGTTTAGATCCCAAAAACGAATATGTTTTGTGTCCAGTACAGATTTTATTTGTATTTTACACTACCTTCAGGTGGAGCAGAACTGAGCTCTGAAAGATAAACTCTGGAACTGAGCTCTGGTGACTGTCTTGTTGTTATTCTATTATCTGCTTGAGGAGTCATGCAGTTCTCCTCCAACTTGTGGTGAGGATAAGTAACATGCAGTGTGATGCTACTTATGAAGGCCTCTCTTCCCTGGTCTCAAAAGGAGTGGAAGGTGACAGAATTCAGGCTTGTGGATCCAAATTAATAGGCTGATTGAACTTTCCTGTGTTTTATTTTCATGACAATGGCTTTGCAAAAATACTGTCAACTTAGAAATCATATTTGTTGCAGAATTCTTGTCATATATTGAATTAACAAATAAGACTTGAAATGAAAATGAAATGTAAATTGAAAATTTAAATGAAATGTTCAAGACGAGTTTGCTAGACTTGCAGTTTTGTCTTGAAGCTTGGCAGCACTGTAGACTGAGTCATAGAACAGTTAAAGTTGGAGGGAGTCATGGGGTTCTCTAGGCTGTCTTCACACAAAAAGCAGTGAGGAGGCCAGAATGTGCGGTTTCTTTATGCAGCCTGTCTTGAGAATCTTCAAGAATAGAGACCATACAGATCTTTTAGGCATCCTGCACCACTGTTGCCATTGTTCCTGTGGGGCAGGTTTCCCTTTATGTCTGGTTTGGACTTCTCTTGTTTTAGCTTATGCCTCATGTCTGTCATCCAGCCATTATGCATGGCTGTGGAGAGTGTGGCTCCATCTTCTCTGTGACTTTCCCATAGGCAGGGGAAGGCTGCTCTGAGGTGCCTCCAAACCCTACTTTTCCGCAGGCAGAAGCAGCCCCATCCTTCAGGCTTCCCTCACAGAGTAGGTGCTCCAGCCCCCTAGCATCTGGTGGGCCTCTGCTGGGCTGGCTTGACAAAGTCTCTCCTGGACTGGGGAGTCCAAACCAGAGGACTCAATATCTAGGTGTGGTCTAAGAAGTGCTGAGTTGAGGTGGGATCATCCCATCCCTCCATCTCCTGGTTGTGCCATATGCTGCTGGCCTTGGCTGCTGCCAGCCCCAGGTGGCTCCTGTGCACCTCGCTGTCCCTCAGGGCTCTGGAGACTTCTCCACAAAGCTGCTGCCCAGGCCCGCACTGCTCAGCCTGGAAAACTGCCCAGGGCTCTGCCTTCCCAGGGGCAGGGCTTGGTGTTTCCCTGGGCTGAGCTGCATGAGGGTTATTCCTCCAGCCTGCCCAGCTCTCTTGAGCAAATCAGCTGATTCCCCCAGCTTGGGGTCACCTGCAGACATGACAGCAGTGATTCCTCCTAGGTCACCAATGTTAAGCAGAACAGGTCACAGGTGGGACCCCTTTGGTACTCCACATTGTCACTGGGGTGCAGGTAGCATACAACCAAAACTGCTGCCTCTGAGCCCAGTTGTGTAACCAGTTTTGCCCATTAATGTTGTCTGCTTGCCTGGACTGTAATGATTTTTCTGTTTCAGAGATCTTGCCCTGTGACTTTCCCAGGAACCAAAATTAGACTTAATCAGCTTGCAGACACCTGGACAATCCTTTTGGCTTTTTGTGAAGTTGGGCATGGCATTTGCATTTTTCAGTTGTTGGGAGCCTCTTCCATCTCAGTCACCATCAAGATGAGCCAGCACCACCTTCAGATGCAGCCCATCTGGTCCTGGGGGCTTCTGTGGTTAGGTTTCCTCACCTAACCCCCTGACTGTGGTCTCATGTGATGCTGCAAGTTCTCATGTACAGTCTGTGGGTAGTCATTTTAGCACAGCAGTTTTTTTGGAAGGTGTGGTGGTTTTACTCAGGTGGGTGGCCGAGCTCCACCACAACCACTCTCTCACTCCCACTCCTCAAAGAGGAACGGGGAGAAAATATGATGAAAGGGGCTCAAGGGTTGAGATAAGGATGAGGAGATAATGCAGTAATTAATTGTGATGGGCAAAACAGACTCAGCATAGGGAGATAACAGGCAATAAATCTTACTACTAAGAAGCTAGAGAAGTGAGAAACAAAGGAAAGAAATTAAAAGCACCTTCCCCCCCATCCACCCTCTTCCACCTCCTCCCCCCGAGTGGCACAGGGGAATGGGGATTATGGTCAGTCTATAGCGCTTCTTCGCCGCCGCTCCTTCTTGGTCACTCTCATCCCCTGTGCTGTGGGGTCCCTCCCATGGGATGCAGTCCTTGCTGAACTGATCCGGCGTGGGCTTCCCACAGGCAGCAGCTCTTCAAGAACTGCTCCAGATATGGGTCCATACCATGGGGTCCATCCCTCAGGAGCAAACCGCTCCAACCTGGGTCCCCCACGGGCAGCAGCTCCTGCCAGGTCACCTGCTCCTGCGTGGTCTCCTCTCCATGACCTTCAGGTCTGGCCCAGGATCTGCTCCGGCAGGGGTCTTCCACAGGCCACAGCCTCCATTGGTGCAGGTCCACCTGCTCCACTGTGGTCTCCTCCACGGGCTGCAGCGTGGAACCCTGCTCCACCGTGGTACCCCACGGGCTGCAGGGGGACAGCCTGCTCCACCATGGTCCTCACCACAGGCCGCAGGGGATTTCTGCTCCGGCGCCTGGAGCACCTCTACCCCTCTTTCACTGACCTTGGCGCCTGCAAGGCTGTTTCTCACCCCTCTCACTCTCCCAGCTGCTGTGTGGCACAGCGTTTTTTTTTCCTGTTTCAAATCTGCTCTCACAGAGGCGCAAACAACATCACTTATTGGCTCGGCTCTGGTCAGCAGTGGGGCCCTTACCTAACATGGGGCAGCTTCTAGATCCTTCTCACAGAAACCACCCCTATGGCACCCTGCTACCAAAACCTTGCCATGTAAACCCGCTACAGAAGGGAAAAGGGATTAAGTTTCTTAAATGTGCAGGGCAGCAGAAAAAACTAAGGCATAGCAAAGATGCAAACTTCAAGTAAATTCTAGAACATAAGCATTTCAAGTTTATTTTCTGACCACTTATATTCCCTTAACATTGCTATAGTCTTTTAATTAAATAACATTCCTGAAATTCTAGAACACTAAATATAACTAAGGTTTGTAACAGGTACAAATACTTAGGATACATCATTGCTGGGTTTAAATATGTGAAAGCCAAGGTTAGTTATTCGATCATCCACTTCTTGGGAAGAAATGTTTAATCTGTCTTAGCTTTTGTGTTTGATACTGACAGGTGAGACCCAAGAGTTCAGTCAAGAATTATTAGAAGCCATGTTAGTAAAAACTGCCTACTTGGGTTTTGTGTGGCTGGAGTGCAAAATGCTTTTAGTGGTGTGTATGGTATATAGGTTTGCATGCTCGTCTTGAGTTCACCTGGACATCCCACTACGTTGAACTGACTTTCTCTAGTTAGCTTTACAATTCACTGTTTTGTATGGGACTTTCAGTTGTGGGTCTGTTCTGTTAGGAAGTGCTTAGGAAATGACTAGGAAACCACTTCAGAACTTAATTACCAAACTTTTATTTTGTAAATTAAAATGTTGTACACGGGCAAATACAACGGTACAAACAGTATTCAGCAAGCAAGTACCCTAAGTAGGCTGTGCCAACACCAGCTGCATCTTCTAAAATGCCAGTTGCTTATCATTAGCAGGCCACCGAGGCTGCAATTTGTAAATCTTCTCGGTTCAGTGTGTTTCTGGGGAGCTTTTATGAGCCTGCAAATAAACAAAGGTTTTCCTTCTGAGCCCGAATTCCTGTCGTGTACCGCTTCTCGCAGAAACAGCCGAGCCCGTGCCCCGCGCCAGGGCTGTAGCGGTGCCGGGTTGGGCCCCGCTGCCGGGGGGGTCCCCTGCTGCCACTGGTGCCGCCGCCTGCGCTCCCTGCCGGCTGCTGCGGGCCGTGCAGGCGGGCGCCGTTCTGCAGCGCGCCGCCAGAGGGTGCGGGCAGCCCGGCGTCGTGAGTGTGCAGCGGGTGTTCGGTGCCTTGGCGCAGCCAAGCGGTGAGCAGGCTCTTCAGTTCATCAAGGGAAGAACCCACCGTCCTACGCAGCATATACAGGTCTCAACTTACTGCAAGGACTCTTTGTACGTCTGTAAAAAGTAATTATAGCCCAGCTACAGCTACACAGTGGTTTGAAAACGTAAATTGCAGGTGATAAGGACTCACATTTCAGTAGAGACCTTGTATGCCATCTTATTAAGAAATCACTGCTTGTAGACTTGCCAGCATCAAGAGCAGCTACTGGGAGACTGCATGGCTTGATGTAGAGGAAGCAGGAAGGAAAAAGGAATAAAATTTTGAAGTAAGAGTGTTCTTAAGCTAAGGAGAGCAGAGATGGCCAGCAACTATATGTACAAAAGAGAATGGAGGCTGGGAGTCACTCACTGATAGCAGTCAAAATTGCAGAAAGCAAGAACTAACTTGGGTTATTTTTTAGTTCAGTTGGGTTGCTTGAAATGGTTTAGTATACCATGGAAATCAGGTAGTTTCTGAACAGTGCATATTTTGGGCGTGTGGCTGCTGCAATCAGACATCTGGGATACATAATAGTAATGAGAAATTAACAGTTCATTACTATAATGGCAGAGAGATATAGAATCTAGGAACAGCAAGGCAACTTTTCTACTTGCAGTCCACAAAAATTTCTAAGTTTTTGTCATGTGGTAAGCCAAGAGAGCTACCCTCTACTGTGCTGTTTCTTATGACACCCTGCAATAGTCTTCCCCATCTTCCCCACTGTCAAAAATGGGATGAAAAAGGAGGGAGGAGAGTGCTAGGGAGAGTCTGCCATTCCTCCCACAGTGATCTGTTCATCTGCTGTTGCTTTGCAAGTCTGTACAGCTGTTAAGCTGTGTATGCTTTGACCTGGTTTTGTTTGTTTTTTCTAATGTGATTTTTATTGAACTAAATTGCCTGTGTCATGTGGGTAATGCATAGTAGAGCTGTAATTCCCTGTAGCACTTGCATAGGTGATAAGAACATAAAAACTATCATACTCTAAGTTTGTCCAGCTGGGAGCATTGTGTCCAACATTCAGTAAAAACAAACAAACAAACAAAAAAAAAAAGCAAAAAAAAAAAAAAGAAGAAGAAGAACGACAACAACAGCAAAAAACAAACACCAAAACCAACTCCCGTAGTGAACAAACATTGGAATAATCTGCTTGTTTATGAAGATTTTATGTAATGCCTAATGGATCAAGGTTGTTTTTAAACATTTTGTTTTCTTTGCAATCTGTTTCAGAGAGCTGCAACCAGAGAAAGAAGGTGCTTCCTGATATGCAAATGCATACAACCTGTTTGATTCTGTCAAATTACTGCTCTCTAAAGTATCTGACAACAGATACTTTTGCTGCCTTAGTTATATTTTGTTGGGGAGGGATGGGACATTTATTTTTTTGAAGTAGTTACCTTTTACATTACTGAAGTAATTGGTACTTCTAACTGTTTTCACAACTGCTTAATTTTGGGTTAATTGTGCAATTTTACTTGGAGAGTAACCTTATGCATCTTATATTCTCTGATTATAAAGCATCTACAGGAGAGAGCAAAGTTGTTACTGTGATTTGTCAGGATAGGATTGTGCTATCATGAGCACATAGCAAATTATTTGAAATAGGTACAGGATTTTTGAGGTGAGAAAACATTGATCATGACACCTTTACTCCTTTGTTTGCCTTTCTGCCATTCCCATTGCCTTGACTGAGCTATTAGGCTCTCTGGAAAAAGATGTGCCAGGAAAAGATAGGTTTGTCTGGTTTGGAAACAGGAGCAATGTAAATCCTTTCTGGTTAGAGTTGTGTCCTTGGGGTGCCCAGTTCTGAATTGTCTCACCTTAGGTCTTGTGCAGTTTGTGAAGACATGGTGCTGATGACTGCCAAGGGCTACATAGGAGAAGGATCCCAGATATATTTGAGGACAAACAGTGAAAACCTCAGGATGCAAGCAAACAAATTAGGCTAGCACTGAAATCCAGCAGTGGCTCCAAATGAGAAAGAGAGAATGGGTTTTACCTGGGAAAAAAACAAACAAACAAAAATGAAAATCAGGAGTATTTAACTCTTACATTAACACTTTGTTGTTCAACAGTAAACATGTTTTCACACTTGTGGGAATGAGAATTAAGGGAAAAACATCTAGGCAGTTCTGGATAGAGTATGGAGAGTTTCCTGATTCACTGAAACACCTATTTACTTCATTCTGTTACTGATAGCTGTCTCATGATTTTTATTTTTTTCTCTAGATAAATGTTCAAACCTGTAAAATGAAGGTTTGAATGAGGTTTCATGGGACAGCTGAGCTGACAGATCTTGTTGGCTGCTGAAAGGGGAGCCTTGCTCCAAGGTTTGTGATATCTCTTTCCCCTTGCCTTAGCATCAGGGATGAAGTGTGTGTGTATGGTAGTCGTTTTCTTCATGACCTGTTAAGTCATAGAATCACAGAGTCAGAGAATATTTGAGTTGGAAGGGACCCACAATGATCATCAAGTCCAGTTCCTGGGTTCCCAAAGGACCACCCAAAAATCAGACCATGTGTCTGATGGAAGCATTGTTGTCCAAACACTTCTTGAACTCCAGCAGCTTGGTGCCATGACCGCTGCCCTGCGCAACCTGGGTGCAGAACATTTCCCTAGCACCCAGCCTGACCCTCCCCTGTCCCAGCTCCATGCCGTTCCCTCAGATCCTGAGCAGAGCTCAGCGCCTGCTCCTCTGCTCCCCTCATGAGGGAGCTGCAGGCTGCCATGAGGCCTCCCCTCAGCCTGCTCTGCTCTGGGGTGAACAAACCAAGGGACCTCAGTGGTTGCTCATGCGTCTTCCCCTCTAGCCCATCTACCATCTTCGTAGCCCTCCTTTGGACACTGTAACAGCTTTATGTCTTTCTGATACTGTGGCACCCAAAACTGCACCCAGTGCTGGAGGTGAGGCTGCACCTCCAGAGCAGAGCAGAATAACCCCTTCTCTCAACTGACGAGCCATGCTGTGCCTGATGCACCCCAGGGCACAGTTGGCCCTCCTGGCTGCCAGGGCACGCTGCTGGCTCATGTTCAGCTTGCTTTCAATCAAAACCCATAGATTACTTTCTGTGGGGCTTCTCTCCAGCATCTCATCCCCCAGTCTGTATGTATAACCAGGGTTGCCCTGTACCAGGTGCAGAATCCATCACTTGCTCTTGTTAAACTTCTTATTGTTGGGGATTGCCCAGCTCTCTAATTTGTCCACATCTTTCTGCAAGATCTCACCATGCACAACAGAGTCAACAGCTCCAGCCAGTTTGGTATCATCTGTGAACTTGCTCAAAAAACCTTCAAATCCTTCATCTAAGTCATTTATGAAAACATTGAAGAGGACTGGTCCTAAAATGGATCCCTGGGGAACCTCCTAGTGACAGGTTGTCAGCCTGATGTAACCCCATTTACAAAAATCTGTCCAATGACTACATCGTCCTTTAGGTTTTTTCAGTAGCTTCTAGAATAATCTTCTCCATAATTTTACCAGACACTGAAGTGAGACTTAACGTGTCTTAAAGTCATTTAGAGTCCTCCTAAAACTATTTGTATGTTACTTTTTATGAAGGTGGGTCAGTCTTCATAAGGCTTTTGAGAATGCTTTTGTATTCTGGCATTTTCCAAATACTTGTTACCTCGGTGTTGAAAGATTTTTCCTTGTTTGTGTGAGGTTGCTTCACTGTTGATATTAAACCTACAAGCATCTGGTCCAAATCAGGATGTTAACCAAAGCAGCATTCCAGTGCCAACTTTGTATCACCTGGTTCAGTATAAATGGCTGAGAAATTCTCATGGGCTTTTCTTTCATTCTTTTCGGTTTGGTTTCACACTTAAAGGAGAAGCCTTGTCTCAAGTTGGGCTGTTGTGTCTAGGAATCCTTTATAATCAGTCATCAAGGCACGTATTTGGTAAGGAATATATGCCAATGTATGTTCTCAGATGTCTCTTATCATCTGTCTGGGCATTACTGTTTGGGTTTTTCCAGATCATGAATTAGTCTCGGTCTTTTCAGATTAGTAAGTGACAAATGCCATGCTCCAAACTGGAATTGTTTGCTACATATGGGAACTGAAGATCATCCCATGGCATTAATGTGTGCTAAATAATCCCTAGATACTGAAATAAAACAGTGCAAGGTAGAAGCATGCGTCTTCTGTCTGCAAACTATTTCAAGTATGATAACTTGTATTTCAGACTGATGATAAATTATTCTAGGTAGCATATTTAAGCTTCATTATGGAAGAAGTGTGGCTTCCACATTTATATACAAATTTTAAATTGTGAAATGAATTTTCAGAGGGAATTTCCTTAGGATACTATGTTGTCCATCTATCTCATTTTTTAGTTTTATTGCATAGAGCACTGACAACATCTGTGTCATGGCTTGCTGAGTTTCATGCCAGAGAGTTTTGTTGCTCTGTGCATTTATTTTTTTTTAAACACATTGGTTCAATTCTGTTCTAACCTATGGTAGCCTCTGTAACCTCAGATTAATCTCATATTTAAAATTCTCTTTTGATTATGTCTGTTTGGCTCATGAGAACATCCCCAGGACTTCTGTAGTTCAGGATCATTCGAGGCTTTTCTAACCAAACTGTTCTGAATTTGACCTGATTATTTTTACAAATGACTTTGTGCATTTTTCAGTATTTTTCTATTCCCACACTGTGCTTGGTACAAACTTGATATTAAATAGCATAACAAACTAGAAAGCTGTTGACATCTTATGTTTTCGTTGTTAGCAAGTATTGTTTGCATAAGATATATCTCCTGAGAGGAGAAGGGATTGCTTTAGAGAAATATGCTTGCCTTCACTAGTCTAACAATTGGTAATCTGTTCCAATGTGGGTGTGTATACGCACTCTTCTCTGAAATGTTTTCTCAATTGTGAGGCTTCCCTGTAATAAGTTCCCAGCTGGGAAAAGGAAATGTGTTTTCAGCAGGAACTGAACTTGTCTTATTTCTGAATGACAGTTTGGTGACTCTTAAGGTAAATTTACTTTCTGTGTTAGTTTGAATAAAAGCTTTCTAAACTGCTACCTAATAATGGTCACCTATAAACAGCTTTTCATTTCTGTTCCTGAGTTAATGCAGGCCCTCTAGACCTGTTTGTGTATGTGCGTAGGCTATTTTTGGATGCAAACTACAAATTTATGGTTGAGGGCTTCTCTTCTGAGAATGGACTAGGTAAAAGTTTTTACTGTTTAAGACAAACTGCCTGCTCTCTATGTGTTTGTAGTTGGTTCTGCTTGCTTCCTGGACTAAAGTACTGCAATTGTTGGAGCTCTGTGCATTTCTGGGTGCTCCCAGGGCAGTTTACTGAACTCCAGTATAAGTTGGTCAAATCCATTAAAATCACAGGGATTGCATGCATGTGACCAGCGGGATAAGTTAGCCTGGAGAACCTTTTACTATTTGACGTAAGAGAGGTGAACAGCACACCTTTACTCTTGGATTTGAAGTCCTTTGGAGTGATACCGGCAAGTAAAGCTGAATTTCTTCCACAGAAATCTGCATGCATTTTCTGTGTAATTGGTGATATGCAGAAAATATGGACAAAGAATTTCATGTTTATAAAAAGGTTTCTGTAGTGGACAGCTAGATGAAGTACACTGAAGTCAGTGTGGTCCATCCTTTAGTAGGCAGGCCTTTTCTGTCCTGCAGGTTTATCCCATGTCCCACAGGAGAAGAAGAGAAAAATGCTTCCTTGCTTGTGTTCAGCTCTGGGGATAAAGGAGCGTGCTGTGGCTTCTAAGCAGCAGCAGGAGTAGCAAGCAAACATCTCACTCAAGATACCTGCAGATCTCTTTCCTTTCTTTAAACAGTTCCTGCTGCTGGCTTCCTGTCTGGAGCAGGAAAGAGAGGGAAAATTACAAGACAGTGTTCCTAACCCTCCCCCACTTCTTTCTTACTTCTTCCTCTTGCAGCAGCGATTGCTGCTTCTGCATGTTTTGCAGTCCCTGTCACAGACCAGGTAAGCAGGAAGCTTTCTCTGCTGCTGTGTCCCAGAGAAAATCCCATCACCTCTGTGGAAGATTTGTGTTTCCTCATGGCAGACATGCACTGGTGTCCTGAAAAAGGTATTTCTCTCAGTGTTGAAAAGACTGGGTTGCTGTGTTGTAAATTGGAAATATTGGCATATATTCCGTGCTGTTTGCTGTGTCTGAATGGGCCTTAAGCACAAGGAGTCAAATGCAGCCTATAGTAGCTGCAATGTAGTGAACTCTATATTGTTTGAGTTAGAGTTACTTCTGCTCTGAATGTAAGTTGATCTCAAGTCTGGGATGCTTCAGCATAATACAGGCCCACCATGAGATGTAGAGCAGCACGTAGTGGCACTTGTGGAACCAGGCACAGGAAATACACATCTCAGGGACATCCTCTGCCGTCTGTCAAATTTAGTAAAGCTGCATTTGTTGGTTACCCAGTATAAGTGAGTAGATATAAAACCAGAAGGTTTTGTTTTGATTACCCTGTCTTCATTCATGATAAAGTTTAAAGGTATCTTCTAAACTGTTTTAGAGGAGAGATCAAAACATCTATTTATGATCTGAATATTTTCAGTAGTAGAGACTCCACTTTCCCAGACCCATCTGGGAAAGATGTTCTAATGTTTAACTGCATCCAATTTAATGGATGCCTATTGCATTTTTTTACCCCATTCTGTATGCTTCAAGGGAGGTTTTTGTTGCCTTCTTTAAAAAAATAAGATAAATATTAAAAGTTTCTCAAGCCCTGGCATTATCAGAGATTTTTTATTCTGGTCTTTCACTCAAGCTACTGACTCTTCCCTGACCTCTTTGATTCTATTTTCTACACATTTGAACACTCTTCTTTGGGGACATCAGGACCGACAACAGTAGTGTAATGGGAATTATTCTTGTGTCAACTACAGACATCATGAAACCTTTCTTCTCCAACTTGGTAATTCCCTAATCTCCAAAGCAGACATAAGTCCTTTGAGGCTATGACTGATCCTCAAAGATGCACCATGAAAATTTACCAGCCATACCCCAAAGCATTTTCACAGGCATTTTTTTTTTTCCTCGGGGTAGAAACCACCACCTTCTCTTTTGTAGCTAGGTGCAAATGTATATACCTTTGGGTGTCTTGTAATCACCAACATTATCTATGCTCAGTTTATTAAATCAAACCTCATGCCCGAATAGTCAACGTGGCCTCTAATTTACTTTCTGCTCTCTCCTTTCCAAGAAACACTTTGCACATCCAGTCACTTGAAACAGTACTATTTTTCTGTAGATTTTAACAAGATTTTTTTCTTGTTCGGGGAGCATCTATTCCAAAGTACATGGCTTTACTAGCCGTCACCCAGTAATATACCAGTGACTTTTTTCATTACTTATCAGTATTCTTCCACTGTTGTTGATAATTTTGGGTTTCTGTGGGACAGGTACAGTTAAATGGCATAAATAGCATGGGCTGGTGCTATGGGATGGTACTAGAAATGTATCAGTGGACAAAAACTCCATGTTTACACGTATATCTTGGAGCCCATAAATCAAATACATTTATACAGTTTTGGAAGTGCTTTACTGATACTAGGTTGTTTTTATGGATTAAGCCAAATATACTATGCCTCAAAACAGTATCTTGCAGAAGACTGAGAATATTACATAAAATCGTACTTCTAAAATTCTAAGTCTGTTGTATACAGATCTGTTGATTGTCATTCATTGTATAGCTTAGCTTAATTGTTCATGATCAAATCCCTCATCAGTTTCTCTACTACATAAAAATTATCTTTGCTTCACAAAATCTACTTCAGGCTGACAGGCCTATAATTCTTTAGGACATCTAATTTGCCTTTTGTAAATCTTGACATAGCATTTGTGTTCTTTCTGTTCTTTCAAACTTTTCCAGTTCCATTTTTTCAAACCATAATGACGATAAGCATTACCAATCCACCCAGTACCTATGCCATCTCTTTCAACACACTTGGATACAAGTTATCCAACTTTGCTGATGTAAAAATGTCCAATTAGTAGCTGCTGTTTAACATCTTCTTGAGTTACTGTTGGAATGGAAACTATTTCATCATCATAATATGAATGTTACTTGCTTTTTCTCAGACAGATGTGTGTATTAAACTCCTCCTGCTTTTCTTTGTTACTGTTGCCAATCCTACAATTTCCATCCAATACTGGAAATCTTTTTTAAAAATGACCTTTTTGGAGGTGTGGGGAATTTTGTCTAACAGCTCAAGCCACTCATTTGTGTCCAGTTCTGGGCTCCCCAGCACAAGAGGGACATGGAGCTACTGAATCGAGTCCAGAGGAGGGCTACGAAGATGATGAGAGGACTGGAGCACCTGTTGTATAAGAACAGGCTGAGAGAGCTGGGCATGTTTAGCCTGGAAAAGAGAAGACTGAGGGGACACCTCATCAATGTGTGTAAATATCTGAGGGGAGGGTGTGGAGAGGATGGAGCCTGTCTCTTTTCAGTTGTGCCCAGTGACAGGACGAGAGGCAATGGGCACAAACTGAAGCAGAGGAGGTTCCAGCTGAATATGAGAGGGCACTTCTTTACTGTGAGGGTGACAGAGCACTGGGACAGGTTGCCCAGAGAGGCTGTGGAGTATCTTCTCTGGAGATACTCAAAACCCATCTGGATGCCATCCTGTGCAATGTGCTCTAAGAGATCCTGCTTGGCAGGGGGGTTGGACTTCAGAGGTGCCTTCCAACCTCAGCCATTCTGTGATTCTGCTACCTATTTTGTAAGTTTTCATCTTTATTTTATTTTTTCCCCCCTCCAGTAGTTCTCAATCAGAAATCCTAACCTGCTGAGGGGGCAACAGATAGCCTGCTAATGAAGAGAGATTTCTGTCAGGCTGCCATGGATGAATTCACATCCTTTGCCAAAGAAAAATGAAATAGCCTATCTCACCTCATATAAGTATCCTGCTGACAACTGTTTCTGTACTGTATAGGTGGGATTGATTTCCACTAAATCTAAACACAGAAGAGGTAGAGCTGTGTTTTTAGTTGTCCATTGTAGAGTGAGGGGAGTCTTGCTTTCATGCTGCCTGCCTATATTTACTGGC
Organism: Oxyura jamaicensis; assembly: GCF_011077185.1. Classification (NCBI taxonomy): domain Eukaryota; kingdom Metazoa; phylum Chordata; class Aves; order Anseriformes; family Anatidae; genus Oxyura; species Oxyura jamaicensis. The sequence continues at coordinate 18,238,121 of NC_048926.1, read as the reverse complement.
CCTAAAGGGCACCTAGACAACTGGATTTCTGGTTCTTAGATGACTTAGGGTAGGTGTACAGCTGATCAGCTGTCTGTAGATATTAAACCCCCAAAAGGGGTGTGGGAGGAGGGAACTACCAGGAGAAACATCAAGATTTCAGTTCCAAAATTTTGCTTTTTTAAAATCAAAATTTAAAAAGTGCCTCTTTACAGATAGTGTTTGCCTTGGCCATTGTTCATTGGTGATTACAAGTCAGAAACTGGATGTGTCATTTAAGAAAGCCACTAATTTGTATATACCAACCTGATATCTGAAGTTAATTTCTTTGTTCCTGATGGATTCTGAAGGCTGAATTTGATAGTCTAGCTGCTTGCAAATTAAAACCTGTTCGCAGATCTCTTCATGAGAGAGACTGATTAATCTGGTCAGCACTTTCTGATCAGAACTGTATAAAAATTGGTTCTTTTTTATTTTCTAATTCAGCTGTATTTTCATCTACCAGGTATAGAATATAGGTAGAAAACTATAACTTGCTTTTGTGGGTTATACAAGGTAAGTTTTTACAAGTAAGAGGAATAGAGTGACTACAGAGGTCTTCTGGGAGAGCTTTCTGTTATCTTAAAGATATCACCGAAAGAGAAATATGCAAAAGAAGCTACAGGTTCAAAAATTAAATAAAGGAAAATAGAGGGAAAGATCTTAAGGTGATCTTTGCATTGTTTCACAAAGCCAGAATTACTGTTGATATTTTAGCTTTGTTTTGATAACAGATCATTTTGTTTAAGAAGTTTCAAGACCACCATACATACCTACAATATCTCTGCAGATCTCTAGGTGAAAGCTGCACCTGTGCTTTCTGAAAGGTCATTCACATTTTGATAATGTGGTTTTAAAAAAAGACACAAACAACAGAAACAAACAACCAAGAAAATCCTCTGAGTATGTAGCTTTACAATATTGCAATTATAGATTTCACACAGTTATTCTGACCTTATTAAAGTTGTCTTCAACATCTGCCAGCTGTCACTGTCAACTGCAAATTACTACATACGGTAACAGGTAACCTGTTTTTATTGCCATGTAATCTGTGAGACGTAAATAACTTTGTACTGTAATTATATGGCACTTACATTATGATTGAAGTAATTACATGGCTGTTTGTACCCTGCAAAATAGCGATAACTTTTTTGTTTTTCATGATGGAGTTGTTCAATTTGTCCTTAGCGCATTTACATATTAAGTTTCAGTAATCTCATCATTATGATTATAATGTACAATCCATTAACAAGATACTTATCCCTCTCTTTTTAAAGTAGGTGCATGAATGGTTTCTAGGGGATCCAAGTTTGTTGTTAATTGTCAGAACACTTTTGGAGTGGAATTCTAAAATATAACCCTTAAAGCAAACAATCTTCTTTTATTTCTGTGAGAAAGTCAGCAGCACAAATAAATACTTTTTTTTTTCTTTTTTTTTTTTTTTTTTTTTTTTTTAATCTCATATCAAAATTGTGATTGAAATGAATTAGGCATATCAGTAACTTGCTGGCAACTCTTTGAGGCAGCAGAATGATGTATCTTTTTATTAGCTGGTGCATGGTTTTATCTGCCAGCTTTATTTTAAATGGAGGTACAATTTGAGTCTGTATCATTTGGTAGAAGTAAAATTGCTATGCTAAAACTGGAAACATTAATGATTGTGCTTATAGCAGTGGGTATGTAATTTGGGTGGCCATGTAATGTTTGTATGTGGGGAAATTGATAGCTTCTCAGGATACAAACATTTATTGTTGACATACTTCAGTGTCTATACCCTGAGAAGGACAGAAAAAATGGAAATGCTGCAAAGGACTGAAGCATGGAAGACTCCCTATCCAGACAGGGTACAGCAATGTTGTGGGAAAGCAGAAGAGGGCACTCTACAGCTGTCTGGTGACACGGAGTGCTATGTGCCACTGGAAGAGCTGCTCGTGGGAGCAGTTACAGCTCTTTTAGCCCTCCCTGCTCTTCACTTCTGTGCTTTAGAGGCATTACATTAGGAGAAAAACAAACAAACAAACAAACAAAAAGCCCCTTCCCTTTTATTTTTCTAGAATTATAGAATTACCTGAAGAGTTTATTGATGCGGGTGCATCTCTTGATACTGTCTTTCCAAGGTTCAGTCTTCGATCCTTCCCTGCGCTGGTTAGGAGAGGTGGTGTTTTCAAGTCAGAGACTTAGTAAGGTAGGTCAGATTGTGAAAGGCTTCTGGTGTGGCAGTGAACGGTAGATGGCAGTGCTGTCCTGTTGCACTGCTTGAATGTGTATTACCAGAAATGTTAAATCCTATGGAACATACCCTTCCCTACACGTCTGCTGTTGAAACATGAATAGTTAGGTTAAATATCGCTCTATCTAGAAGTAGGTCAGTTCTCTAAAGACTATTATCCGTGCTGAAATTTGGAGCAAGGGGATGATGGTACAGGTATTATAAATAGATGCTAAGTGCATTGGTATTCTTTGGTTACCTGTTCTGGATGTAATTCATAGATGAAAAAAACTAATGTTAGTGTAACACCACTTAATGCCATTTCAAATGTAATTAGAAGCCACTGCAGTATGTATGTTCCTAACTTTTTTTTCCTCTAGGGGAATTTGCTTTTTGCAGAAATAACTTGGTTGGTGATACATGGTGCATTCCTGTAAATTTCCCATTTCCCCATACTGAAACATCTCTACAGTCTGAAAACGTGATGACTCATAGTTTATCAGTCATTTGAGTCTTAAATCGGAGCCAGTCCCTCTTGGCTTTTCTAGTACCGGAAACTGGAGATTTTTTTGCTGTTTGTCCATGAGCACACTTTGAAGGGAAAGACTGATTGATCATTTTTTTTGCCCTAAAGTCATCTGATTAAAAATAAATAAATAAATAAAAATTATTCCTGGAGTTAGTCCACTAGAAAAAAAAATAAAAATAATTCACACCATTTAAAAAAAAAAAAAAAAGTTACTAAAATTGGTCCTTCTCATGGCACATTAGCAGAAAGTTCCTCAGTGTGTGTAATCTCTGTAACAGTACAAACTCATTTATCTCCTGAAGTTTTTATTAAGAATCGTGTAGAGAACTTAGATCTTTAAATTTTAATTGATTTAATTTGCTTATTAATTTCCATAGAAGTACTGAATCAGAAGATGTGAGGAATGTAGAGTGTACTTTTGCACAATTGTATTTGTGATGCACCAGAGTAGAACTGTTATGACTTAATAACTGTACTCATAGAAGTATCTGTTTATCAAGTTAGGCTGAGAGTTTTATTAAGTGATTTATTTAGAAATTGTTTCTTTAACTTTTTTTTATTTGTGCATGAGTGTGTAGACTTAGAGGATCTTAGCAGGTTCTGTGAAGGAACTGAGGAGTTTTCTAGATTTATTTTATGAAACATATTAGTAATGCAGTATTTTATAGCAAGCTCTTCTTGCTATGTGTAACTTCTGTTTTTGTGAATATGGAAGTTGCTAGCATTAGACTGTAAACACTTAAAATGGAGTTTCAGTAGTTTTTAACTCTCATTGAACTGCTTATGATGTTTTGAAATTTACAAAGAAAAGTATTTGAGGAGCTAGAATTGTGGTCTTGCCCTAATGTTTTCTATATGAAATACTTGCATATGAATATTTCGATTGCTTTGAAAAGATCAGAGAAAAGGGCTTTCAAATTATAGTTTGCAAATTTTTAGAGCTTGTATCAAACTTTTGTCATAACCTGCCTCTTTTGATAGTGAAGGTGATAAAGATATAAAGCAAAACTAGCTTCATAATACAGTTTTTCCAAAATTCTTAAAGACTGCTTGCCATAAACTTTTACTAATTGATTTGTAAAAAAAACTTGACAAAGTTAAATGAGAGATAGCACATACAGTTTCAGTGGTCAAAAGGCTGCGAGGAAATTTTTACAGGAAGTTTAGTATTAGCAGATACTTTATGGTGGTGGGGGGGGGAGGGGGTTGGAGGGATGGAAAGGTGGATATTATTACAAAGCCAAATGTCTTGTGGGTTGTTTAATTTGTTACACAATGTATTACATTAAACAAAAATTAAAAGATCTCTTGACTGGCAGTATTTTAAAAGCACCCTGCAGAAATTCTTGGTAAGCTATAGAGGAAAAAAAAATCAGTAGCTTTTTTTTTTTTTTTTTTTTTTTTTCTTTTTGGAGTGGATGAAGTTTTGTCGATCTAAGTTTGCAATATAGCTAAATAGTACTTTCTCTACAATTTGTAAGCTGTATCATGAGAAGCCATGTTTTGTTTTTTTGGAGGCAGATTTAAAAGTGGCTTTATATTTAGTTTCTGCATAGCCAGACTTGCTCTTATGTTTGTAATATTTAGAGAAGTTCAATAGGGGGCCCTTGGTGCTTTGATCTAGTGCCACAGTGCAGTTTAATGAGAGGGGTTCTCAATATTGTCTGCAATATTAAAAATTCTGCTAGTTCTGTCTTAAATAATAAAATGAGAAATTTACACCTTGGAAACCTTCTTGTATTTCTGGGCGCTCTTTCTGTTTGAAACAGGTAATTACAAAAACCTCCGGATCAATTTTTGTAAAGGGGCACCCTGATGGGTGCCATGACTGAAGTGTGACATGAGCCTTTTCCAATACAATGGGTGGCCTAACATTCCTCGGGAAGGCCAAGCTCATTAAATATTCTCTTCTTTTTTTCCACCCTCTCCCCCTCTTCATGCACTTAGCTTGAGTTGCGCTAAGTCTGAGGTTTCCTCACTGAGGACTTAGGAAAATTGCATAGAGTTCTCAGATTGAATTTTTTATGTGTATGACTTCATGATGGCATTAGCATGTGCTTTGATCCATGTGTGAATGGCACTGGGTCGGCTCTTATTGCCATATCCAGATGGTGTTACAGGGAACAAACAGTTGTGTTTTAGGATTTCTCAATAGACTGTCTAGACTGGTCTTGCAGCAGACAGATACAGCCACCCATCAAATTAGCGTTTGTCAGATTTATGGTAATGGTTCACCAAAGCCTTCCTGTCATTGACATTAAGATTTACGCCTCCAAAGTTATTTTGCCTTCCGCAGAGTGTAAAGTCTGATCTTGTGTATGTGTGTGATTATCTACATGTAGTTATATATTTGAATAAATAAATTTTTAACAAAAAGAAAAAAAAAGTAATTACTATAGTAAGAGGCAGAATTTTAGAAGTATTTTTTAAGAGTCTGGTTGCTACAGCTGGATTGATTAAGGAAGCTTTCCCTTTCCCGTCCATCCCCTCCCTTCAAATGATAATACGGATGTTCTGTTCCAGTCAGTGTCTCCCATATGCCCCTTTTGGAAAGAAAAACATGTATGTGGATTACTATGGCTAGATTTTGCACTTTCATGTTACACTGCAGTAATATGAGCTGCTCCCCGTACACAGTGGGAATAACCTTTTGACAGGCAGTATGTCCATTCTCAGTGGAAATGTTTTTCCAAGTCTGGCCAGGGCTCCTTTGATCATGCCACCTCAAATGTAGGGGTCATAGCTACTATGCAATGTAAGAACCACTGATGGTTGACCAGGGGAGAGATAATTTTGAGAAGAGCATATTTAAAATAAGCCAAATGTGGTGTATTTTTTGTTTGCTTGTTTTGTTTTTTAATTATTTTTTAGGACATTAAGATTTGTGTTGTGGTGGCAAGGCTAAGCAGGAGTGTTGTGGAAGTTTGTAAAGGTAGCTGAACATGCGTATACACTTGGTGGTGGAAATGAGATTGTGGAAATTTCAAACAGCTGAATTGCAGTGGTGATCTGTGGGCTTGAACATGCCAGAGCATGTTCTGAAAATGTTTGCTTGTTATAAGGATATTTCAGGAACAGCAAAGGGAGTAATGGGCTGATGAAATGATCCAGATGTTATAGTAAACTGTATATTTGGGGAATGCTACCACTTAATGAAGAATCAATTTTACAAAACACTTGATTTGCAAGCCTTCTATGTTATGTGCTTTGAAAAATCTCTCCCCTATTTGCTATAAATGAGAATAATTAACCACTGATCATGAATAAGAACAAGAATTTGATCAAATATAAAGCCATTTTCTAGACAGCTTAATTCTCTGTTCTTCCTGTTTCCTTTGTTTGAAGGGAGCTTTTTGAGATGGGAAGAAAGTAAATATGTTTGATAAGTTCATTGACAAGAGGCAGCTCCAGGAAGTCAGAGCTGGTTCTCCAGAAGGAGTTCACGATCCTTGAGAAGCACACATGTGCTCCCTGTGCTGTCTTTTTTAGGGGCTCACAACCTCCCTGTTTACATAGCGGCAGCGTACCCCTGTATCTTGCAAAACTTGGCTAGTTTGTTCTTCACAAATCTGTGATCAGAGATGGTGATGGTGTAATCTTTGTTTATTGGATAGATTTCTGTGATTTATGTGTGCTGAACATCTTTCACTGTTACACAACTTTCCCCTGTGCAAGTATTTCAGTGAAAGGAACTCAAGATATCAGAGAAGTAAATCTTTAACAGCAGAATAAGAACTCATTTCCTTTATGAGGAGAGTGTGGAGAGCTGTTCTTGTTTTTACTCTTAAAATAAATAAATAAATAAATAAATAAATAAATCTTAGGGATGTTATCTGTGACTGCTGGGAAGAACAGTTTGTCAAACTTTGTCTCCACACAGTATCTTTTCATACCTCAGTGGAAGGAGGATACAGGATTGTTTTCTTTCTTTAGGTAGAACAAGTCAGACTTCTTTGGTTTTGATTTTTTTTCTTGTAGTCTGACTTTATCAGAATAAACATATGACACACTGAGATATTATTGTTGGTAAATTTTCTGTATAAAGTTAAAATTAGCTCAACACAGCATTTTAACAGTTGAGTAGGCATTTTAACTTCACTATAGTACTGTTCTGGTTTTAACCAGACATTGTGAAATGTGTACCTTAGATACAGATGGTATTTCTTTCAAGACTGTTATACTTGGTTACTTTTTATTTCTTACTCAAGGAGCATTGGAAAACCTTACCTGGCCTTGGAGGCTTTACATGAGATATTTTTCTCTGAAGTTTGAGAATTGAGACTTTCCTTTTAGCATACTTCTGGTTTTAGTTTGATATGGTGAAAACCTGGGATGAAGTCTTTCTTTCTTTATGCTGTCTTAACTTGTCTCAATCAACTAAAACATACTATATGGCCAGTTAAAGTTTTTGAGAATCATTACTTCTCCAGAAGGACAATAGATTATTTATAGAAACATTACTTGCTTCAGTGGATATGGCTTCCTGATATGAACAAAACTTTCTTGCTTATTAGAAATTAATTTATAAGAGATGAGCAAAAAGGTGCATGTTTTATTTTTCTTATTTCCCTAAAGTACATTTATAGGGTAGCCTAAACTTAACGGAAGGTAGTAGAAGGACTAATAACACACTTGTCCTAGCTAAGACCCAGACAAGGACTGTATGTTGCACTGTCTGCACCCATGTAAGTGCTGTAGCTTGGTGCATTACAAAACATAATTAATTCTGGGAGTGAAAGACCCATGGTGTCATGGTGGCAGAGGATCTGTACCAGGAGCATGCAGCTGAAGCAGAGAAGAAAAACTGAGGAGCTGGCCTGTGTGCTGTTGTAATGGCCAGAGGCATTCAGCAGGATGAGGCTCTGTTGGGCATCTCCCTTACAGTGTGTTCTTTGGGATGGAGAAGGCCACTAGTGTGGCCTGCCATGGGAGGTATGTAAGTAGCACACATTAGGATGTTTTGATGGGCTTTGTGTTTGGGGGAGTCACTATCATCTTTTTTTTTTTTTTTTTGGGGGGGGGGGGGGGGAGATTTTGATGGCAGGTGATGAGCTAAGAATGAACATGGTGTCATCTCCCATTTATTCCCAAAGCAAAGAGAGTAAGTCGTGACTTGGGAGGGGAAAACAATCTGTGGAAACTGCATGAGGAATGGAGGCAGAGGAGTATGGTAAGTGGTGAACAGCAGGCAGGCAGCTGAGAGACAGATCTGATTTTTAAAATTCATAAGAACATCCTGACCCTGCCAGCACAAAGGTGCTCATGGGACCTTGCCCTCTGTGGTCCTAGCAGGGAGCATGGAGCTGGGGCACCCCAGCACTGGGCACTTCCACCACCACCTCTCCCTGCAGGCTGGCATTGCTGCCCCAGCCCCTCGCTGTTCTCTGCCCTCACCCAGGAGAAAACTGGGTGAGAGGGGCAGTGGAGCTGCCTGAGTGCCTGAATTGAAAGAAGAGTTCTCTAGTACCATGGCCTAATTCCCATGTCAATGCACACAGCCCTCACACCCAAATTTACAAGTGTTTTAAATCCTAGCTAGCTAGCCCAGCTGGGAATATAAACTAGACCTCAGGTATTGTTTTAACACGGGCTGGCAACCTGCCCACCCTGCAAACGAGGATACAGAATAAATCTGGCAATCCTTCAGAGCTGTCCCACAGCTCCCCCAGAAGCACAGACAGATGCTTGATGATTCCTTTCCAGTTAGTGTGGGAGGCTTCTCTTTCCCCCTTACTGTAAAAACAAAGAAAAAAAAAAAAAACCACCATTGTGATACATCTCTAGAAATGCTTTCACTGGTAAAGGAACAGTAACTTGGGCAGTGGCTACTCACCCTGTGACTAAGCTGATGTGGGTGCTTAGGTCTGAGCACCTGGGCAAAACTGGAAATGAATAAACATGCCTACACTGGAGCCAGTAGACTGTGGGAGGCTGCCCAAATCAATAAGCTGCTCAACCTTCTTTGATTTTATTTTATATTTTATTTCTCTCCAGCAATGGTAGATTTGTAAGGACACTATCAATTACAAACTGTATTTGTTGGAAAATGTTGTCACATAGATGTCTCGCATAAATGAAAGATCAGAGAAGAGCTCTGTAGACTTTGTACTGTGTTCACAGGACAGTTGAGGTTGGAAGGGATCTTGGAAGATCTATAGTCCAGCCTCATGGTCAAAATAGTGGTGTGTGTGTGTCAGCTTGAGGTCTGAACAGGTTGCTCAAGGTTTTATCCAGTTCAGTTCTGGTTTTGAAAACCAAGGGGAAGAAACCTCAAAAGATAAGGATTGCAGAGCCTCTGGGCAGCATGTTCCACTGCTGGACTGTTGTTCCCTTGGGGAAAAAGTGTTTTCTTATACTCAGACTGAGCCTCTTGGGTTTCAATTTGTCCATTGTTTCTTGTCCTCGCTGCATTTACAGCTGCAAGTATCTCTTCTGAAAGTTACCACTACATTTATCCGGATATCTCAATAGCTTTAGATTGTCTGGAAGATTATTCTGTGTTTGTACTGCTGTGGTCTTGTTAGATTTTATAAATGAGATTTCTCCTAGCAGAGGGTGCAGCTTAGGCTGCAATATGATTTTTGAGAGTTGGCACTTTCTTTATGCCACATGCAGTATAAGTACAAAATACTTTTGAACAAACAGAAATATGTACTTTTGGCAATATTGTAGTCTGAAACATAAGGCGAAAGTGTGATGCCTGATGCATTTGCATTAACAAATGCCTGTTCTGAAAGCGGGGAATCATAGTGCTTTTGTAAGTAACAAAGGAAAATCAAGATTTTTTTTTTTTTTAAATATGCTGCTGCACTTAGGGCTCTGAGTTGTGAGACTGACTTATCTTAATTTCACATTTCAAATAGGAAACTTCAGGAAATCAACAAAGACACTAAAAAGCCTACAGAATCAGAAGACAGCAACATGTTAGTATGCTGCTATCTTCATATAGCCAGGCAGTCTCAATTTCATGGTAAAATATAAAACTGAATGAAAATAGATGTCTTAATTCCTTCTGCTTTCCAGGTAGATTTTTCTCTAATTGCTATCAAGTGGATAAGTGCTGTTTTCAAGATCTTCATAGATTTCTGTTTTTTTTTTTTCCTTATGCTTTTTTTTTTTTTTTTTTTTGGTAGTAAGTACGTGCTGAGCTACAGCCTAGTCTGAGCACATGTTACAACTTAATTAAAACTGATTTAAAAGCAGTTTAGGTAAATAAGCACTCAGTGAATTTTCAAACATAGGTTGGTTAATTTAGGCTGACTTGCATTACGCATTTGTGTAATGTATGGAAGTTGTATGAATCCACTTCCTAATTCGTATTTGCTTCTTTTTGTGTGTTATCGAAAGGGCTCAAGTATCACTTGTTGTTAGCGTGTAGATTGGCATTTTTAGTTAAGTTGTCTAGGCCCACTGTGGCTGTGTAATGTACATGACTTGTTTTATTTCTAAAACAGTAAAAGCCAGCTTTTGAAAAGGTACAACATTGCATTCTCTTCCTGTGCTTGGTCCAGATGCACTGCAGTTTTTGAAATATTGCACAGGATCTACAATGACTGTTTTCTAAAACCTGTGCAAGGTAATTGTTTTTCTGCAGTGATACAATAGCATTCTTCATGTGTAGAGTTGCATATGAATTGCAAGTATTATAAATCTGGTATCAAGGCTAAAAAATAAATCTTAATACAAGACTCGATTAACAAAAGTGCAGTTTACTGAAGTGAGTAGCTTCTCTAATAAAGCAGAAAACTAGGACCAGCTGGAAGGGGGGGGGGGGGGAAGGTGGGGGAGGTGGGGGGACATGGGGAATGTAAATTGTGGAATGGTCTCTGCTTTGTCTGCTTTGATTTTTTTTTTTTTTTTGTTAACCTTTGTTGTATTAGCTACTTTCTAATTGGCAAACTATAGAAATGGGCAAAAGAAATCTGTTACCTTTTTCTTTTGGCCCCTCCATGCTCTTCTATATGAGGAAGCATTTTTTGTGTGTTTCGTAAGCTTTCTACACAACTCCTTCAATACCATTTTTCATTCAGACAAAAATGTTGCAGGCATACATGCTCAAAATATGCAGTAACGTGATACGATTGCCTAGTGAAACTGGGTATAGTACTCTGAGATGGTGATTTCCATTCTTCTCTTTGTAGGCATACTATTCCTATAATCACAATGCTATTGCAAGTGAAATTTTGCTGAACTAATAATTGTTTTGTGGTTGAGAGAGCACCACAAGATTTTCATTGCTGAAGTCAGCTGCTGTGGAAATGAGACTCACTCTCCTGACTTGGCCCATACCAGTGATCTCTCAACTGCCATCATTACAGAAATTCATGCAGAAATGGATCCACTCCCATTCATTAGCATGAAATCAAGAAGCAGATCTTGGAAAGAATCTGGTAATAGACCAGAAGCCAGCCTGGCGCAGATGAGCAATCTCCACGCGCTGTTTAGCCGAGTGCTCTGCCTGTTGATTCAGTTGAAACGTCTCATCCCTGGGGTGTAGCGCGTGGTGATACTCGGCCTGGAGGTGATGAATACATGGATAACTATGCTTGAATCCACATTCCTTGAGAAGGGGTGCAGTATCTAGGACAGCCAAAGATGGCAAGGGTTTTTAGCTACTGTTACTATGTAAGCATCCAGGAGTACTACAAATAGTTCCCAATTAAAAACAAAACAAAACAAAAAAAAAACCTCCTCTGCCTTTCAGGGTGTGGCAATCCTTTCAGTAGTCTGATCTGGAAGCCTCAGTGTACTGGTGTATAAAATTGGCTATTGTGAAATTAAAAAAAAAAAAAGACCCGGCCAACAGCAAAGCAACACCACCACCACCTGCCCGAAGGAATGAGGCTACACCTCATTCAGTAAGGGTCTCCTCTGCCTCACACGTACAGTTGTCTTTGGTGGGCCCCGTTTACATGTAGGTGCTGAAGAGGAACACTTGGTCCTTACCATGCAGTACAGCTTAAAATGGCATAATGTGACCGCAGGATAACCACAACAGGGAAATAGCAGTCTTGCAATAGTGAAACATTTTTTGTGGGGTATTCAGATGGAAGCATTGACTCAGGTGAAGGAAGCACAGTTTCCCATGTTATTAGGCTATATATAAGTTTTTAGAAAATGGTAGGAACTTGCTGCAGTGTTTTATTTTTTATTTTTTATTTTTTTTTCTTTTTGTTCTTCTCCAGAATTTTGAACTCTGTAATTGCCTCAGCTGGTAGACAGAAAAGTTTAATTTCTAAATTATGTATGGAAATCCCCTGAAGTACTGCAGAAGACCTCATCCTCATGATACTGAACATTTCCTAAGCTTGCTCAGTTTTCTGAGTGAAAATTTACATTGTTCAACAAGTCCCTAGTTCCATGTGTTGAGGATGGGCAAAGTTACGTGTTGAAGAGTAAGATTCATGATGTGGAGAATGCTTAAACCAATGAGTACGAAATGCTAAAGAGTATGTCCAAAGCTTCTGCCACATGATAAACAATGTGAAATAGCCCAAACCTGCAGATTTTTCATGTTTTTAAAAGTTTCAACTTTTAATGGCAAAAACTAGGTCAAGAAATTCTTTAAAAAGAAATCCATGCAGTGTGTATTTTATTTTAACTGTCCTAAGATATCAGTAATGAAGATATTTTAATAAGCACCTAATGAGTCTCTGAAATTGTTGCATTTGCTGAGATTCTTTCTGGTAAGATCAACTAACTCCTTCTATATTCTATAGTATCAAAGTAGATCTATAATACATCCGACACAGGAAACGTTACAAGACAATCAGTCTTTTGCTTATGATGCTTCTTACAGTGAAACTAATGAATATTGCCGAAATTTAAAATACAGAGTGAGACTGGTATTAGTTTTTAAATATGGTTAGCATTGTGGAATTGTTTTTTTTGCTCTATTGTCACTGGCAAAGAATTTCTTTTAAAATTTTCTGCAGCTCTTACTGTGCTGACCAGAGATGTAAAGCACACAAACCAAGCATATGGAGACAGTCTTACACTGCTTTAGAAGGATTAATAGTTTCAAATTAAGATCAAAAGAATGTCCAGTATGTGTAACATGTAATGCATCTTAATTTACCTTAAGCAAATACCACATTGTCCTTCACTTGGCATGCTAGGGATGCAAAACAAAAAAAAAAAAAAAAAAAGATAAAAGTTTAGATTGTGTCTGAGCTACAAGGTAGTGTTAACTCCAGTTAAAATAAGTCTCCTACAATAAGCACTTAAGGGAAATTCAAAGCTATTACCGAGGATGGCCTGCCAAAAATCTTAACTCATTTATGACAGTCAAATAATGTTAAATTCTTTGAACATGTGTAAAAATGGGAAAACTTGCAGGTCTAATTTCTGAAAATGGGGGCAACACAGCATGAGCACGCTGATAAATGAGTTGCTCTGAAATTTTTAATTTAAACGGAGTGTTTAATTGTTGATGGAAGTATAGTAGCTTCTCAAAGAAAGAATATGTCTTTATTTACCCTGAACAGAATTATGTGTGTGACTTGCATGGTAAAGTTTTTGTCACTGCTTTTTTCTGATCAGGTACCACTAAATGATTTTAACTAGAAAATAATGAAAAGGATTCCACTCTTCTACAATTCCATTTATAAGCGGGCTTTTTTTTCTTCCAATTGAAACATATGTGATCATGTAGTAGTGCAGTCCCATATTGCTTTTTGTGTAGACTTTCTCAGGTTATTTTATTACAGTCGGCCTTTCACACAGCATGACTTTTCTGCTCCTTCTGAATCAATTATTTAAAATTACAGAGTGAAATTCTAGCTGCATGCTTGGTAGAATTGAGTTTTGCTGAAATGCCTATGGTTT
>NC_048926.1:18134395-18224438 GCF_011077185.1 Oxyura jamaicensis | reverse complement strand
CCCCTTTTTTTTTTTTTTTTTTTTTTTTTTTTTTTTTTTGTGCTGGTGGGTTTACTAAGGAAATTCTTAATTTCTCGTTTCAGTATTATTTCAACTGGAATCTGTGGTATATCAAGCTGTCCCTGAAGGATTTTCTTCTCTATTTATCTGACAGAAGAATTTTTTTTTCTAGGAAATACCACTGAATAGTATGGTTGATTGGAGTAGAAAATATGTTGCTATTAGGCTGGAATGTAAGGCTAAGCAGAAGAGAAAAGTGGTAGACAGCAGGAAGAAGACTCATGATACATATGTCATTAAAATACTTAAGTTTGCCTGGAAGTCCAAGTAGGTTTTAGTGTTTATGCTATGGACTTCATATGGACACTTAGTGAAAGACTATTTACCTGGTTTCATACCATTTAACACTTTGCTTGCTGCTGTCAATATGTTTTTTTCAGTGAACGTTTTCAAGTCAATTTACGGTCTCCTAGAACTTTATCTTCGTTTTATTTGTAAAGGTTCTTTTCTAGGATTTTTAATGGGAGATGGCTTCACTGCTTTTACTGTTTAAGGGTGCAAAATGTCCCCAGCTGAAAAATCTTCAAATATTTAAACTGTAGCTAAGTAGTACATTTGATTTCTGCTTATGGATAAGAGTCAAATATGAGACTTCTCAGCTTAGTTGTGTACTTGAACAATAAGCTATTTTAAATGACTGTAGTTTATTTGTGCTAGATGGACATCTCAGTCATGCTAGAAAACTAGCACTGAAATTATTATTATTAGACCATGTTGCTATGTCAAGGAACTTCTTTTCTTTTGAAGAAAGAAGGTTGAATCTGTACCAAAAGCAAATTCCAGGTCTGAAAAAAATAATAATAAAAATGCTGTGTAGTTGTTACTTCTCTGTAGCTTATAGAACTTGGTCTTTGCTGCTTTGCTCACAGTGTGGTGTGGTTTGGATCACACTGGACTTCAGTGGTATTTCACTAGAAGTAATACATTAATAACAACTTTGTTTTTCCCTTTCCTGCACCTACTCCTATTATTTTTTTTTCAGCTTTTGGCTGACATTTACATCCTATTCAGAATTACATTATCCTCAGCTTTGTGAGGATAGCTAGATGTAAAAATAAGTTTAAAAAAAAATTCTGGCTTGTTTCTAAGAAAGTTTTTGTTTTGTTTTGTTTTGTTTTAAGCCAGTTCATTGTAGTTTCTCAATTTAAAGAATTGGGCAATGGCAAATTAATTTCAGAATGCACAGTTTGCGACATAATAATCAAAGGCCTGTCATATTTTTTTTAGGAAAATGTATTTAGATTTGTGAACTTCAATAAACATATGCTCCCATGAATTACGTATGTTTTGCTGGATGTTGAAATGTCTGCCTGAGTATTCTGTTCTTTTCCATCAAAATATCTCCGGGTTTAGAGAGTACACTTGATTGCTTAAAAGATCTGAGCTTTTTAAATTTCCTTTACTAAGGAACTTAGGAAGTTCAACAGGAAATCAGAAGCTGTTGAGGTGAAGTTTAAGATTTAAGCCGTATAGTTAGGAGTGGGAGAATTTTTGCTTCAGCGTTGTGCCTGACTGGATGAGATTTGTGCAGTGGTCAGGCTTGCACTTTTTAAATGTATATATATGTTTTGATCTATGTTTTTAGTTTGATTTCCACGGCATTTTAACGGTGAAGGTAGTGCTGTGGCATAATATGCAGGTACATCATTTCTTCCATTGTGGGAGACAGAAACGACCAAGGCTTTACATGAGGCACCAGAAATTTTCTCTCTTGCCAGAGAACAGTGAACAGCATGCTTTTTCATGTTTATTTCAGCTTTATAACTAACTGCATGAAAATGAGTAGGAAACAAGAACAAGTGAAGGTTCACCTCTGTGCACAATGATGTGACCTAGGTGCAAGGTGAGGATCTTCTACAGCCCACTAGGAAACAACTGTTAATGTCTCTTAATTTTATAAATGCTTTTGATAAGACATTTGTCCGGAAATATTTTTTAAATGTCTCTTTCCCTACTTTTATAGCTTGTCATTTCTTACAGATTAAGCACTGATCTCTATAGGGTGTAATTTGTGATTGTATGCGTTTATAGCAATAATGATACAAGCTTAAAAAATTGTTGCAAGGATGAAAAAACGTGACTACTCAAATATTCATTCAAAAAAAGAAGACTATTATTATTATTTAGGAAAGTAAACTACCTCTGGTGTTTTTTATCAGTATTATGATCTGTTTGATGTTTTACTACAGTTTGTTTCTTTTTAAAACTTACATTTCTGAATTTTATTACTGAATAACATAATCTGACTGTTCTGCACTCCTTGTGTAAAGTGGTATGATATGTTCTGTACCTTATCATCTTTCTTCATTGTTATAAATTGCTTTGGAGAAATACTTCTGAGATATAAATGCTTCCTCTTAAGTGAAAAATCCCTATGGCATGAGAAGAACAATGTGTATCTCTTCTCATACTCTGTATACAATCCTTACATTTCAAAAATACTGATCTTATGATATGTAGGTGACTGGCCATTACCTAAACCTTGCTGTAAAAGCTGTTGTATATCATTGCATATCATATGTTTGATACATGTGTATATCAAACTTCCTTTTTTTTAGAAAACAAAACAAAACACACACCTATTCTGTCAGTCTTTAATTAGGGAAGCGAGTTTTTTTCTAAAAAAAAAAAACAAAAAAAAAAAACAACAACCAACCAACTTTAAACAAAAAGAGTTAAATTCTGCTTTTACAACTGAATCATATGTCTTAGTCTTAAAACCAGCCATCTTCCATTTCTTAAGCCTCTTTTTATTCATTGTCTTACTCTGACTTATGCCACCAACTCCAGATTGCTTACGTTTCACTGATAGAATCTCATCATTATTGCTGTTCTCCCTGGTTGTTGGTGAAATTTTCTCTCTAGCCAGTGGAAGGAGGAGTTTCTCAGCTTGGCAAGATTTACACTGATCTAGATTAAATGGTAAAATTTTTGTTCCAGTAAGCAGCAGTGAGTCAGTTTTTACTGAGGTGTCTGCAGCCTCCTTAAAATAAATATTAAATCTCCTACAGCTGTGCATTAAAGCAGTCAAGGGACTGAGCACCCCAGAGCTGTGCTTAGTTATCTGAATTACATGTTGATTTTATTTCTGCTTGCATTTATGATTAAATTTCACCAACATGAGATATTTTTAAGCAGCAACCTGTTGCCTTTTTAACTTAAGATAATTTTTATAGAAGTACTGTGTACTTATTACCTGAAAAACAGACACCCAACAACCTGGGAGGTTTGCTCCCTGTGAAAGTGCTTGCTATAATGCGAAGTACTTGCACTTACACAAAGATGAAAGATTCTGAATCACCTCAGGAGATTTGCAGTAGCTCTGAGACTAAAAGGAGATTTTTTTCCACAAAAATAAAAATCTGGCATAGTAATACCTTTGTGTGACTTGAAGTATCTCATGCCTCTTAACTGATAAGAAGTGGTTGTAGTTACACTAGCAAAAACTTGTTGGTTTGGGTTGTCTGTGCTGCAAAGAGGGTATGCTGACGTACCTGTGAGTAGGCATAGATGTGTGGCAGGCTGTCTTGTGAGTAAGGCCTTGATAGTCTGTTTTTTAATGAAAAATAAACTTTTTTTTCCTTTTTTTTTTTCTTTTTTTTTTTTTTTTGACAGCTCCCATTGTTCTCCCCTGCGAAAATTAAAATCCAGCTGCGGCCTCTGAGAGGCAGCTTAACCTTTAAGAGTGTCCAGAATTTATCTACAAAATACTCTTTACCTTTTCTTTTCCTTTTTTTATTTTTTTATTTTTTTTTTCTTTTACCCTGACTTAAATAGATGAAGTTTTGGTCAATATTTATTAAACAAATTCTTGTTTGAACAAGAATGGTATGGGTTTTTTGTTTGTTTTGTTTTGTTTTAATGGTGCAAGCCTATGAACACAGCTTAATTTACAGTTGTCTTGCCTCCATATAGTCCATTCTCCTTCCTGTCATCTGAGAATTCCCATCTCAAATTATGTTCCCCAGATATTCAAGGACTACAAGCAGAGCTCCTGTTTGGTTTCTCTTTGAGAGAGTTTAAAGGCTGTAGTCCTTGATCCATGTATGATCAGCAGTGAGAAATTGGACAGTTCTGATTTTACAGTCCTAGAAGTACAAAAGAACCAATAAATGGTCTTCATTAGAAAACAGATTGGTGACAATTGAGAAACTTGGTGGGAGATAGAGATACTTAACCAGGAAAACAAAATAAAACAAAAACCAAAACTAACCAAGCAAAAACAACCCTAAAGCCTTGAAGCTGAAGAGATTAAAAATGCAAAATGCCTATGTTGGAGCATGAGATGTTCTAAATGGCTGAAGTTTTTCAAATCTAACTTCCTCAGAGTTTGGTCAAGGCAAAAACTTTTACATTCAAAGAAGCTGTCATTGATTAAAATTTGAAGAATTTTTAATGGTACTTCAGATTTGTATGCCTTCCTCCAACTGTGTATTTTGGATTAATGGTTTTTGTTTAGGTTGGTCTCCTGTTTCCTCCCACAGTAGTAATGTGCTGTGTTAGCCAAGTAAAACTTCTGCTATATAGGGGAGGAAGAGAGGTTCCTGTATATGTTACTACATATTTCCTATTCCCTAGGTCTTGTGGTCAAAATGCGTATCTTCTTAGAGGTTCTTATTTTTGTAAATATAGTATGCTGTGATAGTTGTATATTGCAATAGTAAAATGAAAAATGCATGTAAGAATGAAAGCATTCAAAGAGAGCCTAAAGAATAAGAGATACCCATTGCCTGTGACTATGTAGTACTTCAAATCCAAGTATGCCATGAATTGATAGTAGAGCATACCCCTTAGATCTCCTATTTGTGCCTCTGCCAACATCAGTGTAATTTTTACTTCATTTTGTAGAGTTGGAAGGCAGTCTGGTTTTAAATGTTCCAGGCAGCAGAATTCTTTGGCTGTAAAACTTGCGCTGCCTGCAAAATCAAGCTATCATTATTTTCTGGTCCACTTCTTCCTTTTATCTAAATCCTCCCATTAATTCCTGTTAGACTGTATATACATTCGTAAAGCACACTCCTTATATTTCAATGTTAACTGCATAGACTGTTTCTAATTTAGTAACATTTTTTTTTTTTTTTTTACATCAGTCTTTTATCTTCTTTCCTTTGCCTCCTGTTAATTTTTAGAGCAACCAAACATTCATCAGTTTGCTAACTTCTTGGTTGGTCAAAACCTAAATTTGTGTCCTGGTTTTGGCTGGGATAGTTATGCTATATTTTTTTTTATGATATGAGCAAAGAGATTATTATCTGAGCAAATAGATTTAAAAATTACAGTAGAAACTATACTTTTATTTTTAAGGTACTGTCACAGTATCCCAATTCTGTTTAATTTTGCTCTCTGGTAGTTTCCCAAGTAATTCTAGTATTCCTTATCAATGGGATATTTGGGTCCTTCTCCACTATTTTGTTCTTACTGTTTATCTTAGACTGGTATCTACAATCTCCTTTTACTTGCCCTTCTACCCAGCTATGTACATGTTCAGTAGGACTTGACTTCAGAAGCAATAGTCTGGTCTCTTGTCTCTAGAGATTTGTCTTCATTGCTTTCAGATTTGATGGCAAATGTTAGTTTTGAATTCTTTCATACGAAAGAACAAGACATATCCTGGGGATAAATCTCAGAGGAAACGTTGCCTCAAGTAAACATAAAATATTTCTTCTTTTTCACTCACAACTCACTTGGAATTTCTTGATTTTTTTTTTTTTTTTTAATTATGTGTATATATATTTATATGTATATATACACTCAGAGACTCGCACACAACCTGGGAGTTGTTTATTTTTAATTTTGCTTATGATGCCCAACAATTCTGGAAGTGTGGGCTGAACCTTGATAGAAAAAAAATCTCTGGCGTTTGTCTATTTCTATACTGTTACTGAAATTTCATATATTGTATTCTTTCGTATACCTCAGTATATGAAAATTCAGATCTTGTTATTTTTCTCAGGTATGCATTAAATGCCTATTTCTTCACTGAGACACTTCTGCACACTTTTCACTTGTCATCCTGGGTCATTTCTTGGACATCTTTTCTACTTTTTCCAACTACATTTCAAAGTAATTTATTTGTTTATTTTACCATAGCCGAAATTTATTCAGTTCCTCTTGCTGCATAAGTCCCAGTGTAATCCCATAAATCTCACTTTGTGTATTATGAAGGAGCTTTTACCATGAGGACTGAGACTGCTATTGCAGTTTGAATTAGGGCAGCAGCAGTTTTTTTTTTTTAATAAGTAATACAATGCAAGTTTTAATTTTTTACACCTGAAGTATATATCTAATTTTTGTTTCTTTTAGGTTCCTATACCCATTTGGAAATGGAATTTGAATTGTAGTATTACCATAAATTCTTTCTTATAGTATTACAGAAGTAATACCATGTGTATTATGTGTAGAAAATAAGGCTGTCTAGGGTCTTGGGTAACAAATATTTTTCTGGGCGAAGAAAGAAAAACAGCGTGCTGTTGACATTTAGTCAGCGTTAATTAAAGAAATCAAAGAATACCAGGTGGTCTATATGATTTTTTCTGGGTTTTGTGATCCAGTATGGAACACAAATGATACCTGCTTTGCTGAACAAAAGAAAACACAGTTCTGTAACACACCTTGTAACAGAAGTGAACAGAAGCTTTTTTTTTTTTTTTTTTTTTTTTTTGATTTAGTTGTGAACCTGTAGAGAGATGGCTTTTAGCAAGCCTGATAGCTCTAGGTTATTTTTGGTGGGGGGAAAAAAAGTCTGTATGTATGTTTTATCTTTACTAGAAATTAGAAATGACGGGTAGTGCTACATCCTTAACTTTGTCCATTTTTGTGGTTTTGCTACTGCCTTTTGTGTAATTATTTTTAGGGCTTTTTCAGTATTTCCTTAGGTTGTGAAACTGTTTGCAAAGGCTTTTGTTCATCAGGCTTCTGTTCGTCTTTTTAGTTACCTTTGTCTCTTTCTGTTAGAATTGATTGGACCAAAGGGTTGAAATGTGAGTTATTCTTGTGCCGGGAAATAAATGGAAAGCAAACTGTCAGAAATGAAGAAACAACTTGAGCGATAGTTCTACACTTGATGAAACTTAGAAGTGTTGAACAACCTCTGTGGAGCTTGATCTGTCACTACCGTGAAGTCTCCTGTTCAGAGTAGCACCTGTGCCTATGCCTATGTTCAGCTCTTTTGTTGACTCAGCATGACCTGTGCATATGCTGTTTCATTTTGGTAGGCTTTTACATCATACTTCTATAGTGAATGTCTAAGCACATCCAGAACCTGATGTTTGTTTTTCTCAGTGCTTTCTTCGAGGACAGTATGAATGGAGTGGAGGGTCATAATTTTGTTCCTGCTTTTCTGTTATTTATGGGGGGGTTCCTAGGAGGTTAAGGTCAGAGAGTTACATTTTCCATTTTGAACACGAGGTTTAGTGATTTGTTTTGGCTTATAGTTTCAAGGAGAAGGACTACCATTGCCTTGCAGGTTTTTTCCAGGATTATTATGTTTCTGTAGCACACAAACTTGACGGCATTCAAAGAATTTTCCATGTAGCTAAAGCCCTGAACTTCTAGATGAAGCCTTTATCCCAGAGCAGTCCCTCTCACCGGAAGATACGGGTGAACAATCCTGTACCTTCTGCCCAAATACAAAGATACTATCCTTCATGCTTGTGCAATGTGGCATTGAGGATCTTGATCGTCAAAAATAACTGACTTGAAACCTTATCCTTAAGCTAGTGAGGACTTTATTTGTGTGAGAAATCAGTAAGTTCTATGTTTTGGACAGAATTCCACCAATTGTGGTTGTATTATCTTCACCCAAAGGAAGACTGCATCATGACCAGGAAGTCTTTGAAATGATGCACTCTGAATAGCACTGTCATATCTGGATTGTCAGAAGCAATCCAGTCCATTTTTCTTGACCTTATTTGCTACAAGCCTCCTCTGCTGGTAGCAGAGTTGTCAAACACTTTGAAGAATAGAGCTACATAATTTGTTTGGTTTTGGTACTTAAGCCAAATAACTCTGAAATACTGAGAAGTGTTGGACAGTGGATGTTGAGTAATTTCAGTGAATGAACCCAGATGTATTTCTTTTTTATTAGTACGAGGGAAGAAGTCAAGCTTCCCCTCCAAACAGTATGTTGCTATTTTATGGTCCTGCAACGTTTCTGTAAGGTAGGATGTTACTAGGACGATGTTTGTTCTATAAAATTGCCTCTTTTTTTTTTTTTTAATTTTTTTTTTTTTGAGAATTTGTCCTGGTTTATGTTAGCTTTTCTATATTGCCATATACCTGTCTGTCTTTCTGTGGCATAAGCCAATATAAAATTGAAATTGTGTTTAGGCTATGAAGAGGGAGAGTGTCTTTGGTTTCAACCAGTGAGCTTAGCACATGAAGGTTAGGCAGGTTAAACAAGAAGACTACTCTGTCATTAGGTTTTGAGCTGAGGTCCCTCTACTGGATTTGGATCATTAGTACATACTTTGATGGAGGAACCTGAGTGTAGTGGTCATTGTTAAATCAGGTTGTGGTCTGTCAAAGGAGGCAACTGATTACAATTTTAGTATTTTTATCTGTGCTGAAGATCACTTCTGGATGGCAGTGGCTATGTGCGTATTAATTTCTGGTGGTAGCCACAAATGAGTAGTGACCTGGTTGGTTATGCCCTCATCATTATTATGTAGATGAAGATGGACCTTATAATCCTGTTGATTAGAAAACACAAAAGCATTTTCACTGGTTGTGTGCCTTAAAATAGGTAGCTTTTTCCTCTTCCCATATTTTTTTTTTTTTTCCCCAGTAGTTAATACCATCAGCAGTATGGAAACTGAAGTGTCTCAGCTGTAACTGACATAGTCAAATGCACAGATCCCAGTGTACTGTTTTAACACCAAGGCATTCATAGAATCATTGAATCATTTAGGTTGGAAAAGGCCTCTAAGATCACTGAGTCCAATCCTTAACCTAGCACTGGTTAACTATGTATGTATTCACACAGTTTACATGTAGTTTACTATATATCCCCTTTTCCTCTCTCCTAGCTGTGCATAACTTCATTCAAGTGCCTTGAATGTTTCATTATTTGCATTAAATTACTCTGCTGCTTTCTCCAGTTGTTTAGTATTGTAATTGTCTACTTTATTTTTCACCCAGTCTTTTATAACATCTCTTTAAGGTTTGAGATTCCTTTGTGCTTATGTGATCTTGCACATCAGAATTATGGAGCCTAATATGTGTAAGCTTTACTTTTTTTTTTTTTTTTTCTTCTCCTTGGTATTTTGTCAGCAACTGCAGATGAATAACCAATCCTTTGGATGGAAATGCATGCTGGGTACTAAAAGCCTATTTGTTCAACAATGTCTTAATTGAAAAAATAAAAAGTGAAGAGAGGTTATATTCATAAATATAGGCAAGAGGAGGAGGGGAGCAGAGCAGAATTATTGTTGAGCTTTACAGCCTTAATTCTGGATTTCAAGAACCCCGATTGCTTGGTTTGTTAGCATTAGATGTTGCACTAACTTAAGGTATTTTTGCGTGAGTGTGAGTGTGTTTAACCAACTAAGCATGAAATCCCTTGCTTCTGTTTGTCCCTATTAAATAGCAGCAACAAAAGAAACAGACAGGAGATGGGTCCAGAACAAAACAGAAATAATAGAGTATTTCACCCCAAAATGGAGAGTGAAACGAGAAGTACAATGAGTAGGCGAAGACAGACTCAATGACCGGAGGCAGTGTAATGTGTTGGAGAGAGTAGTAATTCAGGAATGTTCGCTGCCCAAAGCTTCCATCTCTGAGCGGCACATATGTCAGAAGGGTTTGGCCACCCCTGCTATAGATGCAATACTTAATGCTTTTCCCAGAAGAAACCTCTGTGGGGTTTTAAAGAGACATTGTCTAGGATTGTCAGCTCAAATGCTGATCGACCTAAAACTGGAATAATATGGTTGGGATAGAAATCCCTATGCAAGAGGAAGACTGGCTAACTTCTTCCCTTACCTCTTACATATCATTAAACTTGCGCGCGCAGCATGTGCACACATGCTAGTAAAATGAAAGTTACAGTGGGACTGAATATTGTACATTTTCCTGCAGACTGCAGCACCTAATTGTTCCCAGTTTCCTGGGTTAATAGATGCTTTTTTCCAAAACTGGCTAAACACATACATTTTTGCAAGATACTATATTGTTCTATTTTAAGTACTTTCAAATCCATGCTTTTTTTTTTTTTTTTTTTTTTTTCTCCAGAAACAATTAACTCTTACCTCTCTTTTCTTGTTTCTTCTCCCATCCAGTCGATATAGTTGCTGAGGTTTGGGTATTTATGAAAGAGCACTGCAGTTCCTATATCACAAGTATCTGAACGCCAGTTAGATTGTTAATACACGTTTCTCTTACATCCCTTGGTTTGTTCAAATGGAACACTCTGGTTTTGGAAATGACTGAGAGCTAGTAGTGCACTGAACAACTCTAAATATTTTTTATATGTTTGTGCTTTGGGTTTTAGGAATTCGTTCTTTATACCTTACACACGTTACTTGCAACACTGTGAATTTCTGACTGTAGTGTAATATATGATATCTTAAATAATAGGGTAGCTTTAGTCCATGCTTCATGAAATATCTCAGGATGCACTTCCTGTTCATAACCAGAAATAGAATATAGGATGTAATTTTATTTCTTGGACTGTGACCACTGAATTTTCTCCTCTTCCACAGTTCTTGTGGAACTGCTGGATGCAGCTGCCAAAGTGGCGAGAATAGAGGCTTAGTCTCTATACTGGGTGCTTAAATATCCCTGGTTTTGTTTGGGGCCATGTAACTTTAAGCTGCTGAGAAAACAGGACTGCAGTTACCGCTCTGTTTGTATAGCGATGTTTTTGTTGCTAGAGTTGTTCATTGAGCTTGAGCAGGAGGACTGTGAAACAAGTTTATAAAATTAAAATATATTATTAAAAGTATCCATTAAAATGTGACACGTTGCACATTAAGAATTCTCTTGAAAAAATGCCTCAGTCATGCTGCTGGGATGGCTACAATACGTATATTATAGTTTAACATCTATGCAGAAGGAAACCAGTAAAACTTCTGTAGTCATAATTAACTATCTTTTCGTAATCACGTTGTCTTTAGATGACCTGCTCATGGTCCCAGAACCTGCTATTTGCTGCAGTGTCTTACTACCTTCTCTTCAGTTTCTTGTTTCCTGCAGTTGTCATCAATGCAAGGGATGGGTAGTCACATAGACAAGTACTAGAATGTGTTTGTAAAGACTGGGCTTCTTTACCCAGGGCTGTGATTAGTTGTGGTTAAGGTCATAAAAATGGTTAAATCTAGTAATCAGCTGCACCCTCAGTATAGTTGTGGAGAATCAGATATCTGTTGCTGGAGGTTCAAAACCTAGAACTATGTAAAGACAAAAGGCATGAGAGAGAGGAGGAATGGCTGCACAAACACATTTTTCTGGTATTTGTTATAGCAGATGTATTCCTATGTGAAGGTAGCAGATATTGGGGAAAAGTACTTACATATTTTGGGGTGGAGAGGATGTATCTTGGACTTACACCTTAAATACAGAATTGATAGCTATCCCACAATGGTATGATTTTAGTTTTTTATGTAAAAGTTTTCCATATAATGTATAAAGAAGGATCTAATGAGCCTTACTAAGGGCTTAAGGGACATGTTGGATGGGTCTGGCCTATTTTGGCAATATTATTTAAGAGACGTGAGCAGAACTCTAAAGTAGGCTTTGTGTAAGTTATTTATATTCTTTGTTGTGATTAATTCACTTCTCCAGGGAACAGTAAGAGATCTGCATTTTTATGGCCAGAACTATGTCCAGCAGAATATATTTCTTGCAACCTATACTCTTTAACAGCTGAAATTGTTGGGTAGGACAAGTACTTTCCTCCTTCTACGCACATGACAAAGAAAGCCCAGGAAGGAAATCAGTGGAGCAAAGCTCTCTGATTCTTTCCTGTGACAACAGGGTAAGCCTGGTCAGCAGCTGTTCAGGAGCTGCTTTGATGTTCACAGCAGGTACTGCATTAAGTTAGCACAGGAGTTTTCTACTAGTTTTCCTTCTGGAAGCAAACTCATGAATGCCCAACTGCAGAGTAAAGTAGAGCCTGTACATTTCACTATATGTGCACTGTTCATGGTATTCAAGAACTTCAAGTCACTTTCTTCAATCCAGCTCCATGAGGTTTAGGTGAAAAGTTAACAGGTATGTTTAAATTCTGTTGAAAAGCTGTTCTAGATTTTAGTTGAGCTGATCTCACTCTATTAACTGCTGATTTTGCCAAAACAGTAGGTTAGAATAATATTTTGCTTCTGTCTAGTACCTTCCAACTTATAAACCTGATTTTAAAATCTTGTTGAATAAATAGTTGAAAAAAAAAATAAATAAAAAATAACTTCTTCCTCTTGTGTTTCTTCCTGGCAGTGTTTTAGAGCACTTTGCTGCAAGGGACCACCACCACCACGACCTGAATACGAC
The DNA here is from genome assembly GCF_011077185.1 of Oxyura jamaicensis. Lineage (NCBI taxonomy): Eukaryota > Metazoa > Chordata > Aves > Anseriformes > Anatidae > Oxyura > Oxyura jamaicensis. Next base: position 18,211,895 of record NC_048926.1, on the reverse strand, counting down.
TTGGTTTGCATAGGCCTCACTGGTTCCGGCAAGACAAGTCTGCTGTCACAGCTTTGCAGTGAAAGCCCAGAGAATATAGTGTCTACCACAGGTAGGATGCTGCCTTTATTCCATGGTGTGTACTTTTGGTGTTGCCAAAAGTAAACTTCTGAAACACACAGCAATGGCAGTAGAGAACTTCAGCTTAATCTTGCTTTTGAAGATAAATAATGTATTGTTTTGAAGCTAACCCAACTTTACTCTCCATGTTTGGCTGTACATTGGGGAATATCCATGAAAGCATACAATTTGGAATATGTCAGAAGTCAGAGCAGACATTGTGGTCTAATAAAATAGAACCTTATGAAACAGACAATAGCAGTTTACTGGAGACAGACATTAAAAGGTTTCTTTCTTCTCTTTAGTTTTGGCTTTTGAACAGTTTTGTTATACAATCAGAATAGAGAACATAATATAAATTAGAATGGGGTAGTGAAGCTCTGAAAATTACATTATACTTAATTTCTTATAATTGGTCAGTTCTTCTTTGTGGTATATGCTAGCATACAAAAGACTAACATAATGGAAATTATTTCTGGTGATAATCCTTCCTTTTAGATCAGCAAAGAGACTTGTTCATGTAGTAAGAGCAGATTATTTACAAAAAGTTTGAGTGGTATTGAAAAGATGCGTAGAAACAGGCACAACAACAGCTAAAAGGCATGTTAGCTGCACAAATTTGAATATGCATGCTGATGTAACAGAACCAGAAGGACTTAATATTGCAAAGACAAAAAAAAAAAAAAAGCCCAGGACAAAACAAACAAAAAACCTTGTAGAATAAGAAAAAGGAATAAAAGGAATACCTGCCTGCCAAGTTCAAAAAGAAGACAGATTAGGATCACAGAGATGGAAGAAATCTGGATGTGTGGCTACAGCAGTTTATTAAGGTTGAACTGCAGAGGGAGCAGACAGTGAGTGTTGTGCAAGTAACTTGTGCATATAGTTAGTTTTATGGCTTTATACTGAAGCTGTGCTTCATGGACTTGAATTTTACATGACCATCCCTTAGCAACCCTAACTGGTTTTCAGTGTGTCTTTGCTTAAATTACAAGAACATAAGGTTATTTAATAAAACAGTACGTAAACAAAGTAAAACAGGTACAAGAAAATACATTTTTTTTCCTGTGATACATAATTAACCATAATTAATCGTGGTGTAATTAGGAATGCTCAAACGATCTGACACCTCATTGTGTGGAGAAGATGTCAATGCCTAATTCAAAAGTTTAGAAGGAAATTGTTGAGCAATTTAGTCTTTTTTTCTCTTTATCATTGGAGTTCACCTGAAATGAGTGCAAATTAAACTTTAACACTTTGGACCCTGAAAGAAATAGTAACAGCAATGTAAACAGCAATATAGATCTATCAAAGGAAATAATGAAAATACAATTCATTTTAAAAATAAATTTCTTACGTGTTTCTAGACAGTAGCATCAAAATCCTATCGTGTAGTTAGGCAACTTGAGCAATGCAAATGGATTCCAGAGAAAACTGGGTAGCATCCAAGTCAAAATGATAACTAGCTAGGATACTCAGCTTATTATAAATGTATCTGTTTGTAACCTTTGCTATATTAGAAAATATGATTGAGAATCAGTAAATATGTAACAGCTCCTCCATTTGGTTTTCAAACTATACCCTGTATTTTTGATTTTCTCATCAAGTCCATTCATGTCCATTCCAGTTTTTAGTTTTCTAGTAAGAATTTAGGAATTATTTTAAGACAACAAGCCATTTCAAAATTACTCCCTTCAGAGTTTCTTGCAGTTTCCTGTACTGCACCTTACAATGATCGGGGCTGGAGTTAGGGTACGGGAATAGCTTATTGGTCTGACCTGGGAGAACAAATTCCTTGTGTCTGTTAAATGATAGCTAATGAACCCAGAGTGACACACATTCTTCAAAACTGGTTAACTTAGCTTGTAGGTATGTAATCATCTTGAAACTGCTTGTGATAGATGGAAATAAATTCAATGTCTATTTGGATATTTTATGCTGAAAGAACAGATGAATTTTTTCTTATATACACATACATGTCTGTATGTGTCTACAGTTTAGAATGTAGTACATTGATGGTTTGCCACAAGCCTTGCTAATTCCCTTTCTTTTGGCAGTCTGAGTTTTCAGGTAGAAGAAAACATCAATTACTATTATTTACTTTTTTAAGCATTTAACAGCCTAGTAGAAGATTTACAGATATTTCTAGTGTGCTTAGAACCACTTTAGTAAATACCGCTCAGGTCTGCAAAAGGATCTTTCTGTTAATAATATTATAGACAGGATTAATACTCTTAAGTGTAACTAAAACCTGTGAAGTTTAAATGTAAGACAAAGTGATTTAAATAACACATTGTCTTCCACATTTCCTAAAAAAAATAATGTACAAGAATCACTTCATATTATTGGTAATCTGAAATCTAATTTTCAGTTCCAGATGCATTAAAAGATTATTTTATAAAAATGTATTTCATTCTATCCCCCTACCAAATAGTAGACAACCTGTGTGGAAATTGTGTGCTGTATTTAATGTATGCCAGCTATTCAACTGTTACTCTGTAAATGTCTTAACTCTTGCTGATTTGTCTAACTGCACCCTGCAACTGATATTTTTAAAACATCATATTTAAACAGAATTTCATATGGAAAAGCATTTTTTTTTTTTTGTGAAAAACGTAGTCTTTTCTAAATGTATGGAATTGATTTCAAATGGCCTCTCTGATAAATCACATTTTAATCTCTTTTCTGTTTTTAGGTTTTAGCATAAAAGCAGTGCCATTCCAGAATGCCATCTTGAATGTAAAAGAACTTGGAGGTATAGCATTTATTCTTTTGATTATAAAAAGATACAGTATCTAAATCTCATCATACCAAAATATTAGCTGTTTTAAATTTAAAAATGATAAATCACTGGGGCTGGAATTTACAATCCGTTTTTCACAACAGTACATAAAGTTGAGAAAGATTGAAAAGAAAGTAAAAAGTAGTAGTTTATGCCTTTGGTGTTACTAAAGAGAAGCCTATGCTTTTTTTTCTTATCCATTTGTTAAGGCATTGTTATCTAAGTTCCCTTCAGTTTGAAGTTCTAGTCCAGGCATTTCATCGTGGAAACCTGGAGGAAGATAGAGGGGCATCTGTTTCTAACAATCACTGTCCATTCCTGCATGCTATTCAAAGCGTGAAATTCAATATAGTTTTAATTTTTGATACTCTATTTTAAAATTATCTTTTAGGTTTATGTAACTGAAAATTGAAAGCTTCATATATGTTTGTACAGCAAAGTAGGAACAGCCAATATTTAAGGAACTTAGAGCAAAAGTCATACTGTTTAAGGTTCTTGTATTCAGCAGCCAAGCAGTTATGTGAAACAGATGCTGACTGTGTAGTATCCTTTTTGTTTGGCTGAACCAATATCCTTCCTTGAGGTCGAAGATGGTGCTAGTTTTGAGTGTGCTGGTTGACTGCTGGAGCTGCTAATGAAGCCAGATTTTGTTTCTTCATTTCTGTAGGGATTGTAAAACTTCATGCAAAGCATATAGAAAACAGTGAAATTAAAGTACCACTTTCTTCCAAAAACATCCATAAAATACTGTCTATAGTTTGAATTACTGTGAAGATGTGGTGTGCCCCAAACCATGTTCTTTCAGAATGTACTCTTACCATGGTAACTTGAAACATCTCTCTGAATTACGCAACTTAACTGAGTAATGGTGTAAAAAGAAATTACAGATTTGATGACTTCTGCTATGGTGCAGTAATGTCTGGTGAAAACTCTGAATAAAATTTTGTTTGAACATAAGGAAGAATGGGGAAAGAATGGAAAAATAAAGCATGCTAATGGAAATTTCCAACATTGTTTTAATAAAATAAATTTGGGATACTGAATGCTGAGGTTTATTCTCAGGACAGAGAATGAAGGTGCAAAGGCACTATGAAGCTTGTGTTCGGTTTAAGTTTGCCATTTTTTTTTTTGGCTCTAAGAAGTTTCTTTCCAGCCTTAAGACCCAGTGCCTGCATCCACCATTTATTCAGTATGTTTATTCAGTCATTCACTGCTGTAATGCTGTCAGAGCAGAATATAAAATCAGGGCAGTTGTCATGACGTGGATAGGTAGGCCTATGTCAAGGTCCAAACTGGAGGCCACCTAATAATTTACAGCTGTGGGTGAGTTTTTTTTGTTTGTTTGTTTTTGTTTTTTCAATAAGCCTATTTGAATCTGGTCAAATTTAAATGAATGACTTTGTATGAGATTAGCTCTTTTTATTCTTACTGATTCTAAAAATACTAACAACATGCTATACGATTTATTAACTTTCCCCGTTTTATGTACTAAGATGTATTGTCACATGTTTGTGTTAGGTTTTTGTAAGCTACCTAAAGGCCTTTTTCATGAGCGTAGATAATCAACATGTTGTGTAATTATCTCTTAAATTCCATTTAAGACAAAATGTATTAACCAGTTAGCGAAAGTGGAGTGCTTTGTATCAGGGATGCTTGAAGTTCCGTTCAGTTGAGCAAGGCCAGGATAAGAGAACTGTCCTCCCCACTGCTGCTTCTCCTTAAGCCTCATGACCGAAGTAATAAATTCACACCCTTAAACCAGCTGAATTAATGGTGTAGGTAAGAGTTCGAGAACCAATAACTTTTAAACAGGATTGGTTAAACAAAGCATGCGTATTTTGTCCTAATTTGGAAGTAAAGAGCAAGAGAGAGAGAGTAGGAGTGGCAGCCAGACTGTCATGCAAACAAAGTTGAATGGAAAATGTAAACACCTGGAGAAGATGGCAATAGCTGTCAAGTAGTAAAGAAAGAGATGAGGTAGGAGGGGATTATGTTGACCTGTTAATTAGCATTTAATTTTTAAATAGGTATGGACAAACCACCTTCCTCTGTTCTGTGGAAAAAGGTGAGAAGACTGAATACTCTTTTAACAACATAGGCTAGTAGAGCAGCTAAATTTCATCTATTTAGTCATCAGAAAACTGATCCCACAAGTAAATGCCAGCCTAAGTAATCCTCACAGGGACATACTAAAACAAAGTAATAAAATCTCATTACTGTATTTGACTAAAAGGCAGTTGACACCTCTACAAAATCTGGTCATGAAGTGTATGTAATGCCATCTGCGACATATCTGCATCTAACAGTTTACAGAACATCTTAGTAGATGACATTTTTAGATGACCCTGATGAGCTGTCCAAGCTGTGAGTTGCACAGAGATGTTCAGCTTCTGAAAGCAATAAAGATGGATCTGTTTGCTATCAATCATACTCAAGCCTTCTGTTCAAATGATGCCTAAGCTCTTTCACATAGACTCCTCATTTCATAGATAAGAGATCATTTACACTTGTTTACTGACTTTGTTAACTTGAGTCCTGAGGAAATTCAGACAAGGATTGAGCAGTAGTAATCTTTCCATTGTTCTGGGAAAATGTTCTTCTACAATTAGCTTTTTACAGTGTGAATAGACATTTACTATTTAACTCAAAGCAAATAGTCATGTAAGCGCTGCCTGCTTTTCTTATAGGATAAGCAAAAAATCCCACAAATTTTCTAGTTTCACTTTCTGCAGAGTAGGGGCTGTTTTTTCTTGAGTAGGATTTTTGTGAAAAGCAGAAATTTCTTGGTTTGCTTAAAAAAAAAAAAAATATCTGTCTCCTGATGGATTTGCAACTCCATTTTCTTCAGGCTGAATCAAAGGCTTAAGTACAGAGAGCATCCTAGTTTATCATTGTAAACTACACCTACATTTTACAAACAATGCCCATCCCCCACCCAAAAAAAAGAAAAAAAAAGTTTTGAGTTTTTGATTCTAGCCAGAAACAGCTTTGAAAGGTTAAAGCTGATTCAAAATTTTGTGAGCCAGTCAGCAGAAGGGCTAGACAGACAGAAATAACACAGCTGTGGTACAGTTACTGCCTTGTTTATATGCCTGCTGATGTCAAGTGCCATAGAGATAGATGCATAAAGAGCTTTCTGTAGGAGATTATCTGTGCTGTAGCTGGAGGTGTGACTCCAGTTAAGATGAGGTTGCATCTGAGACTCTGGGCACTGGTAGCTTCCCAGACTTCAGTCTGGGAAGTTTTGTGTCCACAGCTGCTGTGGAGTCTTCTGCACGGGTGGAGAGAGAGTAGACATGACATAGTGCGTAGAGAGGAAACTGGTGGATGCTTTTCTAGTTGCCAACCATTCTTTCCTTGCTCTAGAGGACTTACTGTGTGTTTAGATAGAGGGGAAAAAAGTGCGGAAGGAGGGAGAGGGAAGGCTGAGAACAATTGTCATCTATAAAGTCCAGTTTACTGTGGTGTGTCACCTACTGCAGACTATTAAAGCTTCAGGCTTAAGGCTTTAATAAATACTAGAGCATATTGCAGGGCACACATTTTCTTTTCGTCCTTTCCTCTAACTAGAGCAGGAGATTTTTATTTTAAATTCCACATTTTAAGATGGCAGTATAACGTACCTAAGGAGATGCTTAAGGAGATCGAACTGCCTCTTCACAGACAAGTTTATATATGGTGTTTTTAAAACTTGCACGTGCTTGCAACCTAAATGTTCTAACAGTTTTAAATATCAGAGTACTGGAAATTCAAAACTGGAGACAGCACCTGTGTTAGCTAATAGGGAAAATACTGAAGGCCTGACTTCTCAGTGGGGAAGCATGGAAGGCAGAACAGAGGTGAGAGAGATGTTTTTCATAAACTTGAGTTTAATGGAAGCTTTCATGCACAAGCTAGACTGTCTTGATGCAAAGGCTGTGTGGCATTTGTGCTATCAATGCAGACTTGCTGCAAGTTTGACAGCTAACAATTTTGACACCTTCAAGTTCTTTTCAGTGAAATTATTCTGTGATGCTATGTTCTGTTCTCTTACAAGCACTGAAAAGGAGGGAAATAAAGGTAGCCTCATACTGCCATGAATGAAGCACAGAGTATTTTTTCCTTAGAAATAGTCAGTATTCTTACTAAGACTCTGGGTTTGGCAGCAACATGTGGTTGAAAAGAAGCTGGCTGAATCTTAGGGTAGGTGAGAGTTGTTATATTACTAGGACAAAAACAAACAAACAAACAAAAACACACAAAAAAACACCTTCAAAGAACTGGTCATGGTGTTGGCCTTTTAGTTCACTGAAAATTATAATTTTTTATTTTTTTTTTAAGTGATGTGATACTCAGATGGCTGTGGCTGACACTGCTGCACATTGTTGTGTTAAGTACAGTCTCTCAGGCTGAAAACTCCTGTGGCCGCTAGTTCTCCTTGGTTCTGGTACAATGAGTTGTTTGGAAGGACTGGTGTATATATAATAGGTGCTATGAAATTCTTTCATTTCTGTACAAATACAATTGATAGATATTACGGTGGTAAGGAAACATAAAATTAACTTCCAATACAATCCCTCTCCTGTATAAGTAATGTTGATCTTCAGAAGTTGACAATAAAATAAAAGAAATACATGTCATGTTTGTACATTATTACTTCATGAGCCAGTTTAAATTAGTAGAGAAATTAAGCAAGGTCTTGACTAAATCCCATGACTGTCAAGTAACCAATCCTTTAGGTCTTGCAGAAAAACAGCGTTCATGTCTGAATCCAGTATTCTCTATAGGAAAAAGTGTGTATTCACAATGTTAATTAGCCACCTAGATTGCGCTGGGTGCAAGACAGAAATTGAGAGCTTCAGGTTCCAGTGTCATCAGAACAGTGAAGGGAGTAACTCCATGGAGTGAGTTTTGAATATTTAGTGTTGGATGCATAAAGCATAATGGTATGAATTCCTTCTTAAATTTTGATTTCTTTACCTGTTTTTAGTGTCTCTTTTCAGTTGTACAACGCACAAATTAAGTTAATATTTTAAGTGTCATAGTGAAGTTATGGTAATTGTATTGCATTAAATTCTCATTTTATGAAAACATATTGGTCAAAAACTTTGTAGTCAGTTATTTTGTTCCATCAGAAAAAAGAGTTTTCTTATTATCAGAACTTGGTATCCATGTCTACATTGAAGTTCACTTTTCCCTATCTCAATGTATGAACAGTGTATGTAAAGTGTATGTATGTAAAAAAATTCAGCACATTTCTTCAAATCATTGTCTTGCAGACATGTCAAGTTTTCTCCTATGGTATTGCTGTTGCTGTTTACTTTTTAATGATAGTCCCCATGAGTGTAGTGCCAGATTCAGACATTCAAAGGATAGCCCGTGTCCAAATTGTTGTTTAGATAGTTTGACAGCTGTCAAATAATTTTTTTTCCTACCTCAATGTTACAACATATGCTGCTCTCCAGGGGAGACAAAAGTTTTCTATAGATAACCTTATTGCTTGGCTTATGTTGAGCTGGCTGAGTGCCACTGAACTGTGTCCTAAAATTTACTGTGGCACATAAGCCTGTACAGTCAGTCACGTGTGTAGTGTTGGGCTCTTCCAGAATCTGTCATGTGGCTGGGATAGTAAAAGTAGTTGAAATTAATACCTTTGCAAAACTGTCACCCTATCTCCTCATTCCCTGTTCAACTCATTATTGTATCACGATTTTCCTCGTTAAATGTGTAACTGCAACTTTAGTAGGTTTTCCTGACACCTCTTTTCACTGATTATGAAGTATTTAATGGTTTGGAGGTGAACTGAAAGACCTTGCCATACTTAATAATGAACAACTGACATAACAGGAACCACAGGTTAAGCTACATGGCTAAGGAAAAAAGAATGGGCAAAGGATGTCCTGTTTACTTGTTATTATCAGGATATTTCAGTGAGAAAGTATGGGATTTCTCTGAAAGTGTAGTAGTTCTGCCAGTAATTGTTTATGGAGCAGAAACTTTCAATTCCGAGTCACATTCTTTCCTTATTTAAACGATGTTAGTTTCTATGTTTGTGTATGTGTGTCCCGGATTTATGGTTGCTTTTTTTAATGTATATTTATGAGAAAATTTAGTAGATTGCTTTGACTGTTCTAAGTAGAAGGCTTATTTTTGGTTATAAGTGTTAAGACTGTTTAATTATATTTATTTTAATTAGTTCTTATTACTGTCTTGAAAGGGGCTGACAATATCAGGAAATACTGGAGTCGTTACTACCAAGGATCCCAAGGGGTAATATTTGTATTAGACAGTGCCTCCTCTGAAGATGACCTAGAAACTGCTAGGAATGAACTGCATTCAGCTCTCCAGCACCCACAGTTATGTACTTTGCCGTTTTTAATACTGGCCAATCATCAAGACAAGCCAGCAGCTCGCTCCGTACAAGAGGTATGTTAATGTGGCAGCATCTTGCCTGTTTGTATTTACTGTGTGCACACCACTGACCCATTATTACTTATTACCCAGACATCCTAGTTACAGACTGGCCTCAGTTAGCCTTTGTTGTAAGTACACAGACCAAGAACAGCCCCTGCCCCTAAGAATTTAGTCCAATGCACTCTATACAGGCTTAGTTGTTCTGGAAAACAAACAAGTAATACTTGGATACAAACACAGTTCTGCTTTTTCGCTGTATTTTGCTGAAGGGAGAAAAGACGTTTTAACTACTCCTATCAAAAGCTGCTGGGACAGTGTTTTTTGTTGTTGTTTTGCCTTTTTTTTTTTTTTTTTTTTTTTTACTATTAGTTTTAATCTTCTACTATCCCATTACTCTATTCTATGCAAGTGCTTAAAGCAATAGATTGTTTGCAGACATGGGTAGCCTTTGTATAAAAGCTTTTTTTCTGAAGTTTTGTGTAATGAAGTGAGGGGACAGTTGCAATTCCTGTTGTGAAGTTCTTGAGCTGTTCTGATTTCCTTCTTTTAAGCAGTAATGTTTTTGTCTAGTTTCTAGCTACGACATGGTGAATTACATAATTCTTCTTTTCGGTGTACCTTTTCCTCTTAAGTTTCTGAAAAAATCTTTCACACATTCTAATGAATTTGAGGAAATGCTGGAAGTTACTTAATCTTCTTGAAAAATTCTTTTTCTGAAGTTGTAGGATGATATTAAAATCCTGTTGTGTCATTCTGTTCATAACTATGTCATTTAAAGAACTCTTCATATTAAAGATTGTACATGAAATCTTGTTTGTTCTGTGAGTGATGTTTTTCATACATCAGAGTCAAAACTGTTTCAGCACTTTACTGTGTTGCTGATCGGTATTTGAAATTCTTCCTTTCTTAGGTATACATCTTTATCTAAAATATGGTATTTCTGAAGAATGCATATTTAATTCAATGCAAAACTTAATCATCTGTAGGATAACTGCTATTTGTGCAGTATATTTGCATGTACTTTCTCTCTGCTGCTTTATGCTTTCTTTGCCAAAAGAGACAATATAGATAAGTTTATTATGTGTTAAGTAGGAGAAACGTAAATAGTGATGCTTTTAATATGAGAGGAAGAAAGTAAGTGAAAATTGTGTAAATTGAAATGTAAAAATCTGTATTCAGTCACTGATCCTTTCCTCCAAGATTCTGTGTTTAAAAGAGAAAAAGAAAAAAAAAATAAAAAATTGGATTTTAAGTTGCATAAAAAAGTAAGCTGAAATGATGCAGGGATTGAATCTACAATTCTAGGTCTTGTTCACCTAAAAATGGATGTAGGGAGAAATAATGAATATTTGGAGGAAACGGAATGTGGATTTTAATATATCAAGCTATTAATTTATTCTAGTTTATTGTGCAAGGTAAAAACAAACCATATATTCCTCAACCTTTCACTTGAAAAATGACATTCTCCTAATATATGACTGGTTTAATTTAGTTCTTCAAATATGCCCAAGGTATTTTGATTTTACCCTTTTTTTCATAGAGTAATACATATTAGTTTCCATCAATGGATTTTTTTTCCCCAGGATTTAACTATTTTCAAGCATTTATTGTTTTACTATTTTTTTTCCTTTTTGAAATGGCCATATTGGGTTTAACATTAATTGAAAGTTTGGTTATAAATCTTGTTTAAGAAATGTTCCTTCTCTGGTTTAAATGAAAAGTGAATATAGGAGAGGAATGATGTCTTTGTGCCATGTGCTATGTGCCAGTTTTGCTCCATGCCATGGATTGCTCCATGGCAAGTTATTGATGTAACTCTTCATTTTGCAGTTGAGTCCATTTGGGTAGGCTTTTGGGCATATACCAAATCCTTTGTGTATTTAGAGGTAATGTTTCTTCTTTTTTATTGACAGTGCCCTCTTTCTCTCCTTATCCCTCTACATCATTACCAATTGTTTGATATCTCAGTGGAGTTATAGATCTTTATATGCTTACAGCAGTATTTAAATACATTTCTACTGAATACGTTTAAAAAGTCTTGGTTTATACTTACAGCAAACAAGTCTTGATTGCTACTTTGAGTCTGTATGAAATGCTGAATACAATAATTTTTTTAAATGCACATATCTAAAGCATATCTTCAGAACAAAAATCCTGTACCATGAGATGTATGTCTGTGAATTTTTTGCTTAAGAATAGTGGGAAAAAAAGTACTTTGAACTGAGGGGGGCTGTCACAAAGTTATTCCTGATATTTCGTCCCTGAAAATAATGATGTCATGTGCTTGTTGTGAATGCAAAGTGGGAGTCTTACTCAATTTTGCAGATGTTGAAATAGAAATTTCTTGCTTTCTTAGAGGTTTTGCTGTGCTTTTGTCCTCATTGGTGAGGTCTGACATGAAAGGAAAAAGCTGACTCATCATATCACCATTTCTTATTCCTAAATAGAGCATTTTTAAATATTAGGCTTTTTTTTTTTTTTTTTTTTTTTTTTTAGAACTACATGAAGTTTAGGTATTTTCATGCTTTTCTGTGTGTCATAAGATAAATGAACCACAGTTGACAATTTATGTATTTATGTATTTATGTATTTAAAAATATGTATGTGTTCTTTTAGACAACAAGTTGCCTTTCTTTAATGGATATGGTAGGATCCCTTGGAGTATAATTAAAGAAAATGTCTGAGTTGAGTGGTGTGTAATAGGAATTGTAGAAAAACATTTATCTATAACAAAAATCCTTCACAAAACTGTACAACTGCCAAGCACTTTCTGCAACAGATGTTAGTTATTTATTGTTGGGAAGTGCAGTTGCTTTAGCTTTTCAAAATTTTATATTTTAAGTCTTTTTTCTATGCATTGCATAGATTAAAACAATATCACAGAATCTATATACTTTAAGTATTAAACAATATCATGAATAGCTCAATTCAAAATTACCACAACGTTTTGGAAGAATATCCAGTAAGTTTGTTTAATCATGAAATGTAACTGAACATTTTCAGGCATGATTGGAAAATATACTTAATGTTACTGAAGTGATCAGGAAAACTTACAGGAGAAACTAAACTGAAATACTGATCAGAAATGTGATCTTATATTCCTCTGTTCAGTTGCTGGTTGGGTTTCCTTTTTTAAATTTATTTTTTATTTTTTAAATCAGAGAATCACAGAATCATCCAGTTTCAGTCCCTTGCCTTGGGTAAGGACACTACACTCTGGAAGGACAGTAAACCAAAAAAAGTACATTTGACATTTCATTCTAGAAGCTGTGAATGAAGATGTACCTCTTAATTCTGTTATGTCATCTTGCATGGTATTTATTCCATCTTCCCATATTAAAGATATTTTTAAGTAGTTTTGATGTTTGTTGGAGCACTAGCGCATACTTAAACGATTTCAAATAGCAGCTAAGTTCATTAACTGGGGCATAAAACTCAGGCAATAATATTTAAATTAATAGGTATATTGCAAAATAACCTTATTTTAGATTAAAATTACAGTAATGAAGAATTAATCATGTGGAAGTCAGTTCTTACTGCTGTTTTGGAACCCTCCTGTCTTAAAAAATTTAGAGTTGAAAGCAAAACAAAAATTAGTTACTCAACAGATTGGGAAGATCGTGTGAGAGTGGCATAGCAGTTTGGCTACTGTTTCCAAAATACTGGGTGCAATTCTAGAACAGTGTACCTAATTATATATATGTATATTACATAAATGCATAAAATTAAATTATATATGTATATATAAACCATAATATATAGATAGATATTTTTCTGATGGAGTGTATTTCCGGTGTTCCATCAAAAGTTGCTTTTGGTTATAGACAAGTGCTTTTGATTAGTCAAATTTCTTTAAAGGCTTAAAATATAACAGGAGTTTTTTGGTGTTAAGAGTATTGTGAATTGCTTTGTAAGTGAGCCTGTTCACTTGTTTTTATTTTGGAATCTGTGTTGCTTTGTGTGCTAATACTGGAAGGTGGATTTTTCAGTTCATTCCTATGATTTGAACCAGTACGCAAATTGAGTTACTTACCTCCAAAGTCACAAAAATATTTAGGAGTGACAGGTGGGATGAGTTGGAAGTTGTTCACAGCTGTTGTGCTTCAGGAACAGGCAACCACTTACCGGAATGTGTTGAGGACTTGTAGAAGCCCAATCAGACAGAAACTGAATTGGACCATGAAGCTTTGCCAGTTCAGTAGTGAAGCTACAAATTTGGGTGGTGGAATGTTGATTTTGGGGAGTTTCTGGTTTTTGGTTTTGTGATGGTTTTTTGTTTGTTTGTTTGTTTGTTTTAAGATATAAGGCTGTGTGCAAGATCACATATGTGAAGACATCCATAGAGTTTAATTTTTGTTATTTTCTTTTACTTATCCAAAAGTGCAAGTAATTAACACATTTCTTTCATATCTTGAGATTTTTGATCACTTGTTCAGGGGGAAATCATAGAAGAAGTCTTCTAAATTTCCTTTTTCAGAAATGCCAGCATATTTAATATGCAATGAGACTAGCAGACAGTCTTCTCAGTCTGTTTTAAGATTGTTATCTTTCTTTGTTATCTTTCTAAACATTGTCAGGAAAAAAAAAGGTGAAAAAACATTATGTGAGCTGATCACATGTGCTTTTTTCTCTTGTGTAGGAGGTCTTGCTTTACAGGTGAAGTACTAATGGGTGTGTGAAACTCCTGAGGAAAGTCTTCCAATTTTTCTTTTTTCTCCATTAGAGTATGATTAAAAATGTCTTTGAATTACAAAGAGTATTTTCAAAATCAAATGTGAAAAATTGGTCCCTTGATTGCATGAATTGTGATGTTTTTATCTATTATACAGTATTTTAAGGTGTTTGGGTTTTTCAGTCGTGGATGGTGTCCAGTTTGGTTTTCTGCTAGCAGAAAAGCAGAGGGTGGCTCTCCTTTCTAAGTGAACCACTACAGTGATATAGGGACTGTTACACTGCAAGCTTTTCCTCTCTTGTTTATGTCTGGAATTAATTCTGTAGATAAACATTGTTGTCTTGATGCCTTAAGTTTCTTGAAACTAAATTGTTGCAGTACAATGGCCAGGTTTATCAGGGGCTGTGCAGGGAATCTGGAGAGCTATAGAAACTCTTCTTTCTGGGCCTGATGCTTTATAGTCCAAGCTGGCTGCACATGACACTCTTAATTCCAGGACTTAATTACTTCTTATTGTGTGTAAGGTAGATCAGTGTCCTCATGCTGTTTTGCCATAGTTTGTCTTGTATTTTCTGTTAGTTAGGTAAAAATAGTTTCTTTTTGGAAAACCTTTCAACTTACCAATGTGTGAATATTATTATAGATGTCATTGCTAACAATCTGAAAAATGGCATTGATAAGTTGATAGGAGGTTAAGCTTCATTGATAGGAGGTTAAGCTTCAGAAAGCGCTGAGTATCTCAGCTAACAGCTTTGAAAAGATAGTGCCTCCAGAAGCAGAAAATAATACTACTAATAAAATAAAAACAAACAAACAAAAACCAGCCTGAAGCCAAGAGCGGAAATGAAAGTTCAGGCTGCACTAAGTCCCATTCTTGCCCTGCTCAAACCCTGCAAATTAGTTCACCTACCCGAATTCTTAAAGACCAGCTGTTGCAAATCTGTGTACTTTGACCAGGACGACATCTATAGCAAAGTTAAATTGCGGGCAGATTTTTAGTTCCTCAAAAAAGTATTTGCAAAATAATTTATCTTCAAATTACTGCAGCAAATAGACAAAATATGGATTCCTACCCTGTTTTGAGATCATAGTGACCTAAATGACCTTAATATTTGCAATCCCTTCACAGCAAATACTTCTTGTCCAAGGTGTATCCCCTGATATTTGAAGATTGTTTTGGAGCTGGACTCTGATATTTTAAGTATTGGCTGTTTCCTTCACAACCGTGGCCTCTGCAGGAACTGTGGAGTTATTTGTCAGGCTTCAGTTATGAATACATTTGCAGGAGAGGACAACATTTATAAACTGATGTTTAGGAAATATTAATTTTGCCATGCTTGGAACAATGCTGAAATGATTCCTATTTACACATCTCATACGAAATCTCCCTTTCTGATAAAAGAATTTCTTCAGAACAGTTAGAGCACTTACATATTAAAAAGATCTTAAAATAAAGTAATATAAACAAAATATAATACAGGAATATAAAAATCAGTGTAAAATAATCTGTAAGTAGATCCATGCCCTAGTTGGATGTGAACAACAAAACAGGTTTATAGGATTGCAAGTCTGTGTCCACTGTAAATATTTAGAAGGTAGAGTATGCTTTAATTATTGCATTGTTAGAATAATTAGACTAATAGAAAGTTGGGTTGTAAATATGTACTGCTGCAAAATGCAAGTGACCTTTTAAATAAATTAAAATAAGAAATTGCAAATCTTGAAGAAGCTGTATTATCTGTTCTCTTTGAATCACTAGCATGGTAGGAAATAATGGTGAGCAAAGAAAAAATTAAGATGAGTTGGAAAGGAATTGTAAAGGCTGTTTAAGGATTTGTAAATAAATAAGTCTGTCCAGAAGGTCTCTTTGTATGAAAATCCCTCTATAAAAAGGTGAAGAATGACATGAAGGATCCAAACAGTAAGCACCCTTTTCTTTAGATGGATTTGTTTCAACTACTGTTTTATAATAAACAAGACCATGGCAGATACCTCCCACTCCTCTCCTCCCCTTCCACCGTATTTTCATAAGATCAGATGGTAATTTGGAGTTGTTGATAATAGGTGAATAATGTAGCTTACAAGTAACCAAACTGTACAAATGTACATGTCCATTTTAACAAATAAGTATAAATCTCCGAGCGGTAAATTCCTTGACAAATAAATCTGAGTGGAACATTTGCTAAAAGATGAATACAAATTTTTATATATATTTGTATACTTATGAATGCTTATGTGGTATTCATTAAGTAAGGACTGTGGGAGCTGAGGAAAGCAGAGCTTGTTGGAGTTCTGTCTGAAACCTTTTTTGTTTTGTCAAAAGTTGCTGAGATTTAGTTGAGAATTATTAAATGAAATCCTGAGGCCTGTTGGATACAAATCTGACTGCATGATCATAATGATCCTTTTGGGTCTCTAAGTCTGTGAAACTGCTCTTCAGAGGAATTCCTGAGTGCTCAGAAATTTAATTACTGTTTGAGACATCTTGCATGAGCAAGAGAAGTTGTATTTCCTTCAGAATAAGTAACTATTTCAAATGGAACTCACTAGTGGCTGTATAACTGCTCTCTAAATAGAACCCTACATGTTTTATAAAAAAAAAAAAAAAGGAAAAAATAAAAAAAGAAAGTTTCCCGATCAGATGAAAAAAATGGAAAGCTATTTAGTAATGCACTGGATCAAGTCTGTGATAGCTCTGCTATTGTATAACTGATTTAGGATGTGTTTTCCTTTCAGACATCCTTATTTTTAGTAGAATTAATTCTTAAGCACAATAATATAAGCTTCTGCTGCTTAAAAGATGGAGACATACCCTTCCTCCCTTATTTTTTTTTTTAAGTGAAAGTAATAGAATGTCTTTAGTACTAAAATATATTTGGTAATAAAATATATCATGAATCTTTTTTTTTTTTTTTAAATTTACTTTTCTTTATTTACTGCATAGTTAAACTCTTTTCTGTATCATTTATATTTGGTACTTAGTGTAACAGAAGAATTAAAAAAAAGTTTGATTACGATCACATATAATTGTTTTATAATTGTTTTATTTGAAGAGGTATACAGTATATGAAATTAATTTCTGGTCTCTTTGCATTCCATGGAAATTAGATGCTTATCCTTCATGGAGGATCATGATGTGAGCATCTTTATTGGTCATTCCAGAATGGGAAGGAGGTTGAGTATGGGATTCTTTTGGTGCCTCTGAACACTCAGCATTTCTTAAGATGCCTGATGGGAGTTATGTATGGGGGTATGTACTGTATGGGAAAGGACTGGAAACTGATGCACTATTGGCCCATCAGAGTTGAAGTGCATTAAGTGGGCAATAATAAAATTCCTATGATTATGAGAGGGAAAGAACCATGCTGCTCTGGAAGTGGAGATAGTAGCATATGTTTGAGACATTGCAAAGCAATGGCATGTTCCAAGTGGCAGGGTGGGGAAAGGGTCATTTTGTATCAGCATTCTGGATGCATATGACTGGGACAACTCTCCAGTTGTTAAGGACCAAGAAAGAATGACATATCATTATAATTAGATCCCTTCCTATTCCTTAATGTTGCTGATTTTTTTTTTTTTTTTTTAATTTCTCTTCCTGGGTAGTCTGGGTTGTCTTCAAGCCTTTGTGCTTCTGGAAAAAAATATGAGGTGTTCAGAGGGTATGAGTTAAACCAAAATCAGAGATTGTTGCCAGGTTATGAGCTTGCATGTCAGACAGGATATTGTGGCATTTGAAAGTGAAATAATCCAGAGAGAAGGGGTAGCAGGAAGAATAGAAAGGGGAACCACTGTCAAACTTTGTGCACCTCCCTCTCATCCATTTCCATAAACTTTGCTGGCAGTAAAGCAAAGAGATGAGTAGAGAGCAGCTGGGGATGAAACAGAAAAGAAGAATGGAAGGGAGTTCAGCAGGTTCAAAGGTGGTGAAGTGACAGGTCAAGGAGGCTGAGGATGGAACACTGTGGTGTTTTTGGTTTTCCCTGGAGGCATTCTTCTACAGGGATGTATATTGAGAACAGTGTCCATTATTTCTTCAGAATCTGTTCAATATATAATGACATTTGATTCAAAAAGTGGACCCATTCTCCTATCCCCTTCTTCAGTGACTCAGCAGACATACCCTGGAAGAAAGATGCACTCTCTAGCATCTGGGAACAATCTTCTTCATAAGACTAGTGGCAGAGTTTTGAATATAATGACATTATTCTAATGATGATTTGTTGATACGACATCATATCATTAGTCATGCTGAAATCTTTATAGTCATAAATGTTTTCTCAAAATAGTTTAGAAAATCTGCAGCAGTCTGACATGAAACAGTAACTTGTTCCACTGGAGTCTGTACAGCTCAGAATTTTGAGTTAGTATAGTGAAGGATCTTATTAGAATCATATTCTTCATTTCTTAGTGAAGAATAAACTAGAAATCATTAAAATACATGATGAAATTATTTTTTCTTGAAAACTTACTAGTGTATTATTTAGATTTACTCAGCTAATCCTTGAAATTTCCCGCCCCCCACGTGCTGGTTAGAAAAATAGAATATTAACAGTGCACAGAATACTTCATGACAATGCACATACACAATTTCTCAACATCTTTACTTTTCCTGTGTTTTCTGTTGTCTTTGGTTGTTGCAAAATAAAACCTCAAAGAACATGCACATACACCTTTTTAAAGTTAAGGTAGGCTGAAGTTCTTTATTCAATATGCACTGTAAAGCATCTAGGAAACTTAAAAATAAAAACAAAAAAAATTACATTAGTTGATGAGCTTTTCTTATGAAGACCATCATCTCATACACATGTATGTAAAGAGGAGGATAATTGGGATTACTGCATATATTATTAATTACTTGCTACAGTTACATTATTTACTTAAAATTAAGTTGTCCCATCTGTCTCTGTCAATGCAAGCTAGTTCTTTAATCTTTTTCCAAGACTTTTTCGTAATGTATTATCATACCATTTTGGTTTTCGTTATTGTGGTAATAATGGCTAGGTAATAAAGGCTAATACATTTTTATTGACATTCTGTGAAACGTTCAGATATTCACAGGATTTGTATTTCCTTTGCCTCCCTATTGCTTTGTTATATTGCAACAAGGCCTCTGGAGCAGACCATATAGTAACTAAAAATATGCTGACATAGATTCTATTCCAAATTAGATACCTTTGTGCCTCTATCCTAATTCTACCTTCAGCTGCAGCACTGTCTTCATTCATGGCACAATGTATGTGTCATTTGTGAAAATACATAATTCATTTTGATTAGGTACAATTATCTGTGATTTTTTAAATGCACTGTTTAAATTCTTTTTTGTTTGTTTTTCATTCATTTGGGGTTAAATAAAGACTATCCAATGTTGTTTTCAAAAATGTGTGTGCACAGAACTTTATTATACAGCCAATACTCTTTGAGTAATTTCGTCTCTTCTGTGTATACAGACTCATTAGTTACAGATAAAGTTCTTATTTTATTGTAAGATTATTTTCTTTGTTTCTTACTCTATGGTGGTTTTCATAGTTGTCCTTAGTGAATTGCTGCATGTTCTTTAAAGAGGAACAGAGGCTATAGAAATAGTGCTGCACATTCTTCAAGTATTTGGTATGGCTGTACATCTGTCATGTAATAGAATTGTTGTAATGTAATTATTAATGTAACTGTGTAATTCTGGTTGACTACTTTTTCTGCTGGTGTACCACCTGTATCATTTTTCATGAAGTTCAGAATGTATCAGCTGTTTAAATTAAAATCATAATCGAGTTTAAATAGATTTATATTAGATTTTTGAATAATTAAATATATAATGAAGGAAAATCCTTAATATTTTCCATGATTATCTCTCGTTAATTTTGTTAAGGTAATTTTGATTTTTATTGAAATCTTGGTCGTAATACGTAAAAATCATATTATTTTTAGAAAATCTTTTGAAAATCAAGGTATTCCATTTTAAAGTGAAAATAGAGCGTTGTTAAGGGGGAGAAAAAGCTTAGTATCTTTGTATTCTGATTTATTATACGAAAGGCTGTTTTTAACAAAAAAAAAAGGATTTTTTTTTTTCTCTCCTTTTTTCCCCTCCACTATTCTCAGTCTCTTTTGATCATTGATCTGGGTGACCCCACGCTCAGGGGTTTTTTCTTCATTTGACATGGACAGATTTTTGAAGTATAGCTCTCCTTTGGGAACCTCGGGCAGTTCCACTTGACTAACCTGTGATCTAATGAGCAGTAATGCAGGGTTACAGTGACCATTTTGTTTGCTTTGAGGGAGGATGGCTAGACAGAGAGTGGGAGAGAGGCGTTGTCTGCGGAGAAAAAAGATGCAGGGTGATCGAACAGTGTGAAAAAGACTTGTTAGCCCACATTAGTGTGCCTGATTTACTTCACAACAGGTCAGGAAAGGCCAAAGGCAGGGTTGTCATTAAATTGCAAAGTTGAAAATCCCAGTATTCTAAAGCATTTAGATTTCTGAAAGTTGTAAATTAGAAAGTTTGTGGTTCACGATGAATTTGCCAGGAAGATATACAGGAGTATATCTTTTAAATATTATAAGGTATCTTACTTATTCATGATGTAAATATTAAAAGAAAACCAGCTTTTTAAAGTACTTTCATGGTTGACTGTTTTACAATGAGACTGGGTGCCAAAGAAAGGCCAAACACTAACAAGGTCGTTGCACTTTCTTTATGAGCCCTGGGGACCCCTTAATTATGTGCCCGTGCTGCTTATTTTGAGATCTGTGGAGAGTATGTATGCGTGTGTTTGCATAATATATAAATTTTATTTATATTTATTGTTTATATACATACAGAGACATAGATATATTAAAAAAAATATTCTAGCATCAGTAGCCTGGGAATGTAGATTTCAAATCTTCTGCAGCATGATTCTTTTCTCCTGTCACTTACTGTTTCTCTTAGAGTGAACGTTAACCACTAATCTTCATGCCATTGGTGACCAAATGAATATAATTTTATCTTTAATTTATGTTTAATATTGCAAGGACCAAAAGAACCTATTGTCTTTATGTTCTGAATAATTGTTTCTCCTAGTGGTAAATGGTGCTTTTCAACACTCAAATTGGACTTTACAGCCTGTCTTAAAGACAGCCTAATATCTTGCATCTTTTTTGGCTAATATTTGTAAATCTTTTATGGCTGCTTTGCAATTTCAAAAATAAAAAGTTGGAACTATGTATTTCTGAATTTATATTTGCCCTTTTGTTTCATTTGCGTATTGCTAATTGGCAATGGCCTGAATCTGTGATTTGAAGGATACAGCTATCAGGCAGAATGTCCTTTCACACTGTTCTATTGACAGTCTTTAACTCATAGCAAACTCTTGTAATTTCGTTTTCTAATCTGTCTGGCTTTAGTAAAAATCAAAATTCAGCCTTTTATTTATATTATCATTGTGCATTGAAGCAGTGGATAATAAAACAAATGGGTGGTCTTAGTGGTGAGGTACTTTTTTTCTGTCTGCTACCAGAAGTTTCGCTAATTGATTCTTACTCCTGCTGGCTGTCAAAAATCAGTTTTCCACAATTGGCATACAACTATGTTAACTTTTAGGTTGTGCTGCAGGGATGGTTTTTGTTGTTTTGAACTTGTTGAATCTTATTACAGCTAGTAAATACACAAAATTTTGTTTGAGAACAGCTGACCATAATTAAGAGAATTTTTATTATCTGACTTTAGGAACTGTGCTCCCCTTGATCATTCAAATGATTTTGATGTTAAGGGGGTGTCTTGGTTAAAAGTAACAAAACAATAGGATGTCAGACTAATCATGCTGAACACTTGCATTGGATTAATACATGGTGCCAGATTATTTTAGTTTATCTTAGTCCTTTTTTTGTTGGCAGTGAACATATGGTGTACTTTTACATCCTTATAAACTGAAGTTGAATGTGGGAAACAAAGTACATATTTTTATCCACAATGCTGCATTTCACAGTGACTTTCTCAATGTCAGTCCTGTTTTTACCACATTGTAAAATTTGCTTAAGATGAGAATTTTGATATTGAAATAATTAATTTCCAAGCAGTGTTGTGTCCAAAGGTGCTAAGGGATTTCTGCAAACTAGACTGGAAGAATTTCACCCAGGTATATTTTCATTTTACAGATTATTTTAACATATGTTTAGTTGCACCAACTTGGTAGAGATGCAGTCTAAGAAACTCTGCACTTGACTAGCTTTTTCTGTAGCTTTAGGTCATGTTAGTCAATGGAAACTTATTAGGGCATAAAATGATGGGAAAATGCTAAATAAATCAGAATGCTGAATCAAAATACACTTAACCTTTACAACTATTCTCTTTCCATTGACTTTATCCATTGCCTAAAAAACATTGTGCAGTGCGTATGCACTCTTTATTAGCTCTTCTGTTTGAT
The DNA here is from genome assembly GCF_011077185.1 of Oxyura jamaicensis. Taxonomy (NCBI): domain Eukaryota; kingdom Metazoa; phylum Chordata; class Aves; order Anseriformes; family Anatidae; genus Oxyura; species Oxyura jamaicensis. The sequence goes on along the minus strand of NC_048926.1, from coordinate 18,189,553 downwards.
TTAATTATTCAGTTACTCAGTGTGTCTGAATTAAGTCATCTCTGCCAATCTGTTTATTACAAAGTGTTTGGTCAGTGAGTAGAGACTAATGCCATCTCACTGGATTAATTTTTGAAGGTGTTTGTTTAGGAAGCAAGACATTGGAACAGTATTTCAAAATTGGCCTATAAATAAGTCAACCAAGACCCTGCCAATCACAGGCAGTGAAAGGGCAAGTGTTACTTAACCATCTAAAGAACATGGTAAGTTTCCACTTATTCTTGTTGGCCGCCTTGAAATTGTGAGTAGATTTTGCAGCTTGGTTTCTGGACATTCTGTTTAAAACCAACCAACCAAATAAAAACCACCACCACCAGCCATAAAACAAACACACAAAAAAAATACAAAAAGTTTGCTGCTATGTAAGTTGTTTTTGCATAAACTTCCCATGTATTTTATGAAAAAAAAGAAAGATTAAAAACTTTTGTGATGGTAATGTTGGTGGTTTGTTCAGGAGACTTCTTCAAAAATTTGGGGTTACTGCCAAATACAGGCTTTTGGAAAAGTATACTTCCACTTCATAATTGCCACTTTAATAAAGCATTTCTTTTAAGATAGGGATGTTTAACTTTTTATATAGGTACTGATCTGCAACTTAAAATCTGTATGTTTATACTCTGCTTCAGGTTAAGATATCATTCCTGTAAATTATCTTCTATAAAACCCCTAATGGTGTAACATTATGATTCAATCCACATCACGGACAGGATGCAAGCAGTAATGTTTAGCAAAATAGGAGAAACAAAATATAAAATTAATTGCAGGTGCTCTTTTACTAAAGAAAATAGGTGTGTATTTTTGCATTTCTCTTAAGTAATTTTTTGTGTCTTCAACTGTATTTGAGAAATATACCTCAAAAAATGTTCTAAACTGGGAATGCAGTAGCTAATACCTTACATAAAAATAAATGTCTTGCTATGCCAATGGACTCTGACAATTCAGATTTCAGTAACTGTAAAATGGGCTTAAAACATTCCCCAGATGTATCTATCCTTTTGGAAATCATTCTTTCTGTGCAATAGGAAAAAAAAAAATCTTGCTTAACTAAGAAAATGAATTCAATAATGCCACCCTTCCCCTGCATAAATAAGAAGGTGGGGGTGGTAATACTATGTCTGGGAAAGGAAGCAAAAATGTATGCTTGGATCTCCCATTGCCTGCTGTTATAGGGGTTGTGCTTGCCAGCAGTTTCTGGCAAGCACGTTCCTTCCAAACCCTCTCCAAAATCTCCAGGCATATAAAAAGTCTTGTGCCTGTGTTAGTCACCTTTCACTTACTTGTAGTGTAGAAGGAATGTTTATTGACTGACAAACTGCCTGTTTTGAAATTAGGAAACTTGAATTAAGTTTTTGTTTTGGTATTTGTTAGTTTGTTGTTGTTTAATTGACAATGCAATTGAGTTAGGAAGGTGGCTGCTAGTGTCCAAACTGGGTAGGAACTTAGAGGCTCTTGTGGGCAATAAGGCCTGGGGTTTGGCTGATGCTTTTCTGGATACAGAAAGCAGCAGATCATCAAGTCTCTGACCAATGTGCAGGAGTTTGGATTCTCCAAAAGTAATCTATATTCAAAGGGTAGGTCAGCAAAGTGACATCTTCATTTTTGGTAGAACCTAGCCATAAAATCATTTAAAAGTCTATTGTGTCTGACAGTGGGGCACCATGCAGGGGTGCAGACTGGTGAGCTAAAGGACAGTGCATTAGAATGGTGTTGTCTTCCACAACAGTAGTACTATTAAAGGTACTACTTAAGTAGGAGGAGGAGGAACTGAATTATGTCCTAGAAAGAACCATGACTAAAGGGATACTAGAAATCTAACTTATTGAATACAACATATCGTTGTACAACTGTCTTTCTCAGGAAAGTTCAAACTCATGGTCTTTCCACTCTGTTTTGTTCTCGAACACATGAAAACTAAATTTAAAGGATGCCTTGATTATAAACTGTCATCCAACGAACAGCTGGAGTTACATCTGGGCACTGGCCCTTCCTGGTTTTTAGGCAGAAGGCTGTCTGGATCTTTTCATGTGTCTTGCTCCCAGTACTTATGTCTTTAACTGAAATAGCTACCGTTGTAGTATTAGAATATACCAGTCTTCTGATGTATTTGGTTGTCACCTTTGAGGTTAAGAAAGAGTCTCATATTCAGTTTACAGGGTTTAAGCATAGGCAGACTATCATCTACAACCTCAAAGATAATGGCCATCTAATTACTGGTGATTCCAATGAGAGTTTGAATTTAGAGCAGGAATTAAGAGCTTAACAGAAGAGGAAAAAAGGCTGTTATCTCCCAACTGGTGTTATCACGTTTCTCACTATTTCCATTTCTCTCCTTTTCCAAGATGCCTCTGATTCAGTCAACGTTACAGTGCTTTTATATGCATAGACCCTGCCATACTCAATTTAAAGAAGTGTGATCCCAATCCTAACAATTGTGATCATTAGGAATCCTGCACTTGTACATACATTACTGATACTGCATTGTGGTATTGACTTAGCTGACTGGAGAAGTTACACAAATCATTTTATCAATAAACTAGGATGGCAGTTTTCTAGTTCTTGGCCTTCACAATTATTTCAACTTCTGTATTCTGAAAAGTACAATTTTAAGTATTCTTAGAGTCTGCAAACAGTTCAAAATTCTTCAGAATACAATATGTGTTACCTGAGTACTGTGATCAAACAGTGAAAGAATGATGATTTACACTGATCAGGATTATCATTCAGTGACTGACTATGTTATGAAGTGACTAAAATATGTCAAATGCTAGAATGCATCAAAGCTGCCCATGGACAATATAAGTTTAGTGTGACTGAAAAATAATTTTAATTTTTGAATTAAGATTAGAATTACATTTTGAAGATATATAACCTGTCAATTTGTAACCTGTTTCACAGCAATAGCTGCAAATTATTTAAAAGGGTGGAGCTGCTTTGACACTTGAGCATTGTGTAATTCCAAACCTTTGATATCAGTTTGGGTTCTCTTATACTATGATAATTGGAAATAAATACAGCACTGTCAAGTTCTGAAATGGCATTCCAGACCTACCTAATATGTAGATAATATACATTCATTCTCAGTTATTTGCTATAAATACTCATGTATGTACACACACACATATATGTATATATATGTCCTGCATCTATTTCCATAAGTAGAATGAGTTTTATTATCATCTTTCTCTGGCTGTCTGATCCAGAAACAGCTGAGTCTTTCCCAGATTTGTGTGGTTTTGAGATTCATGGTGATTTAACATTGCTTTTGTGTGATTGTTCTTCCCTTGTAACCCAGTGAAGAGATATGAGCATTCTTAAAAAAACAAAACAAAACAAAAAAAACCTAAAAACTTCTTGCATTGGGATGTCAGGGTAATATACTACTTTTTTCTCTTAATATTTATAATATTTTATGTTAATCCACCACCTATGGTGTTAAGTAATGCAGAAATAGTATTGCTATAAGATATATTTTTAGATATGTTAAAAGTCCATTCTGAAGTGGTTATTTTGTTAGTATACCCACTGAAGACCATAATTTTCTCTATCTTGCAGGATTAAAATTCTTTTACTGTTTAGATTATTTCAGTTGCTTTAAATTTCTTTTTCTTGATTGCATTCTCTTAACAGAATTTTAATTAATCTTTTTTATGCAAAAAAAAAGTTTTTATTTAGAAGTATAATTCAGACGTAAGTCAGAATGTAGATGCTGACATGACATTCAGAGTTATGTGTTAATATCTTGAATGTAAGTGCTAATAGATAAATGTTCATTAAGTTTGTATTAAAAGTGATCTTGGCTAGTTTGCATAGTAGAATTGTTTGCAAGCGTTGACACAATTCTGCATATTTCCAGATTTTTTATTTTTTTTTTTTTAAAAAAAAGCTTTAAATCTGATTCCTAATTTCTTTCTCAATTTAGACCAATGAGGCTCTTCAGAATTCAAGTTTATGGGAGTTTTGTGAAGATTGGTATAAAGTACACTGCTGAAAAGTGTGGCAGTCCTGTACCTATTAAAGGAATTTGCAGCTTGAGCTCCACAAAAGGCTCAGCAAGAAATCGATGTAGTTCTATAGAAATGCAGGAAAACTCTGCCAGAAATCCTGCAAAACACCACAGGATTCCACAAATTTAGCATTTTTCAGCTGACTGCATTCTGGACAACTGCCCTCCCTCTACAACAGAGACAGATCTAGTCTGGATCATCAGCCTCACAACTTCTATCAAACTGTTCTCTGTTGCACCTTTAGACTGCTTAGTTGGCTGCTTTGTGCAGTGGCTGGAAATAGAGAAATGTTTCCTTATCTGCGGGTTTTGTTGCTGGGACAGATGCTAACAGTTACTCATCACCATAATAATGAGAAGGGAAGAGTTATACACACCACTATCATAGTCTTCCTGTTGAGCTTTGAGGTGCCAGGAATAATTTGCAAAATAGAATTTCATTTCACATTATTTTCTCTTTTAGTTGTGGGTCAGTACCAGAAAACTTCCAACAACCCCATTCTACTTCTCCTTTAAATTCTGTGCCGCAAGCATGTTTTGGATCCTGCAAATTTTTACTGTGCTGTGATACAATATATTAGGGCTATATCAGCTTTTTAGTATTTCATAGTACTAGGCAAACATTATTTTTTTATACATAGTATCTAAAGTTTTGGCTTGGAAGGGCCAAGCCACATGTTTCTTGTACTCTGTCTCTGAGGCTGGCAGGCTATTGTTAGAAAAGACAAGGTTTGTTTTTGTCATACAGTAATAATCTGCTGCTTGTCTTTGCAGACCTGAGTATTTCATCTTAAATTTTACAGGCAAACAACAAGAGAGAAGAGATGAAGAGAAGAAAAGCAAACTAGAGTCATAGAAAATTCCTTTTCTTTTTTGTCCATGAAACTTGTTCCGCAGCGAAAGGAGTGCTTACAGACAGGGTGTGCCAGCTGATGTCACCAAGCATTGAGTGGGGAAGTAGAATGCTAAAAAGTGAAAAATGATAGTTGTACTTGCCTGCTTGCTCCCCCAAAAGAATTTAAATTCAGTGCTTGCTACTTGTCAGATGCCCAGAGCCTCACCTGTCTTTGGTGCTTGCAAATCTGCTCCAGTGATCATTGCCCCTCACAAAGGTCTGCCTGAGAGCAATTAAAATTTTACCAAAGAATACTGGAAAAAAAAAAAAAAAAAAAAAAAAGGTACATGTGTGTCATGTAGTTACTGAATTCTTTAAAGATAAAAACAAAGGCCATCACAGAAGCAAATTAAAGCCCCTGGGAGCTGACATGGTTATTGAAAGCTTTAACAGAGCTGCCCTTCCATAGAAACCTGCTTTCTATTGTCGTTCATTTTGGTCTTTGAAAAGGAATTTATGATCAAAGTTTTGTTTGATTGCAACACAATGGCACTGTTAAACATTCTGCTTATATTTTGGCAAAGTTAGTCCAGGATTTTTTTTTTTTTTTTTTTTAAATTTTATTTTTAACATGGCATTCATCCTTCATCAAGAAAAGCATTTTACTGGTTACAATGTTTACCTCTTAAAATAGCAAGCTTTACTTGGGGTGGGTGTTTAAGGATGCTTTTAATCTTAGCTCCATTAAAAAAATCACTTTTTAAATCTATTTATCTTTAATTATACTGGATGTGTTTCTTGTTTTGTCTGTTCCTACTATTTTGTGATAAACAGTGATCTAGAGCACTTTTGTGGGTGACATCTCACAAAATGAATGAAAGAAAAAGTGTATTTAAGATTGTAAGCTGCTTTTATACCTAACGTTTCCAACCTGATGACCATCAAGCAAAATCATTGAAGCCTACTATCCAATATTTCAATTGCTGTCTGCAGAAAGAAGTTAGGTTTTTGTCAATTAATATATCATAGTATAATTCTTTTCCACCTTAAAAGCTAATTATCAGTTACTTCATTTGACGACACATACAGCCCGCTTTAATCCAAGTGGGGGAGGAGGGAGGGTAGGGCTGGAAATAAATGATACTTACAGTTGAAGAATTAATTACAGTTGTTTAGATGTTGGAAAATATGGGTTCATTTCTTGTCTTTGCTGTGGACTTGCTGAACAAGTCCACAGCTAGCTTTGTGTAAGTCAGGTATTTCTGCTCTTCAGCTTATGTCCATAGAGAAATGTCTTGTAAATGCTCTAGGGTTGTAATGGCATTCTGTAGTTTTGAGTACTTGGAGACCTAAGTGCAGCTGGAAAAAAAATGTTGATATGTGTGATAGATAAAGCCCCAAAGACTGTGATGGTGAAACGGATTACATAAACTGATAAGAGGTCATTTAAATTAATGGCGAAGAAAAATCTATGTATACACCGTTCCCTTAACACACAGTTGTGCAGGTACACACTGGACTTTTAGAAGCAGCTTTAGAAACACTGTCTTGTGGTGTGATCTTGATGTGATCAAAGCAAAATGAACAATCAGCCAATTTAAGTTTTCCATCTTTAATATCTGTGGGAAATAGGCGTATGGACCTATATATGAGGTTTGTAAAAAGAATGCGTTGAAGTTAACTAATGGATTTAGAAGAGTTTCTTTTGAGTGGGTTGAAAGAAAGATATCACAATAAAGGTCCCCCTCTGCTGGTGGAGAGTTTAATGTTCGTCTTGAACACTGAAGTGTATCTGGACACTCTGTAGAGACAATCGACTCTGAATGTATTTATGCAATAAAAAATAAACAACACTGTTACACAGTGACAACTATAAGGAATCTACTGAAAACATTTTAAAGTGAAATACCATACTATTGCAGTTACAAAGTTCCCTGTCTACTCATTTTAGCTCTGAAAGATAATTCATGTCCTGTCCAGTAGAAAGTGTATGCTGTATTGCTAGTTTGTATTATACCTAGCCTTTGGCACTGTTATGCCTGTTGTATAACCCTTTCCAGAACTGTTTAAGAATTTTGTGCTGGTAAGCAACAGATTTCACTTCTCATTTTAAAGAGATTTCTTTTAACTCAGTTTAATAAACTGCTTCAAATATGTTTGTATGCATACCTGTCAGGAGAATTTGTCTCCTTTGGTAGGAAACACATGTACCGAATTTTGCATGTATACTAAGTATTCATAAAGAAGAGTGAAAATTGCAGGGCTACTGGAGACAATAGAAGTAAATTTTGCATGGAGAGAATTGTTTACAGTGATCCACTAAGAAGTGTACCAGCAGGAAAATACAAACAAGCAAACGAAAAGCCATCCTGAGTAAATGTCTAGAGAAGACTACTTTGAATTCCTTCAGCCTAGTGTGTTTGTCCAGTGCAACTTCTGTTTTCCTGATTGCTGCAGGGCAATACTTTTTCCTGTAACATAGAAGATTGCCCATCAGGATGGGAGATAATTCTGCTGTCTCTTTGCTTGCTTCTTCCATCTTTTCTCTTTCATGTTTGACCAGATGGGTTAAAACTCACTCACAGCTGCAGATTTAGTGTTCATTAAGATGGTGAATTAATTCCTTATTTTAAAATCTAGAACATTGTGGCTGGTTATTTACTTGTATGTTTGTGTGTGTGTGAAATAAAACATAAGTGGTGACTGCTTTTATAAAGCAGATGCAGATGCAAAAGGGTTCTAAAATGTATTACAGAATTGTTTAATTTCAGTATGGCAAATATTAAAGTAACTTGGATTAAACACTTGAAATAAATACTGTAATCTATTTCAAGTAGCTTCCATTTCTTATGAATATAAATAAGGATCTATTAACAAGTGTAAATCAAAACCTTTCTATATTTCATGAAATCATATACAAATATAAGGGTGTGAGAATGAGTATTCTCACTGTATGCTGCATACAAAACACAATCAATGACTTTTTGTATGAAGTTGGGATTTTAATTTTAAGCTTAGAAGTACTTAACACGGGCATAATGTTTTCTCTCTGTATATAGCTAGTGTAAATAAAACAGAAGAAGAGAATGAAGTTTTCTTCTCCTTGGAAATATATATCACAAGAGGAGCATGAATGAGTTTAGTATAATCATTCAGTTAAACCTGAATGGAATTTCCTATAGCAAAGAAACAGCACCATCAGCCAAAGGGGTTTTCACCTTCTCTGAAGCAACAGGAAGTTTTGGCATTCTAACAAATTATTTTTGTAGATTTTATTAAATGATAGGCAATCCTAATGCTTTCCGTCTGCTTCCCCTGCCCCCCTCCATTTTCAGTATGAGTTGAATAATTTTCATATCTAAAAAAAATAGTCTTTTTGCCACAAAATCTAAATTTTTGTTTGTTTGTTTTAATACTTAGGGTCTTTTTGTTTAATACAAAGGTCTTTTTGGTCATACTCACTGTTGTTTTGAGAAAAGTACCTCTGGCTTTTTAATCACTTGATTTGGTTTTATAAAAGTTGGTGTTTGCTATGTCTTTTCATACCTATAGAGTCTGACTGTTTGTTTACTTGTATTAGGTTTAAATTCAGAGCAAGCATGGCTTCTCAATTGACAGCTTTATGCTTACCTTTTAAGATGGTGTAAGCCGTGTCAGGCACTAATTTGTTGTTTTGTTTTGGCCTAAAATATTAGATATAAGGTGGCATAGTTTCTCATTAAACTATCACTAAAAACAAACAATTACAGTTAACAAATTAGGTTATAATTTCAACTTTTCTGATAATTTCATTTTGTTTAGTTTTCTTGGAATTACCACATTGTTTTAACAACTTTTAGTTAAGTTTTGAGGCTGCCCTTGTCGGTATATTAGATTTTAGTATAAACTAATGAAAAATAGAGTTGACTTGAAAAATTTGGCTACTCTTATATGCATGGTAAGTTCAAAATTATCCCTGTTTATACAGCCTGTGGCAATTTAAGCAATGTGTTTTGTCACCTGCTTTGCTGTCTCATGAAGCACTGGAACATTTATGAAGAAATAGAAAATATGACTTTGAATCCTTGACATCTTTTAAATAAATGCACATATTGATAGTGACAGATTGCTAAACTTGGCTTTAGACACTTAGCTGTGTTTCTTGCCAAAAGTAATCCAGATGTGCATAATTTATCCGCCTGCCATATGTGCACTGACATGTCTTTCTATAATCAACTGTCTGTTGAGTATTGTTAAACAGTTAAATGTTCTTTATCAACTATCTTTCTGAATAATGCTAATAAGTTCTTTAAGGAGTTAAGCAGCAGCAAGACCATAAAAACAATTTTTATAACCTGAAGAAACCAATTTCAGACTTTTAATTGTCAAAAAGGCTTACATATTTAGGGAAAAAAAAAAAAAAGCATTGGTAAAAGAAGCTTATGTAAAGACCATCTTAGGTGGTGTTATACAACTAAGGAGGATGCATATTTTATGTAATCTCATTAGAATGGGACAGATCTTTGTTGTGGCAATGTAAAGGAAGTTGCTATGGAATAATAACATTAATAAGGATATTTTTTGTATGAGCTGCTTGTTGAAAGGAGAAAATGAATTTAACTTGACAAGCAGTAACCAAACATGTCCTGGCATTAAGTTCAGAAAGAGTTGTAGGAGGACATTTGTGTCATTTGGAATATTTCATCACATCATCACAAGAAAGAACCCCATTTTACAATGACTGTTGCACTGGGTATTTGTGCTTCAGCTGTCCTCAGAAAGTAATTTCTTGATTTGTATTATTGCATTACCTGGAAAAAATCCTGTTTTTAAAAAGTGTTCTGTCCAAGGAGTTTCCTATCACCAAATTTTGTTTTCAAAGGAAACAGCAATCCATGTAAGTATTCCACTTGTTTCCTATATGTCTTTCCTTTCACCCCATTGACACAAAGTTATCAGAATATTAAGAAGGATAATCTCGCTTTCATTGATCTGTGAGGTATGTATTGATCTTTGAGGTGTGTGGTGGTCATGTAGACCAAAATGCAGTGTCTCATGGCTCTGAGTTTCCCCTGAGGAGAAGGGTGTCTGGCTCTGTCTGATGTTCCTGTGCATACAGGTAAGTATTTATCCCTACAGTTATATAGATATCTATCTGTTGTACATGGGCCTGTCTTTGTAGCAATCTGCTTTTGTTTTTGAACTCCCCCCCAGCAGTTGCATAACTTGTGGCATGATTAGTAGCTCTTCATCATCCTGGGAGGTCTCAGTCATGACCTCTCCAACTGCTGATCTTTGTCATTAAGCTGAGAATAGGTGTACATAAGCTGTTGAGAGCACCAACTCTATGATGCTTATTTCCATCAGGTCATTCAGATCTGAGCAACTCATTTTGGTTTATACAAGGGAAGACATAGAACCCCTATATAATGTGCTGAAAGAAGGTTACAGTGGGAGACACTGTAATGCAGCAAACAGTCCTTACTACCATCCTATTAGAACCCATCATTGATCATTGCTGGAATGGTAGAAAGATGCTGCATGCTCCTAGTTTCTAGACTTTGATGTTTAAAATTTAAGATTTCAGCTTGTCTCTCTGACCAACACATGATCTAAATGGTTGGCAGTGTTCTGAGACGTTATACTGCTGTAGTTACCAAAATTAGAGGCTGTGTGGATATGGTCTCACAATGTACCCTCACACAAACCCTGGCAGAAAGTTGGGAGGTTTCTTAAGGAAAGCAAGGTGATTGTTGGTGAATTGTCTAGATTTGCTAGGGTCAATCATGGATCAACACTGATCTATGCTACTTGAACTTCTGTGCTTGCTGAACCGTGCTGCAGCTACTATCTCTGCTCTTTCAAAACAAACTAACCCCCAAAATCAAAGTCTGGTGTGGTGTGAGTTTAGCTCCAGCAGTTTAGCAGTTTAGCAGTTTAGCAGTTTAGTGAGTTTTTGGGAACCGATCACATGGAATCTCAGTTTTCCATAACCAACCAAGTGGAGGAATTTGCTCCACTCTCCACCCACCTCAGGAAACCCAAACTTACTTCAACAATTATGCCTTGTAATGTTTCTTAAATAGAGTAAATACATATTGTTGAAAACATAGAGATTTTGCGGTCTTGTGATGATCTCAGAATTTTCAGCACATTTTTTGTCATTGATTCTTTGTGTTTTACTTCCCTTATTCATTAGTAAAACAATGGGTTAAGTTTTTCCCCTTACTTTAAAAACAAAACATAAAAACTACCAAATCTCATTATAATTTGTGATACTCCTTCAGGCAACATATTTTACAGATTTATTCACTCTTATTAATCTATGTTCAGCATGGTGTCCTACCTCTTGTTTATAATAATTTAATAAGATACATTATTAGATTACTTCAGTTACTAAGAGAATAGCATCTTTGTAAGAATTTCAGGTGGGAAAGTATATTTTTTCATTTTAGTCAGATACTATGTGAATCTTAAAATATATACTGTTGCTTGCTCTTTATGAAATAGTGTAATATTTTTCATTACTCATTTCTTAGGTGGATATATAAGTCTCTGAGAAGCTTTCAGCCTCCATAAGCTATTGAAATAACATGGCTTTTATGAAAAACCTTTTATCCTCTGATTACTTGTATCCGGAGTTTATTAGGGCTGTCATTGTTTGCCACAGAATCTTGGCTTTTAATTTTCCTTCTTAAACTGTTTTTGTCTCTGTTCTGGAAGTCATAAACTCTTAAAAAGTACAAATGGAGTTTAATAAATGTTACTACATTACTACATTACATGAACTTCTGAAAATTAAGGATTGTAGCAATTTTAAACTCTGTCACTGATCATTTCATCAATATCAGTGACATCCTGGGCAATTGTAACATAGCAGTTTTGTCATTCCAGATGGTAGGCAGATGAAAAGGGGGAGAGGAGAGGTGATTCAAAATTAACCTGGATGTGTGCATGCATGCTTGCATATATCCTACAGACAGTGCTGCAGTGAATATCAGCTGAAATACAGTATATCTGTATACTGTCCTTTTCCTACCCAGAAGCATTTAGTTATTTTATTTTCTCCTGTTACATTTACAAAAAGACTAATTAACATAATAGAAAAATGTTTTGGCCAAAGAAGAGCTAGTCTGACAACTGAACTCTCTCATTACATTTCCATCTATCTATCTTGCTAGAGTAGACAGGACCCTGGATTAACTACAATTTGAAAGGTTAGTTGAAAAGATTAAAGGTGACTTGTAAATGGAAAATGGCAACTTTGCTCTTTTGGATTCTAAACACATCTGGTCTAGTGTTCCTCATGTTGAGTGGTAGGTTTGCCAAGACTTGTTGCAGACTTTGTAGAGTAGTAATAATAAACCTGTTCAGAGAGTTTAAAAGAACTTGGCATGCCATATGACAGGTTCTCGAGTAGTTCCGTCAGGAGCCAAGTGTACTGTAATAGACCCCTTTTAAATTGTTGGCTTACACGAAAACTGGAGATGTCTGCATTTTCTCCTTTTCTCCTCCCTCCCCCTGAAGTACAAAAGGCAGATGAATTTATTAAAATGCTTCTTTAGTGTATGTTATTGAGCTGCGAAAGAGACCAATAGATAAACATTATTGTAAGTTTGCAGATGTGCTCTCATTTGTGCCTGTAGGCAAGATAAATTTATCTACTTATGTAAGAGGAGCCTTTAATCAGATAATCTGTTATTGCAAGTAGTTTAGATCATGAGGTGAGTAGTTTTTAAACAGGCCTTTTCAGTGTGTGTTGACTTTACTGGTCCTGTTCTTCATCATGAGAAACATAAAAACACAATCAGGTATAAAGAAAATAAGCTGTATCCTTTTCTCTCTTATCTTCAATATAGTGTATGTAACTACAGACATATGCAATATTTCTATATGAATATACAGCCCATAAAATATTGCTCATTAGATTATAGAGAAAAGAACAGATCCAGATGTTTGGATAATAGCATCCTTCAAGAGAAGTGAAAAAGTGGCAGAAGGATCAAAATATATATAACTAACACGGTATGAAAAATCTGTCTTCATATACACAGGGGTAAAAGAAACAGATTATAATGGAGGCCTAAGCTTGTTATGTCCAGCATGAATTTTCATGCCCTGTAAAAATCAATACTTTTATGAACAGTAAGTTGTCTGACTTCAGTGTACATTTTCATGTTGCTCTTCAGGTCTGGTCTTTATAGTACTCTTAGATAATCTCTACTTCATACGAGAAAAGGTATTGTTTAATATGGAAACGTTGACCACCTATGACATTGACATCCTCTACTGCTGTACTAGAAAGGGTCTGCTTTTCTGAAAGCATCTTCATCTTATTCAAGACATGACAGGAAGTGAGTGACATACAGAAATGCGTTAAATGGTTGGGTACAAATTAATTTCGAGAAAAAATCCTGTGTTCCTGCCTCTTCCTTGCGTACAGGCCAAGCATTTAATGGGTTGCAGTGCAGGGTTGTATAGTTGAGCCAAAAACGTTAGGGGCCGAATCACTTCAGTCTCATACTGATTCATCTTGCTTTTGATCTTGTCTGCTTTCCTTTCTGAGTGAGGGAGAGGTCACTAAGGAGGGGATAGCTCAGAAGTCATCAGAGAAATCCCAGACCCCATTTATCTCTGAGAATCAGTCTTGTATTTTTTTTTTCCCGCTTTATTTGCAGTGGTTAGTGCTTACAGTAAACTTAACTATATTAATTTTCCCAATATTTTCAAATCATGTTGCATTCAACCAAGTGATATCACAGTAATGCTTCCAAGAAAGTATTTAGTGGTGTTTTTTGGGGTGGCTGGGGTGGGTATTAGGTTATTTTTTTGTTTTGCATATGCTTTTTTTTTTTTTTTTTTTCTTTAAAGCCACTGGAAACTCAGCTATTGACAGGAAAAATACCATTGTCATCCCAACAGTGATTGTTTAACATAATGGTGTCTTGAAGGAAACTGCCTACTAGCTTAGCACAGAAGGAGGACAAGACAGCTCATAAAGGAGAGAAGATTTGAAAAGCATAGGAGACTTTAGAGGATTAAGAGAATGCTTGAGGACTGATCAGCTAATCATCTCTTCCCAGACAATATAAAAGGGAAAACAAGAGGAGACCTAGCAGAATTACTATTTTATAGCAATTCCATTTAAGGGAAAAACTATTCATGTGTCCCCTGTCAGAGACTTACAGTGATCTGGTAATTAATAGTTATTTTAATTACAGTAAAAAAAAAAAAATTAAAAAAATCTGGTCACTAGAAGAACTTTCTTATCAAAATATTTGGGAAAAGGAAGACCATTTAACAGTCCGTGCATCTCTGCAACCCCAAAACCTCAGAATCCTCATCACCTCAGTGAAATATAGAGTACAGCAGACTTGGGGCAAATGAGCAAGATTTAGCATAAAGGCAGAACTGATGGATATGAATGATGAAATCTCAGTCATGAGTTCCAAGCTGGTGAATGGAGCCCACTCCATTCAAGAATTTTTTTAGAGTAAGATGAAATACTTCTTGCAGTACAAATTGCACCTGAATTTCAATAGTATTACATTCTCTTAACATTACTCAGAATGGAATACGCTTTTTTTAAGAAAGGTTTTCAGAAACATTCTAAAGGTTCTGAAACTGAAGTAAAATACACAAGTCTTTGCCTCAGGGTGTAGAAAATGGTGGGGAGAAAAGTTGTATGTTTTGCAGGGATCAGTCAATCACATTTGTTGCAGCTATAGAGCTGTTTTGCTTCTCTGCTCTGCCAGCTGCTGATGAGAAGAGAAACATCTGACTGGATGTGAGAAGGCATCCCTGCATCAGTTCCCTTGCAAGAATGAGGATACAAAACTGATGGATTTAGGTCCAGTGATCAAGACCCAGAACAAATGTTTCAGGAAACTAATAGTTTAATTGCTATGTATCTTTGACTTTGTTCATAGTGCAGCTGAATTGAAAAAGCCTTCAAAAATAGTCTTTTTCTTCCGACTTCTATTTAGTAGTGTGTGTGTGATGGTACATAGACAGGAAGCAGGATTTTCTGGCTGTGTTTCTGACCCTATGGTTCTTTACACAGGGTCATATTCCTTCTCTTTTCTCCCTCATCCTATTAATCATATCCCCATTTCATTGCTTTTTCACTCAGTATTCTTTATTTTCAGAAGGAGTAATCTGTGTTCAGCGAAGGTCAGCATCAGCGCCAAAGTAGTACCACTTTTCCAAGAAGTTTAACTTCGTAGCCTGGTTATTTTCTTCTGACTATGTCCTTGTACAAGAACCTGTTGCAGTACTGCTTTTGCTGGTTTTATGGAGATGCACTGTGTCAAAGCAGGAAGTGGGCAGAGTTGTTTCTGAGGTACAGAGCACAGGCATGCCACGTGCTAAATACAAACATTTTAGGGAATCTTTCAAATTTTTCATATTTATAAAGAACTTTACAACTGTCATGCAATCTTCATTATTGTAAAAAGCAGGTGTTTGTAATTAGTATTTTCTTGCTTCAGCTGTATCATTGTGAAAAGTAAGCTATGAAAGTGGACTGTGAAGAAAATGCTACTGTAAGCTACTAAACTCTCCAAAGAGTATTAAGAAACAGTCTAGGTTCCCTACACTCATGAAATCGGTGGTCTATTTTTAGAGCTTTTTAAGGTGCCATGTTTAATTAAAATTACACCTTTCAGAAGCCATGCATGTGCAGTTACTGTGACTCGAACGTATCTTAGGTCACGTTGCCTCTTGTAGACTTTGGCTAGATCCCTTTGAATTGCCCTTCAGATCTTTGTACTCCTTCCTAACATTTGTCTTTAGGTGCACAATTTCCCATCTCAGCACTTCTATTTCTAAGCATTACTTAGAATAATTTCTAAGTATTACTTAGAAATATTTATTTCGGGGTAGCTAAAATATTTGTATTCAATCTGCATCATGATCAATATTGCTTCACTTACAATTTTTATATATGTGTTGATTTCTTAATGCAATATTCATATTTAACATAATTATTCATACATACACTAATTAATATCCACAGAAAATTATTTTACTCTAATATCTTAACCAAACAAAACGTAAGTTCTTCACATCCATGTGATGCTGAGTACTAGTTCTGCAAACACAGTCTCATTGAAGGACTGGTTTTGTGACATCTTAAAGTTTTTCTGGTAAATTCCAGTTTATCCTATTTTTAAGAGAGATCGAGGTGGCAGTTAAAGTACAGAGTTAGCTTTCTTTCAGTACGATGTAATGCTGAGAAAATAAAAAGCAGTCAGACTTCTCATGGTGTAACCAGCTAGGTCCTCCCAGTCCTTTTCAGGGAGGTGCAGGCAGACTCTGGGTGCAGAAGTTATGGAGTCACGTTAGCGTGGCGCTGAGCTCAAGGTGTCCTGGCACTCTGCATGGTACTGCAGGCACCCTCCTCTTGGACTGAAGTCATGACTCAGCTCTGTGTGGTTGATGTCCAGGCAAAGGAAGATCAGGTCTGCCTTCAAGAAAAAAAATTGGATATGACTATAGTAGTGATCACTGTGATGTATAGGCACAAAATGCATAGTAGTAAAAATAATTTGGGATTATATTTCTGTGCATGGTGTAGAATCGAGATCAAATTGATTTAGGTATCTCCCAGTTCGACTGAAAGATGGAGCCACTGGATTCATTAAAGTCATTAGCTTTTTACATACTCTGTATAGACTTTTTCTGCTACTGGTTGCTAAGCCTGTAATTAATAGAGAACAGAAGATTACACTGTATTCAAAGAAACAAGTGTTCTGCGAAGTATAGAACTGGCAGATGAATGGCAATGCTGCCTCAGCACTTACAGTGGAGTCACTTGCAACGTGAAACTCTTCTGTGGTCTGAATGCAGTTTGGTACTGTGCCCATTATTGCTGCCCAGCCTGGTTTCAAGATGAAGATGCATTTTAGAAAGAGGTTGCAAGATAACTGTGGTGTGAAAACATCAATTATTTTATTATTTACTTCTCCTAAATGCCTTCTGGAGGGGGGTTTAACAACAACAAAAAAAGTAGCTGTGCAGGAAGCTTGATCATTAGTTAAAAGAACACTAAGGGGTTTTTATTATTATTTTTTGTCTTTTTTTTTTTTTTTAAATTTGTCATTATGACTAGAAAATAATTTTTAAAAGTACTTCCTATATTGTAAGAGCTTTAAAGTTGCTTGGCTTTTACTGGGTTTAGCAGCCTTGAAAATATTTGCCAAGAGGTGACCAAAATCTGGAGGTAAAGGGAAGAAACTTAGTCTTGTGTTATATTAATCAATCTAGTTTTCTGTCTTGTAGCATCACTGCAAACAGAGATGCCTTGTGATGTGATGGGCAGCCTACAAATAGCTAATTGAGCCTGATCTCTGTTAATTAGTGCAAGCAAATCTTGTAATGAAGCTTTGAAGAGATCGTCTGAACCAGATGAAAGCTGAGGCTTTACTCAGTGTCAGGGCCTTGATGTTAATTGAGTCCTGTGACCCAGCAAAAGGAAGATTCGCTGATAAAGTAGTCTTTTAGGAACTTTTATTGTTCTAGTATTTTGCAATTTATGTGAATTGTATCATCAGCTCTGTTTCACCATTCCTGTACTTCAACACACAACATAAAATAATTAAAATCTGAGAAATGGCACTTGTGTTTTATACTTAAGTCACAGTTTAAATACATAAATTTAGCTTTTCTAGCATAAAGAAAAATTAAAATCTTAGAATAGTGTATTTATATTAAAATAACATATTTTGAACACACACACAAACAAATTAGTCTTCTGTTACTGAAAAAGCCCTTTTCCCTTTACTGAAAAAGTCGTCTTTTCCCCTGAGATTTGAGATGAGTCTCTAAAAGTCAGGCAGTAGACGGATCGTATTTTCATTTTATCAGCCTAACCTTCTAGGTATAGATAGTAATACTTTGTAAGCTAAGGTCTCAGATGATTTTCCTTCTTTTTCTTGCTATACAATTTGCTTATTCTATAAAAGTACACGTTCCAAATTTTATAAATGAGTAACATTTTTATTTTTTAATTGCTATATGCTGTTTTCAGGTGTCAGATTTCAGTAATCAGAACAGTTAAAATGAAGGTGGAATACTCTCAATCCCAAATAGTCATTGTGATGGAAAACATTCATATGCTTTGAATCTAAAGGAGTTAGATATTTCCCAGAAATATAAAGTAGTAAGGCTGAGAAAGACCAAGCATTATAACACAAACGGGAAAGACTGCAGGACATCTTTCCTGGAAATTCCTGATACGTTGTTTGCTCTCTGCAACCTGGTGATTTGAAACGGGATTTTTTTTTAAATCTAGCTATGTCTTCTTTATAAGGGCTTAATTGGTGCAAGCTAGACAGAGAAAGATTAGCCTTGCATCTCTGAAGTTGAATACTTTTTGATACTGTCTATCTCATCAGGCTTGTTGCATTCTTTCACTTAAATTGACTGACTTTGTTAAATTGGAGGTAGCCACATGAGATATTTTTGGATTTTTTTTTTTTTTTCAGGATTTTATATTCACTGCAGATTGTCAAAGAAGAAAGTTGTTCCAGAAGAGTTAGGGAGTAAGAACAATATTAATGGACTCTGATTTTTGAAAGCTGGTTTTGAAAACTTTTTTTAAAAAAATATATTTACAGTAATATCATGATGTAAATTATTAAATTGCATTTCTTTGAAGAAATGGCCTCTGCAAATAAGTTCTCAATGCTCATCGTAGGAGCTGGGGTAGGACCCAGCTGACAGCTATGGAATTAATCCTAATTTTCAGATGTAATAAAATGTGAACTGCTAATATTGTTAGTTTGGGAAAAATGTCATAAATCAATGCTTGCATCAAGATAACTTTAATATGCAGAAGTTGTTTATTCATCTAGGACCTACAGAAGATAAGGGTTTTGTTTTCCAAATAACTATTATAAGCAATTTTACAGTAATATATATGTGTGTATTTTTATGTTTATTAATGAGCATTACCTCCTAGTACTAAGGTGGCTGGCCATAGCAGAGCACCTGGATAGAATAATTTATAAATAAGTATTGGTAGTTAGAATGCTTTTTCCACACTATAATTTCTAGCAATTGTCATAGCAAAACGACACAGCTGTAAAAGATTTTTATATTTTAACAAAATCTAGAGAAATCTGCCTTACAAACATACAAAATACGCTAAAGGAAACTGAGTTTATTTAAGTTAATTAAGTTACTGTATATAAAATAGATTATAACCAATGGCAAAGCAGGGATTTCCCAAATTACAGCAGTGGAATTTCAGAGTACAGTAGAAAAGAGGCTGGAAACACTGGTGTGTATTCTGCTTTGTCATAAACTAACTTATGTATGAGAATAGTGCAGCCTTAAAGAATGTTGTAGAATGTGGCTGAAATAGCATTCCACAGCTAGATGCAGAAAAACAGAGAAATGTGCCTGGCAAACATATGGTTTCATGAAACGTACTTTCTATGATTGAGCCATGGTTCTGAGTATTTCCTTTTACTGTTAGCACAAGGAGTTGAGATGCACCATTCACTGAGGCTGTGGTTTGATCAGATCTAGGAACTCACATGGTGAAGGCCATGCTTATTTCCTAATTGTTCCTCACTGGTTAATCTGGCATCACTTGTCCTTGGCTTGTTCCTGACACCTGTTTGCCAGGCTGAGGGAACAGGGGATGATGGCACAACTCCCCCTTAGGCTGGATAAGTATGTTATTTTAATACATCAAATGGCAGGAATAGGGTCATTTTTCTGTCTCTGTGCTTTGGATGGAAAATTACCAGTTTTTAACCAGGTAGTTGTCTCTTCTGGTTATGGCTTACGATGGCTACATGTCTAATATGTGCTTTTCTTATTCTCAGAGATATGAACAGTTTTTAATATGCTATGCCTTACCTGCCTTCTTACCACAATAACAAAGTAGCATTTGTTTCCTCAACTTTGGTCTCCAATTTTGCCTGGTTTGAATTAACACGGCATTGAACTATTTCCCCAGTACCAGCTGAAGATGGTTCGATGGGTTACAGTTTCTCTCTGTGTGGATGCTGACTGGACCTGGAAACTTTTTGCATTTTCTTAGCTGTGTCCAAGCTAAAAGTTTTATAGAAAAATGTCCTGATTAACTTGATGCCAAAACCAGTGAGCTAATTCCTGGACACTGTTTGGTAGTCAGTGTTCCAGAGATCATTCCCCAAAGGCAATTTCTGTGAGGCCACTCTGTTTTGCAGACTAGGGAAGTTTACCAACCTAGATATGTGTCATTTTGTACCAGTTGGCCTCAGTTCCCCAGAATACTCGTGAACAAATTTAATTTGCTACTATAGAAGGAATTATGATTTGAAACTCATCTACACTTCGTGTTAGTGAACAGGTAGTCTCTAGTAATTTCATCTAGTTCCTCTATAAACAGCATGGATGAAACTACTCATGTATACAGAACTGCATATACGGGATGGCTTTTCTAACCTACATGATGCTTGCATAAATATTGTTGTTCCCTATTTTCTTCTTCTTTTGGAAGTCAAAATATCTGTTGTGTTTTCCTTTGCTCATCTCAGTTCAAATTTTACCTTCTGGATTTCAGCTGGTTATTAGAATTCATGCGTCCCAATTCAAGGGAGCATAGAAATACGAGTTTCTAACAAAACTTCATACAAATGTCTGCATTTTAATTAAGCAATAAAAAATCTGTATCAGATATTTTGACTTTAGGTATAAATATTGTTAGAAAAAAAAACCACTCTAAGGTTATTAAAAAAAATATTAAACTTCTGACCATTCTAAACAGCTTCTAAAGCAAAAAGTGTGGACGTGCATAGACATTTGCTTGTTTCTTATTTATAGGAATACAAGTAGCACTAGAGCTTGATCTCCTCTGTACTTTTGTATGAAAGCTAGAGTTTTGTCCAAATATTTTCACTGACTTGGCTGTAGAAGGATATGCTGGCTTGAACTCTAAACTCTAAATAGGACCACTGTGAGTAAATTGGTCTTGTGCACATTTTATATAAGCAAGAGTTAAGTCTTTGGTGTAATATAGCACCAGTTATAAGTAAACAGGCTATGATTTCAGTGCTAGACACTGCCTTAAGGCAGAAGAAATTACACTGTCATGCAGAGGATATGTAGCTGCTGCTATTTTGGTGTTTGATTTCTTCACTGTCACATAGTTGAAAGCTCTCCAGGAGAGGAGAAAGTATAAACCTTTAAGGGAAGAAAATGACCATCTTACAGAGGACATAGAAGTGAGGAATACCATATATACTTTAGTACTTGCAACTCACTTCTATATATCTATTAATTCATACTGAAATAATTTGCTCACAAGCACAAAATGCTTCCAAAATCTGAAAATATACTGATTAAATATTTTAATCAATTACAGGGCTAGTTATCATCTGATCAATGGAAGTGCTGTTCACGCTCTTAAAAATGCAAGTTTTAATCATAGGTATGGCTTTTAATGAACAAATTAATAGTTTAACAAATAGTTTAACAAACAAATAGTTCTCGCAAGTTTTGAAGAAAATTCCTGGAAGTACCCAGTGTTGAAAAATGTTTGTAATAGCATATGAAAGTATATAAACATCACCTGTGTCATTGTATATTTGTCCAAAAGAGTTAGGGGTTTTAGTTCTAAATTTATAAGTTGCAGACATGAATTACTAGGTTGTTTTAAATATAGTGCTGCTACTAATGAGTGAATGAATCACTAACAAACTTCTGGGAAAATATCCTTAAAAAGTTCTAAAACACCTGGGAGGTACAAGGCATATGTAACAGAAGCCTTCAGAAAGTATTACAGAATCTAGAGTTAGCTGCCAGGAAATCTCACTCAGGAACTAAAACATCTCTGACCTACCTGAGGATGAAGTATAATTGTAAGCAATAATACCCAATATCACTTTGCATGTCTTGCCCAGGCACTTTCAAACATCTTGGTGCCAGAATGATAACTGCCTGCGTTCTTGCATAGAAATTGACCCCACTTTAGAGAGGATGCTGGGACCAATTTGTGAGGAATGAGTAACAGGGCTTAATATATACAGTTTAGCTGCATGTACACTAAGAAGGAAACAGCTGTCTGTAAATATTTGAAGAATATTAAGAAAGGAAAAGGGACTGTTCTGATATGTATAGTGATTGAAATGAATATTGATGGCATTAAACAAAAGTAAGATGCTCGTGTATGGGGTGTTGTAACTATTCTGATGGATTCTTCTCTAAAATACTAAGAAATCTCAAGAGAAATGTTATAAAGCCCAAGAATTATGACCTTTAAAATTAGAGCAGGAAAAGTATTAGCGTTTTATTGTAAGAAGGTGTCTAGTATTAGGAAGGTGACCAAAAAAAAAAAAAAGTTCCTCAAAATACTTTGCTACCTTTTTATTGCCTTTTCTTCAGTGTTTCCAAAATACAGACATGAATCCCAGTAGCTTTGAAAGGGAACTGAAAGCTCTTTTTTTCAAAATGGGGTGGAAAGCTAAGAAGCTGACTGGGAGAAGAGGAAGAGGAAGAGGAGGTGTGCTGACAAACTTCTGAACTTTTGTTTTCTCATGGAAACAAGAGGTTTCAACAGACACAAACAAGTTGTTCAGAATCAGTGATAACTGCTGGTGGAAAAACACCTGTGCTGCTTTCACTATGTATTCAACTATATAGGGACTGAAATATTGAGATAAACATAGTTTTCCATCACCCTGTAGTGTTTGATTTTTATATTACCAGGAAACCTTGTTATCAGCAATAAGAATGTATTCCTAAAAGGTAGATTTCAGCCTCTGATTTCTTTAAGGGAGATTCTTTTGGAACAAAGTATTTTGTTGAATTTAAAGGAACTGGACTGAGCAAATCCATTCTGTCTGGGGAAGTAGTGTTAAAACTAGAGCAAAAGAAATCTGCAGAAAATCTTGCTTGAGCAAAAATAGCTAAATATATAAATATATCTGTCAGGTATGCCTGGCAGTTTTCATTTGTTTCATTCAGTTTCTTTATAATGTGGGAAATACAGAGTATGTGTTTTGTAGTCTTTCAAAATTATGACAGGAAGACCATTACTTTATGACAAGGGATATGCAGAGTGCCACAGAACACACCTAAATGCTTTTCCTCTGAATTAACAAATTAATCCCAATACTTTAATTTTAGAATATACTTGGTGGTCATCTTGGTAGAATAGAGTAGTTCGGTTGGAAGAGACTGTCAAAGATCATCAAGTCCAACTGCCTGATGAGTTCAGGGCTAGCCAAAAAATTAACTATATTACTGAGGGCGTTATCCAAATGCCCCTTGAACACAGACAGGCATGGGGCATCAGCCACCTCTCTAGGAAGCCTGTTCCAGTGTTTGACCACCCTCATGGTAAAGAAATTTTTCACAATATGCAGTCTGAACCTCCCCCGGTGCTGCTTTGTGCTGTTCCCTCGCGTCTGTGATCAGGAAGTTGCAGAGAGCAGTGAGCCTGCCTCTGAGCCTCCTTTTCTCCACTATACACAGTACACTGTAAATTTCCATCAATAAAAAGAATTAGGGGAAAAAATGCAATCCAAAGTATGTTTTATGTGGAGGCTTAAATTTTCACTCTAGTTACTGGGGCCAGTTAGTTGCAGGGAATAGTAAGAATTCTGTTCTCAGTTCTCCCTCATCAGTTGTTATTAATGCTATTAATGCATTAATAAGTTGTTATTAATGTTATTAACTAAGTTGTTATTAATGTTATTAACTTGGGTTATTAACTTAGTCTTGTCCAAAACCTTTTCATTCACTTAATCATATCACAGGCTTATATTCCCCACTTCCTTGCCACTTTATTTCTATCATCTCTTTGTCATAATACATCTTAAGAGTGATAGACAGATATCTCATGTAATGAAAAAGGTTTAGCCCGGGTCAATGAATCCTGTTCTAATATTTTCAGTGACTGTATTTTTTAATACAACAAAAACAATTCCATATTTGTCTTTTAAATCTCATGCTAATTTCAAATGGGGTAAAGATATCTCCTTCTGTGTTGTGAATGACAGACATGTCGTATCATTCTGATAATTTTACAAAGGATGCTAAATTCCTTCTCTGTGGCTCAGAAGATACTTTGCAGCAAACTGGTGTGATTCTGATCTTGTGTTGTATGGTTATTTTTTTTAAGCCATAAAAATAATGGATTTTATCTTCCAGTCATGCCAATGTATCCTCTAGCTCCCCAGCTCTCTGGAAAGAGGAAAAATAGAAGATAGCTTCCTTATCCTGTAGGATTTGGACCATTTGTTGTTGTTGTTTCACTTTTCTGTGTTGTGCTGTCTGTTGAAACCTCTTGTTTCCATGTGAAAACAAAAGATCAGAAGTTTGTCAGCACACCTCCTCTTCCTCTTCCCCCAGTCAGCTTCTTAGCATTCCACCCCATTTTGAAAAGAGTTTTCAGTTCCCTTTCAAAGCTACTGGGATTCATGTCTGTATTTTGGAAACACTGAAGAACACTGAGAGAATGTTTTTATCCACAGTTTGATCACAATATCTTGAAGAAGTAAATGTTGTATAGAATAATGGTTTCTCCCCAGTATCTGTGAATACTGTTTTTCTAATATTTAGAAATAAATTGTTTCTGTATATATTTCTATTTAACCAAAAGTTTAACGAGGCGGTATATTTCTGCTATAGAAGAATGAACTCTGAAATGTTTATTGACTCATCTGGAAAAAGTGTGTGCATATCTGAGTTGTGTGTGTGTATATGTATTTATACACTTTTTAAAATCACGGTTAAGGTCACCAACATGAACTTGCAATGAAACCAATTACATCAGTCTAGCTATTGTCAAGCACTATCCTTCATAATAATGTAATGTATTAAGCATCTCAGGATACTGGTGATCTATCCAGGCTAATATTTTTCTCCTCTATTTTCCGTCATTATTCTGTCATTTAAATGAAGTCAGCATTTCATGTGTAACTTTGAGCTGACAAATCCAGACTTTGAGCTTTAGCTTGAAGCAAAAATTAATAAATACTTCTGTACCAAATTGTGTTCCTTATGTGTATCAAAGTGTCACTGAGCTGCATTCAGTTCTGCTAAAAAAAGGGAAGGCAAAGAGAAGATGGTAGACAGATTTTGTAACAGATAAATAAATAGGTGCATAGTGTTATGGTATATTTAGGTTATGCCAGGCTTTGTGGAGTAGATTGGATTAGCCCGTTTTCTTTCCAAACAGAAGCATCTGTTAAAATTGTATTGATACCTGTTTTAATGCCCTTGTTTCTTCACAAATGGAGATACCCTGTTACAGATGTACTCTTTGTTCCAGCAGCTGCTGTTTTAGGCTAAGAAACCATGCTAGAGCATCAAAAGAGTTTCTGAAATAACTAATCAACTGCTAGCCTTTATTTTTCAAACCTATTTACAATTTCAGATTGGCATTTAAATAAGACAAGTACTTCTAGTGTTATTAGAAAAACTAAAGTCTTACTATATGTTAGTATGAAATAGCATTGGGAAGTTCCTCATCTTGTACAGAATACACTGTACAAATTCTCAGGCCTCTCCATCAGCCCCTGTTTTACAGACAACTTGAAAGTATTTTTCACTTGGCGTAATTATTAGGGTGGAGTCCTTTTAAAATGCATTCAGCTGTTGTTTTGGGAATTTAGTGATCGGTCTGTTTCAGCATCCAGAAACAGAACAACCTATATAATGTCTGAGTGAAACTATTTCTCTTGCAGTGCTGAGGTGAGGTTTGAGTTCTCAATTTCAGTCAGGATGTGTCGAGGGAACTGTCAGGGCCAGGGGGAAGGGGGGAAGCTTTGAATAAGGACATGTTGTTTTAAGTAAATTTCAGGACAAATTGAACTTGAACAGTCCACTCAGATCTGAATCCTTCAGAGAATGAAGCATTTCAGATTAAAAGTCAGTTCTCACAGAGTAAAATTTCTCTTACATGAAACTTTGTGGGGTTTATAGATTTCAAGATCCAAGGTAAGAGGTATATCTACTCCTGTGTGTTCTATAATGATCACACTTAAGGAGGATAGTTGATGATATGACACATTCATAGTACCTTGAGAAAACTATAAGGTGTCTGCAAAGCATAGTCAAATAACACTATTTCTGGCCCATACTGCGTGGAAGAAGGGCTTTCAGTGTGTCTCAAGATACATATTCTCAGCATATGTGTTGTTTTCAGGTAGTGTTAAAATACAAGTTCTTCAGTAGTACTGAACGATCTGTCAAAGTTGATTATTTCACTGTTTTTCAGTAATAGTTTAGAGGATTGCAAACTTTTTTGTTGCATTGTCTTACTGAGATTTGTTTCTTTTTATGTATGGAGAACTGAATGTGTAACAGACGTCTGGGTCACTGTGCTGTCATAACTTTGTGCAGCTCTACACATTGCATGAAAGAAGTGAGACCTTTCTATATATGTAGATAAACAGTGTCTTTTAAAGAAGTATAATCATGTTGGTACTTAGTTTTTTAGCTCTTCCATAGAAATATCCAGCCATCAGTATTCTGGTGTCATATCTGTTGTATCACAGAGAAAACTACCACTCTTCTCCAATGTTTTCAATCATTCTAGGAAAAACTACTGGAAGGAAGACCATACAGCTCCCCACCACCTCCCTTTTTTCCCCCACTATGTTTTGTATTAAAGATGATAGCTAACATCTTTATTGTCACAAGTAGTGTCTATTTTAAGATAAATGCAAATCGATAAGAAGGGGTAAAGTTCTGGGAAAAAAAAAAAAAAAAAAAAAAAAAGAAAGTAAGAGATCTTAGATTTTATGTCTTTGAGTAGGATTTTGTCTGGAATATGTTTGCATGAACCTGAGAAGACTGCATGTAGTATCAGGATGGCCAGGAACAATGCTGTCATTACCGAGGTAAAAGCAAATTAATTGAGAAAAGGAGTCTGTAGCCTGTGCACGGGCTACTGTTGGCATGTGACAAAATCACTTGTCAGTATACATCCCTCTTACCTGTGGTTAGTTTGAGCTATTATTTGAGCATGAACTCTTAAAGCCATTTGGCTGGTTTATGCTGAAGATCCTGATGGCAGTATCTGAGAGATAATTAAGCTCCTGCATGTGTAGAAATAGGTGGCAGGGTAGAGGTGAGCCTATGAATTGTCCTAGACAAGGGGACAATGCAGTATGGATGCCAGTGGTCATAGCTGTATGGAAAGTCTCAGCCTGTGCCCAGGAGAGATGCTCCAGAAAATCTGGCCTTGTGACAGTGATTTGGGTTTAATTTTTTTCTCAGATAACTCTGACACAAATATCCTATTGACTTGGTTATTTAAGGATAGTTTGAAATGCACATACACACACCCCTCTGAATTCATCCCCTAAAAAGTAGCTTGTTCCAGCTTGTTTTCCTGTCTTTATTTCCCTATCAAGCATATTTGGCCTGGTCTTGTAGTTAAAAATGAAAAACAAAACAAAACAAAAAAACCAACAGGGCAGTCTCTCTAAAAGCCTGGATTGTTGCTCCTATTGACCTTGGCAAAAAGAAGATGCTTTGAACTTAGTAACATGAGTTTTTTTTATTAACCTTTTAATTGCACATTACATGTGTTCCCAGATGGAGCCTGTGAAGTACCTGGTACACAAGCAATGACAATCTGTATAACAGGAGGGCACTGTGCTCCCCAGATACCTGTCTGGGTGAGCTGTGTCAGGACAGCTGCCTGGCTGTGTCTCTCCCTTTAATTTTGGGGTTTGCCTGCCTTTTTCAAAAATCCCTTACTCCTGTTGATTTCTTCACAGTTTTAATAAACTGTGGCATGCTACAGGAATTAATCCCAAAAACTCATTGTTTGTTGTTGTACAAGTCTACATCCAAAACACCTTGTGGAAAATTAAGCTTGATCTTGGCAAATGTGAGGAGCTTTCCTCAGGAAAAACAAAGATGAAAACTTAAATATTGTAATTAACATGAACTGGGTAAAAGGTGAAAACCGTCTATTAAAAAAAAATCTCAGTCTCGCAGTAAAAACAAAGGAGTAAATACAAAGACTCCATATACAATCTTTCTTTGCTTTGCAGGTTGCTTATAGAAATTTGAAGGTCATCCAGTGAAAAGTGGTTGATTTTGGATTTAACTTATTACTTTATTGTGCAATTACTTTTACTGGCTCTACTGCTTGGACTGTGCTGGTTGGTGTCTGCTGCTTCCAATTTGCAAAAGGCAACGGAGGTATTTCCAAGGTTTGTGGGTTTTTTCACAGCAAGCTGGGACATACTGTAGTTGTCAGAGTGAGAATAGATGCAAAATTAAAGCATATTTAATACAGGAATTGGGTGACGAAAGCTTCCTCTGTGCATACTTAAAAATGAAATGTACTGTGTTCTAATAGCCATTTGACAATTTGATTTATTACCAATTTATAAGTTCTAAAAGAACTTGGCTATTAGAATAACATCTGTATATTTTGTGTTACATTATCCTGAAGACTTTGATGTTCATGGATTATGTTAACTGTTTCTGGACTTTCTCCTGGAGGAGGACAGGGATGGGGTGATTTTCTTCATCTGGTCACCCCTTCAGTCATTACAGGTGCCTTTCTCTGTAGTTATGGTGTTGAAGCAGAATCATATTGTTAGTCTTTTGCTCACCCTTGTATTTCCTTTTTCAACTTGGGTAAACAGTGAGCAGGTTTTTGCTTTTTGATCTATATAAAGCCTCCCCTCTTAGACCTTGACAGTTAGGCTATAAAATTAGCACAAGGAGCTAGGAAAAATACTGCTGTTAGCGGTTTGTTTGTTCATATATACAAGTGAGAGTCAAGACAACTCTATAGGGATTAAATATTACTTTATTTTTTCCTCCTGACCCCTTATCTATCTGTTTTCATGTGGATTCACATCACAGGGTGGTTTGGAATAACACTTTTTCCCATTATCTAAATGAAAGAACATGAATTTTATTGTTACCCTTTCTTTATCAAATACAATTCTGAATTGATCAGTTGATACATTATATTGAAATGCCATTATTAGCACCAGGTCACTGTGAGTCTTACACTCATGAACATGTATAGGAAGGCAAGGTTTATAGAGAGAGATCAGCTTTGGGTGGATCAGGAATACAGAGGCTCTCCATATTAATACTTTAGGTTTTAAAGTGCATCAGTTACTGCTTCAGTCAGGCTTCCCTGCAATCGTAGTCCGTGTAATAGGAAATATTCAAAATACGGACTTTTAGTAGAATTATAAATGTAGATGTAGCACATAACTTGTAGCTTTCCTCTACCTAAAGGACTTTTGTTTAAATTACATTTCAATGTCAAATTAGATTTTCTTCATCAAGACCAGTACACTGAAGTTATTTTATCTTCTCTCTTCATCTGTGGCTTTTTCTGCTCTGTTCATTTAAGACAACCCTCCACCACTACCTCCTTCACAGTGGTGCATCTTAGAATCAGGTAAGAGGATTTAATTTGCAGTTTTTAAGAAAGAATAATAAACATACTAAGGTGATGAAAGAAGTGAAGACAATGTTTCATTCTGGCAGTAAATGAAAGCTTAAGAATGTATAGCTTGAGCTAAGGTAATCAAGCATTTTCAACACTGATTCTTCTGTGTTTTTTTTTTATTATTATTATTATTATTTATTATTTTTATTATTATTATTTTATTTTTATTTTCCTGTACCATTTTGAACCTTTTTAAATCTGGGCATGTAGAGGAATACATAGTGGGACTATAGTGATTTCTTTATCTGAGGCAGTTACATTACTGCATAGTTGCATTTAGGTTTGCATTAGGTTTTACAGTGCCCGGGTAAGAAAACAGTAAGCTGAATAAGAGAACCTGGAAAAGCTCTAGGTTGTAGGTGTTTAGAGATCATGTACCTTTTTTCTTGGCATTGAGTTTCCATGCACCTGCCTTAACTGATTCTGTAGATGTCTTGTTTGTACTTTTTGTCAGTCAATTTGTAACTTTCTCTCTAAATAATGACATTTTTACTTTAACTGTAATATTTCAATATTTTTAGGATTTCAGAAGTGTGAAACATCAGCTATTTTCGAGGTTATATTGTCTGAAATGTGCAGCACAGATATAACATGTTCCCGAAGCCAAAGAAAGGAAGGGCTACTCTTAATAACATCCATTCAGAGCATTACATTTAAAACTATTCCTCCATTATTTTCCTGTAGTCAATATTTGTACTTTTACTTTTGTTACTTACACACATGCTCTGGCTAGCAACAAATAGCAGTCTCAGACCCACCCCATGGACTACTAGAATGCTCTGAGTACTGCATACATTATGGTCCCAAGTGGGAGAGGATGGATTGACAGGCTGAAAGTACTAAAAAAAAGAAAGAAAGAAAAAAAAAAAAAAAGTGAAAACAAGCTTCTGGGAAATATGTGTTGCTCAAGAGAAATAAAGGGCAGTTATGCCTCTCTGCTTCATACCTAACCTAGGCTGCATGAAGAATATTGAAGGAACATAACCTTACCAAAATGTTATTCTTGGATAAGGCTTTCTCTTCGGGAAAAGGAAGAAGGAGAGAGCAAATTGAGCCAAATGTTGGTTGGGCCCCATTGTGTGCTGGTGGAAAACTTCTATGGATCACACCACAGACTGTGTTGTGGCAATTCTGGAGAAGAATCAAACCTTTTGTTTCCCATAAGTATGTATCTTCTGTATCAGTGAGTTGATCAGAGGGGTTATGTTTTGCATTTGCTATAGATAATCTTAGAAAACTTTTGATACATCAAGGATAGAACAGAGCAAGAGTGGATGTTCATACTGTAATCGACCTTACTAAAATTCACGCTAATGAAATTGAAGTCTTTCTAATCTTAAATACATTTCCCAATGTATTTTATAAATTGTTTATATTTTCTTCCTTGGTGAATTTTAAGTTGAGTGTATTTTTTGAAACGTGTTTTAAATAGTGGCTCTAGACTTGTTGGTATTCATAGTAGACACATCTAAACATAATAAATCCCCTTTTGGCAAATACCATATTCTGTAGTTGAGCTAAAGATACTCTTTGCTATAGAGCCTTAGGGATTACACCTGAATTTCATTAAGGAAGTCTAAGTAATATCCAGAGGAATCTCCCCATGTAGAATTGCTTCAGACTGGTTAGGACAAGATGGGATGCAGCTACCAGCACTGCCCCCTCCCTCCCCCCTCCCCCCCAAGGAGTTGTATTGTTTGCTTTTGGTAAGAATAAAAATTGTATTGAGATGAGCAGGATATTGTCTGTGAATAATTCGGAGAGTGAAGACAGATCTATTGTGCTGGAGTCACATTTTCAAGGAACCATATGTTTTATACATATTTTTGGAAATAAAACGGTCAGATTTTAACTGAATACAAAGAGTTTATGTACAATACAGGATATTGGGAAATAGGTTTGCTATAAGAACACCAGTTAAGCTCCGAGAGTGAAAATTTGGGAACTTAATTCGTTGATCATATAATGGTCCATTTATCTCCAGAAGAAAAGTGTTGCTAGAGGCTGTTCCCCATAGATTGTTTACTCTGTGAATGCTCAGGAAGGGTACCTGGTTCTTTCATGATCTGTTTCCTTTTTCAGGAAAAAGATGCAAAAATGATTAAGGCCTTTATTCTATGATTTTGTTTTGTTTATTTATTTAGGAAGTCCTAGTCATGGTAGTCTTAGGTGGGGAAAGGAAAAAGGGAAGACTAATTTACCTGCTGCTGTGCATAACAGAACCCACTTTTAGAACTGAATTATGTATGACAGGTGTTAAGGGCATTGCCTGTGCTTAATCTCCTGCCAATTTAGAAACATGAGAGGAAATTTTCATCTTGTCTAAAACAAAATGCTTGACACAGAGTTCGAGATATTCATTATTAATCTTATGTGCTGACTTTTCACTGTGCACCCTATATAATCTCTGTCCTGGGATTTTACATTTTATATTTG
The DNA here is from genome assembly GCF_011077185.1 of Oxyura jamaicensis. Classification (NCBI taxonomy): domain Eukaryota; kingdom Metazoa; phylum Chordata; class Aves; order Anseriformes; family Anatidae; genus Oxyura; species Oxyura jamaicensis. The sequence goes on along the minus strand of NC_048926.1, from coordinate 18,157,822 downwards.
GAGAGCTGTTGAAGACCAATAGATCAGTCTACTAGACTCTGTTGGAGATCAGTCCAAAGCTGGAAGTCTCTTGATGTTTCCTTTATCATAACCTCCTTTTGCATGCTGTAGAAAAATTGAAAAATTTCAGTACTGAAACTGCTTAAGCTTACTCACTGGGCATTCAGCTACCTGGATTGGAAATTTATAAACAGATTTCTTTTCTGGGAACACTTACTTTCAATGTTTGTCAATTTTTTATAGCTTGGACTAGACACCACTCTGTGATGATGATATCGGTTGTGCAAATGTATTACTGCAGGGAAGACCTTTAAAAGTTTACAGAAGAATTCTGTACAGAAGGTCTGTTTAAGATTCTAACTAGGTCAAATCAAGGCTTATAGACTTGTTTTTTTTTTTTTCTTCCCCGGGGGGGTGGGGGGTGTCTTTTTTTTCTGCTTGTTTGGCCAACAATTCCAGGTTGTCATGCAATAATGAATTGTCTCTCATCAAGCTGATTGCTTCTGTAACTAAATAGATATGTTTTTCTCCATTTGAGAAAATGCCTTGCAAAAGTATAAAGTGGCACGTAATGAAAGTTAATATAATTAAGAGCTCTATTGTATATAAAGTTGGATAGTGATAATGTGCTGAAGACTCTGGTAAGCCCTGTTTATGATATTTCATAGTTAATGAACAGCTCTATGTAATTAGTTGTTATAAGTTGTGATTGTAATAGATTTATTACCTCTAAATCGCATTCACATTTGAAGTCCTTTGGGTTTAAACAACTTACGGCATTTTTACAAATGTATCATCAGAACCATAGTTTTGGTTGTGTAGCAAGATGAAGATTCATGAGAAAAATGACCCTGAGAAGTCAGGGGTTGCTGTTTTATCATGAAGATGATTTCCAGCTTTTCATGAAGAAGCACAGGTTTGCTGTACTTCTGGTAATCAATGGTAGTGCTTTCTGCTTTGAAAAGCTCTTAGTTACTTCCATGTACTGCTTTTTACTTCCTTTTCATCAAAAGAAAGGTAGAAAACAGGAGGAAATCTTTTGCTGGCCCCTTGAAAAGTTTTGGAGATTTGAGCAACTTATAAGCTGTTCAAAATTGTCATAGTCTGTCTAGCTTTTCTTTTGTACAGTGTGTTCCTGGCTTGCTGCCAAAATCACTAAGCATTATTAGCACAACACTTGAACCATCTTAGTGCCTTGCGTCAGTATGACACACAAAATTTAAACTCCAGACAGAACGCAGATAAAATAGTGGTGGCTACGACTGCAGCTGCTTTCCTCCTTCTAAATACCCTTTGGCCCAGACAAAGGTGTCCTGGGGCAGGTAATCAGAAAAGCATGAGATCAAGTGTCATGTCTGCTGACTGATGTTAATAATCTGTGCTTTCATAATCACTTGTTACTGAGAAAGGAATTCTGACCTACCCAAGGCTGTTCTGCTCCTCTTCCTCTGAATGTACCTAAACACCTTTCAAAGCCTAGCCCATACACTGGGAATAAAGCCCAAGGGAGGGGTTTTGCTGAGCATCAAGCATTGTTCCCACTGAAGTCAGATACGTTCTTGTAATTGTGAATTTCAGTGTAGGATAATTAAACTAACACTGAGAACTTCAGGCTTTCTAGATGGATGACAGAGAAGATCTCTGCTGGTTAGCCACAGAGTGTCAGGCAAATTACATGATTATACTTTCTTAATTCGGTCTAGCCTGTACATATAAATGAAGAAATCATTCCTTGCCAGAGGCTGGCCAGTTGCATGGAATCAAGGAGACATCTTTACAGAAAATAGTGTTTGATGTATATTATTTTACTATCTTATTGGCAATTAGGAAAGTAAAATGCAGATTGCATAAGCAGTTGTCATTTTTGTCACTTTGAGTCCTTGTTTCTACAACCTTGCTGAAATTTCAGGAGAGGATAATAGCTGTACGGACTGAGGATAATAACAGTACGGACTGAGTCTTCAGGTCAATTTGTTGGGAGATTTAACTGCTGATTCTTGCAGACTTTCTTTTAGAGAAAGACCTTTATATTTGTTTCAAATGGTGAGAGATGCAGCATTTTGGCAACTGGTTTGACATGCAATAGTTTTTATTAAAATCTGAATGGCAAAAGAATGATGTTAAAGCTGGATTTAACCAAGATGCAGCAAAGGGCGTTTTGGAAATATTTGTTAGGTTAGATAGAGAAGGAGTGAACCTGGTAATGCCTTCTGATTCTGACATATTGCATTCATTCATGGAGCATGTGCCAGTTTACTAGTTTGAGTTTGTGGCTTTGTGTTGTACTTTTTTTTTTTTTTTTTCCTCTTATGTCTACAAATTTATAGAAATCTTGTAGGCCAGATGAAATCATTCAGTGGGGTAGGTGTGACCAACAGGCTGGATGCTTGGCATACCTGCTTTAGAAGACAAATCTTCAGTGATCTGGGAGTTAGGACTGCTCTGGTCATCTTTCCATTTTAACAATCAGGTTGTATCTTGTAGAAAACAACTGTTAGAAAAAAAATGGGAGCCTTTTAAGAATATGTCATGGAATGAGGGAAGCAGGAGACTGAAGCTGGAGTGTAAAATAACTAGATGTCCAATTTATCTATTTATCACAAAATTTAAATGAGACGATGAAGATGAAGAGAACGAATAAACAGCAGATGGAAATCATGTGGACTGGAGCAGGCTAGGAAAATAATTACTTTCTCATTAGGTATGAATCCTTGCATTTTTTTCAAGATTCCCCATGCCTTTTTGAGCATCATCTCTAACCAGGTCATAAAGAGCCTCATGATGATGTCCAGAACATGTCTTTTGTTTTCTGCAGTGCCCCATTTCTTGTCGTGTTGGGAACATTTTTCTAATCCTTTGGGAGTGAATAATTCATTTCCAGCAGACCTGCTTTTTGTGTACTCAAACTTAGGTTAACATGTGCCAAAATAACAATGATGTGCCAATGTCTCTTGTATTTGTTTATGAGGAAAGAGAAACATTGGCTATGTCACTTTTCTTTTTTTAAGTGTGTGTGGAGATATATTTCATAGTATATCTGAAACAGAAGTAAACATTGCAATTCCAGGTTAACAGTTTCAAACTTATAATTAAGTAAAATAAGTTCATTTTAATGTAATGTTGATAATGCTGGCAGATAAGATGCAGTTTTCTATGACAAATTAGGTCTTTTCAGTGATATGTTCTGTTACTTTGGCTGAAGTTGGCTGCCTCGACAAATTTTTTCCCCTTTTGAAAAGGGAGAGACATCTTGCTTACCTGTTCTCCAGTTCATCATTTGATAGAGTATGTTATTACAGTTTGTGGTGTTTTTACTTAACTGTGAGTCTAGAGTTTGCTGTTCTCCGTTTAAAAATTATTGGATAACTTTCTCCTGATGGATGTATCTATGCTGTTGCACATGGTTTGTGTCATCATAGACTAGATTTAATGCACAGTGTTAAGTTTTGGAGTAGCAATGTAACTACCACATCAAAATCAATAATTTCCTCTTATAGAGGTGAGGAAGAGTAATAATTTCAAGTCAAGGCCTAAGTTTATGAAAATGCCTCTGAAATTCTAAACACATCATGTCCTAAGTCAAAGTAGTGAGTTTATTCTGATAGTTGTCTTAAAAAACAAACAATCAAACACACACACACACACACACACACACACACACACAAAAAAAAAAAAAAAAAAAAAAAAGCTTGGAAATTTCCTTTTTAATCTGAGTGGAAAATTTCCTTGTATGAAAGAGAGATAATAGGGAAAACTTTTAGAATAGGATAGAAATGGTCAGTTTTCACATTTTGTGTTCAAATGTTTGATCAAAACCCACTTGCATACACCAGACCTTCTATAAATTAAAAAAGTAGAAGAGTTTAAAGGCTCTAGAATGCAGAATACCTGGATCTAACCACAAAGTTGTTTCCAAATGACAGTGAGGCATCATGGTGGATGATGTAACCTTAGGAAGTATGCCAGTAAAGCTATCATTTTAAGGCTTGTCTACATAGAGAAATAACCCAAAATAGATACCAAGGAATAGCTCTTCTACAGTAGCTCTCTGAAAAGATGTCGAGCGCTTTTTTTAGTCCACTTTGAAAGTGGATTAAGCTAAACTACAGAAAGACTTTTAGTAGGATTGTCTGTGGGGGAGTTAGAGTGGAATAGCTGTGGTACTTCCATGTTTTTACAATCACTTCCCCACCTACACAAGTCTGCAGAACAGTTTTGAACATTTTATACCTGTTCTTACTTGAATTTGTCATTTTAGTACTTCGGAGAATTTTTCTTTTGAGTTTGTGACAGCGTACAACTTTCAAAAAATGTTTCACCTGTATTTATGAAGTAATTAAGAGACAAATGAAGACTGAGTGGATACTATTATAATTTAATGCTGGTCATTAGTAGTTAAGTAAGCCCCATAAAAACATTGATTCTCAATTTCTAACTCATATCTGACAGTGGAATACAGGGAATACAATTCAACCTGTATAATTTTCATAATGTTAATAAAGCCCCTGTATTCTTGGCACAGAGGAAAACAAAACCTTTACAAATAAGCCATGAGTCAGGTTCTGAACTTCTTCATGCTTAAGGCTGAATCCAGGTAGCAAAGCAAAATATGTATCATGAACATGGGTTCAGAAAGAGCCTAATACATTTTAATACCAGCCTAAAAAAAGTGTCATTGCATATTTAATGGACAAACAGACGGAAAAAAGAAGATGATGCTCAGCAGCATCGCACTAGAAGAACTGAAACTGTGGACAGGATGCAACTCAATTTATCATTCTTTTGGTTTAAATCCCAAGAGATCCTCCTGATACTCATAAGTGTAATTTTGTAAGTGCATCAAAAATAATATTTACCATTTCCATCAAAGATGCCTTGTAGGTGGATATATTATTCTAATGTATCATTTTGCATGTTCTCAATAAGATTAACTTGCTTCATAGTAAAAATGCCATGTTCAAAAGCTTTCAACTGTACATATTATATTAGGGTTCAAAATATGATTCATAAACAGAAGAGAGCCTATTTCATAACAAATCCTTTTCAAAAAGTGGATTGAATATGCTCTTCTGTGCATAAAGGAAATTCCTTGTTATTCCAGTAGCACTTTCTCATATTGTCCTTTAAATTGGATGCTTCAACCTCTTCAGCAGAAGAGATCTCATGTGCCAGTAAGTGTTCCTCACAAACAGAATCTAAATAACCCTAGAAAGGCACAGCATCCCATTGGGAAACTACAAACTGTTTTTTATGTTCCTTGGCAAAGACACAGACCCCAACCCATAAGTTGTGTACTGTGTGAAAAATACTGGTGGAGACTCAGCACTGGGGAAGATGCCCATAAAATACAGATGGGACCTGTCTAGGAATGAGACTTTTAAACCTGGACAGATGTTGGCTGCATTGTTCTTATGTTGCCAAATTCCAAAACCTTTGGTGCAAAAGCTCTCCAAGCTGATGGCAACATCCACAGCAGCCTCCTGGGCCGCTGGTTGAGAACTGATGGATTTTGGTGTTTGCAGCTTTGGACCTGCACTGATCACAGCAGCCTGCTGCAGCCAGGGCTCTGCAGTGATCTGAGTTCACAAGGCGACATGGCTGCAGGGTCTTTCAGACTTTCCCTCCATGAAAGCCCCGCTGCTGTACAGTTCTTCCTGATGTTCTTTTTACATGGTAAAATATTTATCCTTCATTTTTGTTTGCAAAATAATTCTGCAAAATATATCATTTGTATATAACAGGCAGTCTCAGTCTTAGTGATAGGATACAAAAGGCTATTAATGATGATGAAATTGTCAAAGAACAAAGTTTAGTAAAGTCAAAATAGTAAAGAAATTGATCCTACTCCATTGCCAGTTTAGTCTGCACATATTATCTGAATGTGATGCCGTTCATAGTCAAAACAACACAGGCAGCTATAATAGCTTTTCCTCTTTTTCTTTGTAAAGACCAAACTTTTACTGTGTTTGTTACTTTGCCTCAAGAACATAGGGGTAGACTTTACGGTTTGTTTAGCTATGAAGGGATGACAGACTAGGGGGGTGGTAAGGGGAGCTTAGTTTTGGAATGTAAATACATGTAGAGCTCTTCTCCTTTTGTTTAGCATCTCTTTAAACTAAGACAAAAAAAATCAGTGAATGAATGAATAGCAGCATGGTGAAATACCTAAATGTTTGAGTTAAAATTTTTGGATGTTTGAAATCCTATTTGGATCCTTTTCCCAGATCGCAGTGCATTCATATGCACTCAGCAGGAAACTTCATGGAGATGCACATTTGGGCAGAAGGTCTTTGGCGGTGCCTTTTTCTTAACTTGTGTCTTTTCTTCTTTTGAAGAAAGTAATGGCTTAAGTCTGACTGAAGAACAATCTTTTTTTGTATGTTCCTTATAAGAATTTACTTATGGTTCACAGATTTTACCCACCGTCTATGTCTGCAATCCTTTGGATTTAAAACAGCATATATCCCACTGCAGACAACAGGAAACGCCAAATTAAAGACTTAATGACATACTGCTGAAAGAAGACAAAAGGTGACAAATTATAAAACAGCCAGCCAAACTTTTAAAGAAAATGCCGAAAAAAAACGACATTCAAACAGCTTGAAAAGGATAAGGATATCGTTACACTTGCAGACATATTAATAGAAATTAGAATGAACCATGCTGAATATAAATTTAAGCATTTTTAAAAAAAATTTAATGCGTTTCATTAAAAATAGTAATTTCCTAGGATAGTGAAAACAGAGTTCTGAGTTAAAAAAAAAAAATATATATATATATTTTAACCTTGTTCTTATTGGCTACTAAATCACAGACTTCATTTTTGTAATTGTGAAACCAGTGAATGTGTGACTTCTACCCTTTAGAAATGATTAACCTCTGCTGCTGCTGCAACTGCAGTAGTGTCAGCTTTCTCCTTGGTGGCACAGTGGCTGTGTGCTCTGGCCTTCCAGCCTCTGGCTTGATTTACAATGGGTGGTGCGTTCTTTGATCTGTTGGAGCTGTGCAGAGATGGTGGAAGAGAAGGAATGAAATGAGTAGCAAAAAGAAAAGAGGGGGTCATAAACAGATGAAAAAGCAAGGTGGCAGACCTTTCCAATCCCAGTGATGGTCTTGATCATTTATTTAATCACTTAAATATTTTCACTCTTTGATGATAGATACTCTGTATTGATGTCCTCGATGTCATTAATTTAATTTTGGACCATAGCACTTTGTTGGTAGCTTGGGATGTACTGCTTCTGGTTGGTAAATGGCAAGAGGGGTTCAGCTAGTAGTTATGAGAACAGCAGTGTTGCATTTGCTTTAGATACTGCTCCCAGTTCTCTGTAAGGGTTCATACTTAGAGGTTACCTGCTCAGCAGTTTATCAGCGCTACCTTGAAATCAGATCAGAGAGAATCTGTCACGATCTTCAGCATGAGCTATAATCATGGTAGGATTGTGGTGAATCTTTTAATTCATATGCTCCAAAAATTATTTGTATATTCCTATCACTGTTGCTGACATATTAGAAATGCACAGCACCCATTTGGTTGATAAACACTATTGATGCTTTGCTTTGGGGATTTTTCTTACATTTCAGAAAATTGGGGGAATGATTACTTGGTGGTTTGCTGGTGGAATCAAATTGCATGCTAGAGAAAGAGCTCTGTATTCATGATCCCATTTCTCATGAAATGTTTAAATAGGAACACTTGCAGGCCTTTGTGAAGTGTAGTATTTTCCTAGTTCAACTAGTGATGCTAAATTTCATTGCTCACCTAATAATAAAAAAACTTTTTTGTCCTCCATATATGCCTCTAGATTCAAAAGGAACTTGCTATGTACATGTATAAACATACATATAAACACTTATCTATGTTTATAAACAGTCATCTGTCAACATGCTGAGAATACTCTGACCAGCTTTATCTTCTTTTATGTATTATCTGCATCCATCTGGTGCTCTTAGGTGCATTGTAAGCTTGGGGCTGGGCTGTTTTGTATAGGCAGCACCTATTGCAATGGATGCAAGTCAACAGCTGCACATGGAGCAACTCACTAAAACAAAATCATGAGTGACTGACTGGTTGTGTCAGATGAACCACCGTCACTGTGAGTGTGCAGCACTGACAGAGAAATATCAGCACTGCACACTGATGGGATGAGTGAAACAGGGAAGAGCTATTGAGTTATTTTATCTGGCGCTGCTCTGGATAATATGATGCCAATTTTATTTCTTTGATTTAAAGCTGGACTGAAACTTTTACCTCTTCCTATATGGAAAAAAAGTTTGCCATTTCAAAATTGCTGCTTGTTGACTGCTGCTATTAAGTAACTTGATTTTTCAGTAAGGCTTGGTTTTATAAAGAGTTGAAGTCCGTTCGATCTTCTTTTTTTAATGTGGTGTTCCTCACAATTTTTTTAAGCCAAAGTGCTACCTAGTCGTTCTGATAAGTACGTGGGTAGTTGAACTCAAAATTATAGATGTTGCTCAACCTTCTGTGTTCTCAAGGCTGTTATCCAGGCTAGTTCTGAAGAACTGAACAGCCACTCTGTATTTATGTGCATCGTAGGAGAAACATGGATTTGTGAGCTCTCATGGGGTGGAGCTGAGTTCTGAATAGTTGTCAGTACAGCATGCCATAGAGTGGGGCCCCAGCCTTTATTGAGTTTGTAAATTCTGTCATGATAAAAAAATAATAAAGGAGAATCTTGTTAAAAAGATAATTTAACCTTAGAGTATTACCTTTTAGTGCATATACATATACACACACACACATATATATATATATATAAATAAAATAAACCCAGCTATTTAACTATTAGTTCAGCCAAAATTTTTGTTTTAGTACCTATAGAACCATTAATTTCTCATTTAAAATAGGGGAAATGTTCACATTGAGAAAAATATTCCAAATTTAATTTATAAAAAGTGAAAACCAAAGATGAAGCATGGGAACTGATTATGAAAAAAAAGTTTGTTTCTCTTATTCATATGACAAAAATTATTAATCAGAGTATTCCCTAATGATTTGCAGCATCTGGTAAAAAGGGAGCAGCAGCTAAAGCCTGCAATATGATAATCTTGTGGAAGAAATGAGTAACCATGAACAGTATTTAGCAAGAGAATTTAAGTTTAAAAATATAGGCTTTCTTCTTGTGTAGTTCTGCCAGAAAGCAAAAACAAACAAAAAAATCAGTAATCTGAGACAGTAGCTACAGTGAAGGAAGCTTCCTAATGATGAGCACTTTTTGCAGCAGCAAGGAAAGGGGCAGTAATGCCTTTAGAGGGAGACAGTGAATGTAATTGGGTTTGAGGTGGTTGGCTTGGAGTGGTAAAAGGGGAAAAGAGATGCAGAGGAACAGGAGTAACAAGATTAGGGCCCTTCCTTCTTTAGGACTTTCCACCTTTCCATTTGTGGTTGGAGGAAGATGAGAGCTGGCTGTTGTCTCACCTGGGTTTTGGGAGCCAGAGGCTCCTAAAATTAAACTTGATGGGTGTGGAGAACATTTGTTGTTGTTGTTACATTTATGTACTAGTAAAAATAAATAGTTTGTAGGTTCTTCTGAAATACAAATAATAGTTACACCCAGAGCTAATTTTGTGTTAAAGGAAGGTATGTACTTTCTGAGCAAGTTCAGGTACACTATTCCAACCATACTTGCATAAAAATAGCCCTGTTTACACCTATAGTTTCAGTTGATGCAAATATTATTTTAAACTTAGGTTAGAGTCTGTGGAGAGTGCATGGTGGTTAGACCTAAAAACTGTCTTTTGTTTATGCCCAGAAGTTGTCCAGTGCAGGCAGCATTCAGTACAGGCTTCCTTCTGTTGGCTGCCCAGTGTGTTACATCCGTGACTTCAAAAGCCAATCCGCAGGAGGGAGAAACTTTTTATTCCTGTGCCACCTCAGCCTTCGGTCTGAACTGTGAGGCTGCAAAAATTGCTGCTGATCACGGTAGTGTGAATCAGGGTTTTGCTTTCTGTATTACTGAGAATACCAGCTAATCCAGATATTAAGCAAGACCCTTGATTAAATTTGAACAGGCTATCAGGCTATCATTAAATGGCATCAACTTTTAGTAAGATATGGTCAGAATTATCTTCTGCAGTGAAATCCCTACAGGCATCGAAGGAATGGTGTCGTGAAGAACAGACCTGCCACTGGCAACTCTCCAGTCCTGCAGATGTGAGGCGGAGGAGGTTCTGCAGGATTAGGGGAGTGGAGAATAAGCTGTGTTCAGCTCGATAACTCTACCCTGGTTTAAAATCTTAGATTGCTCAATATGGGTGGAAGGTGGCAGAAGTTAAGAGTGTTTCATAAAATTGTTTATGCAAAAAGTGAAAGCAAAAGATGAAAAACAAAACGAAAGTTGAACCATGTTTGCAGTAATGTAGAAAGTAATCATATGTTTAGTTGACATATGAAAGGGCTTGTGATTTCTCAAAAATGCTTAAATAAATTTTAAACATGTCCGTGATCTCGATTGACCATATGAAAACTGTGAACTTTGTTTTAAATGAGTGGTTTTAATGGTTAGTTTGCCATATCTTTTTGATGTTAAAAACCAGCTCTCTCACAGTGTAATGGACATTTTAAAGTGGCATTATCACTGTTATCTTGGCCACCAGTGCTATACTATGCTGAGCCACTGGGAACCTTCACTGCTGCAATGAAGTTTTCTAGCCACCAAAATGCAGAGTAACACAAAGCCTAACCAAACATAAAATAAATTACCATAATCATTTCTCAAAAAGTAGAGATGGTGTCCATACTGCTTTGTCTGAATCTTGAAAGCCATACGTGTTTTTTTGCTTTTGTTTTGTCTTGGTGTTGCTTCTATGGCATCCTAAATGCAGCAAAGTAAGCATTAAAAAAAAAAAAAAAAAAAAAAAAAATACCACTAAAAAAAAAATTTTTATTAACTAAAAAATGCAAGGTGTGTATTTTGAAATTAAGGCTTGCATATCTTGTTTTGTAATTAAGAAGCTCTCACCTTGCTTTTAACCAGATTGCTTGCTCTCACATATGAGACTTACTGCGTTTTCTTACAGTACCTTTGCCCTGTGATTGCCTCTTGTTTAGAGATCTTCAATTCGGCTGCCATTCTCTGGAAGTTTACCCCCTTGTCCCTGAGGGTTGGTTCTTGAAATTTGCCAGCTTTGCAGATAGAGACATAAAGTAGCCATTTGTTACTTGGCTGGTGTCTACTTCCTCTCTTTTCCTCCCACATGAGATGTTTTCCTCTTGTGTTTTCACTCTTTAATATGTTTGTGTAGCTCTTATCAAAACAGACCCAAACAATGTAATGGGTGTTATGTGTCAATGATAATCAAAGCCATGGTGCTTAAACCACTTTACAAAGGTTTAGGTTTCATCAGTATTCTGAGGTGTATTTGGAAACAATTAGGTTTGTTCTTAGAAAAGACATCCTTCTGACTCTGAACAGTTTTTCTTACTCCAGGCAGAAGAATTCCAACAAAAACAAGTGTTCTCTTGAGTGGTTTAAATAGTTCTGGGAATGACAATCTAGATTAATTTTTATATACTCCAAGTTTGCTGCAAAATCATCTGAAAGATACTGTACCTCAACACTAATTAAATGTGTAATATTAGACTCCTCAGACAAATGCTGAGTTTTACAGGCAAGTTTGTGTCTTCATCATGTCTCTCTACCAGGACACAGGTTTCAGTCAGGGTTAGGAGATGCGGGGGGAGTCTTGTCATGTGTAGTATGTATGTTTTGCTGAAATCATTTGCAAATAACCACATCTGTTAGCTATCGGTGTCCTTGCTTAATAGGCAAGTTTAAAATAACTGCTTATACTTGTGTGCTTCTGATTCTTTCTTTTGCAAAACAGATGAACCTCTGTATTCCAAGAATTGTTCCAAATCATATTTTTTGGCACTGTTCTTACTTTTAGTCATTGTATGAATTAAAATATGCTTTCCAGCTCTTGCCTAAGTTGTCAAAAAAGTCTCTATAGAATTAACATGCATACAGTTTTTGCGATTTTTTTTTTTTTTTTTTTTAAGCAATGTTAAATTTGCTTGAGCAACATTTCTTGTTTTGACTAGTGGAGGATCTAAAAATACGCTACTGTATTGACTGAACTAATTACATTTCAGTTCTAGCCACTACCATCTGGATCTCTGTCTTTCTGGTTACATTTTCATTGCACAGATTGCACACGAGTGATTAGCACCAAGAGTTGATTGTCCAAATTTGTTCTGGGTATTAGCAGCAGCTCTGCAGAGCCACAGCCAAGTTACTGTGCCCTTCATTTTCCTCTGTGGGTGCTGTGGTCAGGCCCGGGGGTCGCCAGTTCAGCAGGAATGTGGAGAAGGTGGGGACAGTCCAGTAGTGAGCTGCTGAGTTGGCCAGAGGCCTGTAGCCACCTGGCTTACCAAGAGAGGCTTTGAGTGAGCTGGACCTCTCTAGTCTGGCAAAGAGAGGGCTAAAATACACTCAAAATAGTTGCTTACTTGAAGAGCACTTAGTCAACCTCTTCTTGGTAGAGTCAGGTGACATGACATAAGGAGTAGCCAGAAGTAGTGGATTGGGTGGCTCGTGCTGGACATCAGGAAGGAAATCTTGTGAATTAGAGGCAAATTTTTCTGCTCGAATCAGGTGCTCTATCAGGCAATGGGTTTCAGAGTTGGTAAACAGCGAGTATGTAATCGAAACTTTCTCCCTCAACCTTTTCATTCCATGCATAAACTAAATTGAGAATTTTTCATGCCTTGCTTAAATATAGCAAAGGAGTATGCTACCTTAAGGAAGAAGAGTTGAAGCTATCAAGTTGAGTTCAAGCTGAAGGCACTCCTGGGCACGGTGGAAAGTTCACTTAGGTAGATGCAGATCAGGCAGCAGTGCTTGCATAAGTCTTAGGTTAACACTCCACAACACCCTGCGCATTCTCTGTTCATCCAGCTGCTCCTAAGGTCTTCTGTGCCATCTCCATCTGGCATGATGGTATGTTTTATCCTGAAGTATGATCATTTTTACCTAGTCTTCTCTCTCTCGGTGCTGTAGCACATAGTTTTCTGCTGTTAGCAGAATATCTCTGGGAATAGCTTATGGATAAAACATTGAGAGAAAGTGGGATGGCGTGACAGTGAAAAGCAAAGGGCTTTTATTTAGGTGCCTAATAAGGATCTAAATCCTTGCTATCTAAATAGCAAGCCTCTGAAAGGTCTATTGAAAGCTTTCAAAACACAGGAGAAGATTAAACTGTACCAAACCTAGTCACAGAATTTGGTGTAATAAGTGTTCAAAAAATAGCAAAAAGAGTATTTTAAGATACAAGATATTGCAGATCATCACTGTTAGTATAAATGATGGCATTCTCACAAGTAACTTGTAGAAAAAAAAAAAAAAATTGACATCATGACCTAGGGCTCTGTCTGTTCTATAATGCAAACTAATTCTTTCAAAGACATCTCAACATACAAGCTTATCTAACCATAGTGTTTGGACAGCCATCTTTCCTCCTCTTAACTCTTCTTTTAAGTTCCCACCTGATTTTAGAGACTAACTTCTCAGGTATGGATGCTGTTACATACATAAAGTTTGTCCAGTTTATTCAGCCTTATTGACTGTCTTTTGTTCATATGTTCATGTACACTATACTGGTACTATATTTGATACTATGGTACAGTTAATAGGAATGGTCTTATTCATTGCAGAAACATGGTGGGGTTTTTTCTGTTTTTTTTTTTTTTTTTTTTTTTTTTTTTTTGGTTGTTGTTTTGTTTTGTTTTTCTTAACCAGCCAGTAATTTAGGAACGAGCACATTTTAGATCAACTGGGAACTATGTACTACTGCGAGGCATGAAAAATGTTGCAACAATTTAAGTGTTGCATAGTTTGAAAAGTTTCAGTTGCCTACTGGATTTAATAAGTTAACTTGATTTTTATTCTTTATTTTAATTTCTGCCCCCACACCCCCCCACTCCCGCCCTGTCCTTCATAGCTGTTTCCTCATTCCAGAACTGAAAATTTGCATTCCCAATAGCTGTATTAGCACTGCGGAATTTTTCAGTAATTCTGTTTACAGTGCCTTTTGGTGTGCTCTCCTCTCTTTTCAGGGAGAGGTATTTGTTCTAGGGTGCCACTATGATCCATTTTACAATGCAGCCACACAGCATCGTCACACAGGAAGGCTGGGAACTTCTTCCAGTTGAAGCTGCAGAAACTGGCAAGTTGGATACCTCCTGAGAAGTGAAAATTCTAGTTCTGCTTCCACATTGTAAGCTGTGTTCTGTCTCGTTATACTACCCAGCTGTTTGCCAGGCAATACTGCATTAACATTTAATACTCTTTTTTTCCATCTGATTATTTTCTTTGTTTACAAAGGAGGACTAAAACTTTTTTTTTTTTTTTCTTTCTTTCTTTTGTATACGTCTATTTTCTGTAGCTAGTCATTGGACCAAAGCAGCTTCTCTTCAAGAGGGATCAAAAACAGTTTGTCAGTGATAGCACAAGGTTTATGACCTGTTCCATGGGGCGTAATTAAAAATGGAATTCAGCCCCTTTTTGCAGAATAACTTTGACACATCTGGTTTAAACAGTTTTAGTGCAGAGAGGAGATAAAGAGAAGTTTCTTTACACAGTAGATTAGTTTCAGATGAGGTATAGGATCCCCTCAAATTCATGTTCACATAAAAAGTACACCAACGGGACAGCCACCCATGAAATGTGCGTAGTCATCCACTGAATATGTGAAAATAAATGGTAGGCCTTATAGCACTAAATAAATAAATAATAATAAAACAAAATCTTGTCACAACCCCAGAAGAAAATGTAAGGTAATCAAGCAGAAAAGGAGGAGGACCAGGGCTGAATTCCTTTACAAAATCCCTATTCTTTCCCTGCTTTCTCTGCCAGAGCACCTCTGATCCAGTTTTATTCCATGTTCCCCAGCAGAATGTTCATGTTTTTACAGATATAGCACATTTTATGACACCCACTAAAGTTATCTGCTGTGAAATTCAATTGTTTAAATACTTTGTCCTTTTGTTACCCTTTTCTAATGGGTTGCCAATACATATTGCTTTCTCATCAGATGCTGATAGTCCCTTTAGTAGACATTACTATTCTGTGAAATGGTGATGAACACACAATACTGGCTTATAGATAGTGAAGTACAAAGTAGTTGTTTCAGCACTTTGCTCTTGAATAGAAAAATACAGTCTGTGTCTGTTTAATATTCACTAGGATGCCCTGGTTTTTAAGGAATGTTGCTGGTAGATAGACACCCCTCTAAACATTCAGGTACATTGTTGCTGCATGCATTTTAGTAAATTATTTTTATGCATTTTGAGAGAATTAAGACATGGAAGAGAAGTTAAGTCATATACACTTAAATTAAGGCATTTGTGAAGGCTGTATAAAGTCTTAACAAGAAAGTGTGCTTTGCTGCATTGACAGGTAGGGGACCTGATCTGAATTGGGAGCTAGATTACTGGCTCAAATAAAGGATAGCACATGATGGTGCAGTTTAATTTTGATGTAAATTATTTCTAACTTACAAGAGGGCATCAATTAATTAGTAAAATATATGTTTTCTCAAAGTAGTGTGGCAGGTTTTAATGTCTTCAGAATATCCCAAGAATTATCTCACTTCTACCACAGACTGCAGCAATACAGTAGTTCTTGACCAATTTGCATGGGGAAATTGAAATGATATAGAATAACAGTTGAAAGAGTACAAGTATTTTTAACTTCAGCTGGAAGTACATACAGTTTAAGTCACTGTAGGTGGTCTCAGCAAAGCCATTTCAGATGCAGAAAAGGGGTAGTGTTTTCATTCCCTTGTGTTATATGTACATTATCATGGTTCAAGTTAAACTATTTCCAAAATAATTGGAACATGAGGAAATTGGTTACTAGCAAAGTTAATTCAACCCGCCTCCTGCTGTAAACCTTTTACTCTCTAGAGAGGATACATTTTGTTGGGAAGAAAAGAGAGAGAGAGAGAAGTAGAAATGTGTTGCTCTATCATGTAATTAAGTAACTGACATCTTTTTATGATAATACATTTGGGTGGTCTGTTCTTGAAACACTTGATTTGTTAGGAAACATAACCATTTCCGCAAGTAATCTCTAAGTCCTAAATATTTTGAAAAAAATTTGCATTGCGGTATTGCATCAGTGCATTACTCACCAGTTAAACTCTCTAAACTGCTGTCGCTTGGCATTGGAGAGGGCTTCCAGGTTTTTTTATATCAGCAAAAACTTCTGTAAATTATAATATTGTTTGGCAGAGCATAAAGAGTAAATACTGGAAAACTAGATGATTTAAGAGAAAACAAATGGAAAAAGTTGAATCTCATTTTGCTTTTCCCTGGAAAAAATAAAAAATAAAAAGAAAGAAATTCTAGTAGTTTACAAAACATAGAAAGTTTGAAATTGACTTCAGCCACAGTGTTTGTTTAGGTGTTGTGACCCTTTTGTATCCTTGTTGTAGTTTCCTCTAAATCAGCACAATTGTGATTGTTCCCACTGGACATTGTGGATATTTAGAGACTTGCTTGCTGCAGTGAACCTCAATGATTTTGAGGTTAGGCATGCTGCCACTGAGTCTAAGATCATTTTAACTGCCAGTGGTAATGAGCTGCTGAGTTTTTCAGATTAAAAGAAAACCAGCTTGAATACATTTAAATATTATGCTAATATACATAAACACTAATATATTGAATAAAGTTCCTGTAACCAGAGCAATCTACCCCAAACTAATTTTTGTAGACTCAGCTGACTGTCAGGTTAGTGATTCCATGCACAAATGTTTAAACTTTAGGTACCAGCAGGAAATAGCTAATGCACTCTATAGTTTACAGTTGGTGAAGGGTCAATATGAAAATATTTCTGTGATGTAGTTGGTGAATAGAGTCTATGATGGTTTTTCCCAAGCCTGGTTTGAAACACTTTTACTTTTCTAAAATCATAAGCATCTAGAATCATCTTTTGAAAAAGCAAATGTACTTACGGAAACCCAACTGACCTTTTTAAAAATGTGAGAGAAACACAAATAAAAATAAAATCAAGTTATACCTATTTGATTAAAGATTTTAAAGATAACATCATTCTCAGTTTATTTTCGATGTGGTTCCACAGCTATTAACTTGCAGATTTTTGTAATAAAACAAAAATGACAATTTGAATTGAAGTAATCTGATGCCTGAGTTATTAGGAAATATGGGACACTATTAGCTTTCCTTCTTAAGGACATTCAGGAACCATTATATTGTTATTCCCTTATTCAGAATAAGAGCAAAGGTAGGACATGAAACTAGAACCCTCTGCTTCCCTCTCTCATGCTCTGCGCATGCTGCTGTAACAGCAGCCAAGCTATGGGCCCTGAGTAGTTAAATAATGTGGCCATGCCTTCAGAATAGAGATTTGGTCACCCACAGGCAGCGCCAGAGCTCGCACAGTAGGTAAGACCTGTCAAGAGAGCTTAGGAGGTTGTGGAGTGATTATGTGTTTTGTTCATAGGTGGGAACTCTGCTCAAGAGAAGAGTTTCTCTAGGGAAAGAGCAAAATCCTCTCTTGTCATGGCTCAGAGGCATGCTGATGCCTCCTGCTAATGCTCAAGTTTCTGCTGACTGTCTAGACAGTTTCCATTCTGTAACTCTTCTTTTGTTTCTTATGATGCTCTCTGTCTGCAAAGACCATGCTCATCTCTGACAAGAACATTCTCTTTGGCTTGATTAAGTCAAAGTGATCAAAATCTGTAGAGGCAGATCTTCCCTATAAGGTTTGTCTCAAATCCTTAGTCATATGCCTTTGGCAAGCTGTTTGTCATTCTCCAAGTTAGGAGTAAAGGTTTAGATTTAAATAAAAAGATCAGACAGTGCACAGTTTCTACTATTCTGCAGTAATTTTGCCTCTTCTGAGGGGAAAAATGCCAGTGCTGGAAGCTCTTAACTATATTATTTCTCAAGCCAGTAGAATTTAAGTGTGTCTACTATGTGTGTGCTTACTGTTGTAGAGCCTGACTTATGGTGACTATACAAAAGAAAACCACTGCACATTCTAAATGATTCTTGACAGGTATCTCTGGAAGCTGTTAATGCCAGCAGTTGAAGAAAATATAATTCTGTATCAGAGGTGGGAGAAAATAGACAAATATTGATGCATTTTGATACAAAGTTTTTGCTTTAGCTTCTATGCTTGAGTTACAGACTCTTAACTGCATTTTTCTAAAATCCTAGACTCAGAAGATTCCTGATATAGATGCTGATTAGAACCTCCTTTGGGAGTGGTACTGTTCATTTTCCTTTGAAAGATTGAATTTCTGACAATAGCAGCTGTATCTTCATAGCTTTGACTGCTAATACCAAGAAAATAAAATAGTGGGCTTGTTGTAGCAAAAGTGGCCCATCTTTCTTACTGTCTACAATTGTAAATATAATTGCAACAACCAAAATCAGATTCTGTGTAGAACAGCCACAAGCTGTTTCAGAAGTTGCCCCACAAAACATTTATGACTGGCCCTGAGCAGAGGTGGCACAGCCAGCATTGTTATCTGAGCCAAGTACAATGTGTTAGTGAAACCTATGGATGAAGACAGTTTAAACTAACCTTTTCTTTGAGCTAGAAAGTACTGGAGCTTGCACAATTAACTACTCCATCTTTCTCAAAGTTTGTGTAGGGGGGAATGACAGTAGAAACATCTGCAGCACAGTAACTTTATATCCTGCAACAGCCGTTAAGCAAGAAGATATCTCATTCCCTTTGGATCCATTTATATCTGAGATTTGAAGAAGGTAGGCACTAGTACCTACATCAAATGCTATGCAAGAGTTGGGATATTCCACATTCAAGCATTATGATGCTGCATACTTCAAAGGCAGCTTGAAAGCAGTGCATCTTGCACAGCAGGACTGTTTAATCTTGCTGTGGTATTTTGCTCTGTATAAAATAAAGTCACTTGTGCAAAAACAGGATCCCTGGTCCTGTTTTGGATCATGTGTAGTAATTTACTTTTTTAATTCTAAAAGGAGGATTATTATTTTAACTATGTTTGAATTCATTCGTATGTTTTAATGACAATTCATGTAATTACACCTGAAATACTCTATAAATACCATTTTCTTTCTGTGCACTAGGTGTTTTCTCAGAATATGCAACTAAAGAGAATTTTTGAAATTCAGTCTCCTCATTGGGTCACTTACATTAGTACCACATAGAAGTATTTATATTTAGATCAGATTGTTTTCATGTTTTCACAGAAATATCTGAACAGGAGTAGGTGCAGAACAAAGCTGTGTCCTGCATCTCTGAACCTTATTGGCAGTGTTGCTTCCTCAATGGGTGGTTTTGCAATGTGCCGAGCTGGAGCAGCGACAGCTCTGGTGACCTGAACGTGTACAATAACGTATAGCAGAGATCTGCAATGCTGAAGCTCAGCATCCATTTTTACTCAGCAATTCTTTGGCTCTGTCAGTCACTTGGATTGCCGGAGCCAGGAAAACAGCCCTCCAGATAAGCACTGCCCAGCTTGTGGATGTGTGAGCACTGCTGGGGAGCCTGCTAGGCTGAGGGTCTGCAGAAACAGCGCTGGGGGGAGGGAACGAGATTTACCACTAACTGGAAATGCATTGCAGCTGCAATGCCATACTCTCCCTCCCTCTGACAATCTTTCAAAGTGAAATACTGAACAGAGGGGAAGAAATGGGGCCTCTTATGTCCTTAGACCAGAATGTCTTCAAGTCCACATGCATACTGACAGACTGCTTGGAAATTGGGTTGAGTCATGCTGTATGCAGCTCCTGGATTAATCAGCAAGGAGGCAAGCATATCAAACATACAATTAGTAATGTTTTGTTTGCTTCCCCGCCCCCACCCACCATAATTCAAATGAAATGCAGTTTCGGGCAGAATTTGTTTACTTACTTTGAACATAGCTTATTGCAATAAGCACTGACCTGCTTTTCTTTAATACTCAGAGAGTGTGCTCTTAAGGCTTTGTCAGATAGTTCAGTGGATATTTTCCTTTTTTTTTTTTTTTTTTTTTTTTCAAAAAATGATGGAAAAATTACTTTTATTTGAGTTGAAATATGTTCATCAATTGTAAAACTCCGACTGCAGGCTAGTTTCTGGATATAGTACATGAAACAAGGCTGTTCTGTATCTCGTAAGGATAGTATGTATACCCAGGCATGCAGCAGAGGATTAAACAGACATGCAGCTAAATCTCTCCCATAAAAAAGATATTGTGTTATATTGTATATGACCTGTAGCCCAAGACACTTTTATGAACTGCTTATCCACTGCCATCCCAACCCCTACTCCCCTGTCTGGTACCAGCACTCATTATAAATCATTGGTGTTTCTCTCTTTCTCTTAATATCTTCCTGCTCAAGTTGCATTCTACTTTTTTTATAATCCTGGAGATTAACATTTAGAAAAAAAGATGAAAAAATATTTTGCTGGGTTTTGTCTTTAGGTTATGCTTTGTCCAAGTGATTACCCTAATTTTAAGGATAGCTAGGGTAAGAGAACTGCTGCAAGAACCATCTGTCTGGACGTAGTAAATGACCGAGAGGGTGTCTGTCTGGGTGATCTGCATTTAAATTGTATCATCTTATCCTCATTATCTTTTTGTGTGATTGTCTGGGGATTTTTCTGAAAGATTCCTTTAGCATAAATCACAATGTATGATTTTTTATACCTCATTTTTGTCTGTGTGGCTTAAACCAGAAATATATTAAATTTGGTCCTTAGAGTCCTCTTGGGTCATTCTTTTTTGTGCCTTTATGAATTAAATCCCTTTCTCTCTCTCTTTTTTTTTTTTTTTTTTCATCCCTGGATTATTGTTTGTCCACTGGAAAGAGCTGATGTCTGAAATTTACAGGGTGTGTGTGTTCCCCAGACTTTCAGTGTATATTCGTGTACAGCTTGTTTTAACCTGGTAATGTGTTTTTTCTCATATAATCTAATGATGGTGGCATTTTAATCAGTTTTGAAGGACCACTCTGAAACAGCCTGTGAAATCTGAAAAATACTCCAAATCGAGCTGTCTGACTAGGTCTGAGATACTTATTAACAAACATCCATAAATTCATAATTGCAGACTTGCTTCCTTGTTTACCATTTTTCTTTTGTAACGACGATGAGACATGACAGTTAGTCCCAAGGGATTCCTGCACTTCTCGGCTGGTTGATGTCACACTGCCTTTAGACCTGTATCTCAGCAAGTAACCAAGGGACTCACTGATCTCCCACAAATGTGCTACCTGTCACGTCTGATTGTCTTAAAACAGACGCATCTTAGTACTGAAATGCAGAAATATTTGCACATAAGGGTTTGAACTCTTCTTACAAAGACTGCCTCATTTTCTGCAATAGACCCAAAACTGGGATATGGTTTAAATTGAGAACATAGGAAAAACTTTTTAGTTTTAATTGTAAAGATTTTGTTTGTGGATCAGTGTACCTTTGTTTTGGTGTTGGTGAAAAAATCAACAGTGACTTTCAAATAGATTGAGGACTTTCACCTTTCACTCTACCAAAAGTATTCTAGTCACATGTTTGATACTGGATTTCTACTCAGAATTACAATTCTCCTATTCAACTGGTAATTTCTCAAGGTGCAGTGAAAGTTCAGTTCCAGGCTTTTTCCAATTTAACTGTCTGCTGCAGAATTTGTTTGGAATTCTATATCTTGGTAAATAGAATGTCTTTTTGGGGCCTTTATATTAACATGCTTTTGTACATTTATTATGATTATTAAGTAAATGCTGTTTTTGTGTTATAAATTCTTTGGACTGATCTAGACGTCCCAGGATACTTCTCTGTTGGCTGCTGTGCTCTGGATTCTGGACTGAATTTTAAACTGGTGTTTGGATCTGCTCAACTGTGCCGCTTAAACTCTAATTGTCATATTTGGACTAAAAGAGCAAGCAAAATTTTTCCCTGAAGGTTTGGATGTGTTCATCATTCAGCCTTAAAACTGTTAAGCTTGCAAACAATTTGAACTTGATTGCTCTTCTGTAGAGTTGCATCCTGCTCCAAACAAAATTAACAGCAAGAACACTTTTGAATTTTCCTGGGAACAGAATTGGGCTCTGACAACCTTGTCCAATGTGCTTGTCTTGCCTAAATTTTCTCAGAATTGGTATGACCGGTGTATTTGCACTGATGCTTTGGCTTCCAGGCCCAGTGGCTGGTGAGTCCACCAGTTTGGCTGTATCATATTAATCAGTCCTAGTGCATTTGACCTCAGTGCTGCTTGCCGTCACATCATCGCCATCTCTCTTGCTCTCTGTAGCTTGCATCAGGGTGAACATGGTTGTTTGGTCAATGGTTTCATTTCATTGTCAGCTCTGTTGGCATGTGGGACTGTGACACCTGTGCAGTGTGGAGGGCACAGCTTGGGGTGGGGGGTGTTGTGTCACCCCAGGGCTCTGTGTCTGGGGACACTGCTGGGACACAGTGTCCTGCACCAAGCCCATCTGTACCCCTTCCTGCCTGGGTGGCTTCACCAGACACATCCCTTCTTGCAGGGACGTGACTGTCATTGGCTCCTGTCAATCAGCAGTTCCTGCCAGAAGCGCCCAGTATGGTTTTTTCTTTCCCCTCGCCAAATACAAATTGGGTGACTTAAATAGAAGTAAAAACCCTACACCTTATCGCTCTAACAAGAAGTATTAGTTTGTGAGCAGTTTCCAAATATTTACCTTTATTAAAAAAAATTCCAGACACACAACATGTATTATAGTTTGACACCTCACAAAACTGAGCCACCATTTTTAAGGGAAGACCATAACTTTTGCCTGGAAAAGTGTCGTAGTGAGCCATTACAGCCACATCTATAATTATGTAAAGCTGGCATCTAAGATGACAACATGTAATTGCAGAAAGAAACAAAATATCTACATAATTACCAGTTTCATAAAGTACTAGAAAATGATGAGAGAGAGCATATTGCAAATCTCTAAAAATAAATAGTTTTTAAAGTCATGATCATTATAAAACAGATTTACTTGTGAAGACAGTATTACACATGTTGTAGGTGACAGACTACCCTTAACGTGTAGCACATATGTGGCTTGAAAAAAATGTCAGCGTGAGCTGTATTAATAATGAATTTTATTTCTCTTCTATCTTAATGGATGTAAGTGGACTGATTGAAAATTAGGAAGGAATGGACATTCTTTTTTTTTTTTTTTTTTTTTTTTTAAAAATGATTTTAAAGACATTTTTTGAAATGAAAGCATGGGTTTTGAAAACATGGTCTTACATGTTTGGCTGAAGCCAAAGCAAAAGAATCCCCTTCATCAGTAGATGAGCTCTCATTTTGACCACTCCATTAATTATTTTCTCTCTCTCTTTTTTTTTTTTTTTTTATTTTCTTTTTTTTTTTGCCTTTTTTGTGTTTTTTTGCCTTTTTTCTTTTGCCTTTTTTCTTTCCCTTTTTTTCTTTTTTTTC